>NC_134372.1:49493526-49795512 GCF_035582795.1 Mycteria americana
CCTAGTGTAGGTGTTTTGGTTTGTTAGTTGTTTTGTTTTGTTTTCTTGACCTTTTGTTTTTTTCTAATTTGTGGCCTGTGTCCCCCATTCGGAGCCCAAGGAGTAACGCAGGAGGGAAAGACCAGGATAGTTGCTTAAAAGAAAAGAAAAAAATAATTAAAAAAAAAAAAAAACACAAAAAAACACAACAAAAACAAACAACCCACAAATACAACAGAGTTGTATCTTATTGGTGCTAAGACTGAGGGAGCCGAGTCGGGCTGGAGGGCAGCGATCTGAAGGCTCCGTGGCAGAAGCCCTGTCCAGAAGACCGCTGCGAACAGGGCGCGTGTGCCTGGGCGATGCCCGTCCTCGCCTCCTCTGGGCCGTGTGTTTCTGTGAAGGATGGTCCTTTTAAAAGCAGCGCTTCTTCTGTATCGGCGTGTTTCTTTTTCCAGCCACATCTCCATTAACTGAGAGAACCCTTGGAGGCAGCCCCTCCATCCTTCAGACATTTGCTTTACGTAAACCAGCTAGCAAACCGCTCTGTTAGTATTGATGTAGACATTACCACAAATCGCCACTTAGGGACCTGAAAGAATTGACTAACTGGTTTCAGATCCAATACACATAACTTGATCAGACGCAAACTTTAAGTACACTTGCAGGCGTGCCAACTGCACCGACGGGGAAGTGACTCTTCTGCCGGCTATTTAAAGAGGCCCTGAGGGGAAACCATGAAAAAATAAAGACCTGGGGTTAAGACTTTTGCTATAGTGGTTTTAAGATGAAGAGTTAGTCTGAGCGTGAAAAATTAAAACGCTACTGTTCTATGTGAGACTTAGTTTATAATTATTTTTTTCCTACAAATTTGATAGAACTCGCCGATTCAGGTTTTACAGCCATCACGATGACTGTAGATTCCTGAAGGTGTTGTTCTGAATCGTATTTATATTAAAAGGCCTGGATGCTCTCCTGCATTTGCAACACCTTAAAGTGACTGTTTACACTGCCAGCCTGGAGCAATTGGGCAAAAAATACTCGGACTGTGTATGTAAGTCACAACAAGGTGTCCCCCACCCAACAGAAAGATCTTGTACGTTAATTTGTACCCATTCAATGAGAACTTTTCCTGTGGTGGATTTTTAAACTTCCCCTTCTAGGAGATAACTCTCCATGATTTGGGAAGTTTGTGTGTGCCACGTTGACACGGTGTTAGACTGCTTCATGTCCACATGCGAAGTCCTTAAGCGTTGCTTTTTACAGCTGCCCAGAATAGGCAGTGTGGAGATCAGGACTGTGCAAGCCGCATCAGAGCAGCTTGGATGCATATAAAGAATTTAAGGATTCTTAAAGTAAGATTTATACAGAAGTAGTTAATTCAATCTAAAATGTGTCTTTAGAATCACCAGTTAATCCCTTAGGCACTTAATTTCCTGCCAGAAAAATTCTTAAGGTGCCTGAAGTACTGCTTTTGGTATTAAAAGTGTATCAGAGTGTTGGTGCCAAGTAAATCAATCAGTCTCCGTTTCACAAAACGCCAGGTTGGGGTGCATAACATGGATGTTCCCTATTTGCGTTGCAGAAGGTCCCGCGTGTCCGTGCCGCGTGGCGCGGGATCGCCCGGTGCGCTAACGAGCAGATGTTGCCCCTGCAATCCGAGTCCGGGCACAGAGGTGGCGGGGCGATGCCCCCTCCGCGGGCTGCGGCCCCGCCGGGAGGTGCTTCCCCTGCCCGGCACAGCCGTTCCGCCGCTCCTCCTCCCAGAGGAGCGCGTCAAAACCAGGCGGTAGGCGGCTCGTGGGTAGGGAGCCTTTCAGCCTCTGTCGCTGGCGGTAGCATTTTGCATAAAGCTCGGTTGGGAGATAAGCTTGGGCGTTACGAGAGTTGGATTTTCTTCTGGGCCACAGAGACTCTGTTGCGTATATAGAAGTTAAACTATTGTTTAAAAGAGGGGAGCATTCTCAGCTCTTCTTTTTATTAGAAGAGGTGCATGCCTTGACTCAGGTTTATGTTTAAAAAAAATTAAAAAATGTTTAATTCTGGGAAACGTTCAGTTTTATGGCCGGCAAAGGCTCTTGACAGCCTGGCGTGAGGTAAGGGTCCCATCGACTGCCTTGGCGGTCATCGTGTCTGTGTGCGTTATACAGTGTGAACTTCTCCACTACGAAATGCCATTTTCTAAAATTCAAATAAATCTTGAAAATAGTGTTGTTTGCATACCTTTATGCTTTGTTTTGTCCTTTGAATCAATACCTAGAAACAAGAGTAATTCATTGCTTTGGTCAACCTATCAAAGGCTGGCTGTCCCATGGAGAGCTTCCTGTACCAGCCATCCTACTTCATCTATGTTTTTCTTCTATATTTTTCCATTGCAGTCAAACACGGGGGTTTTTTTTTGTCTCTGCTTCTGTTTATTCTGTCCTCTGGATTGTAAATCAGAAATTTAATTCCTTCTTTTCTCTCTCTAATTGCTGTCCTCTCCTAAATCCTGATATTAGGAAAAAGCTAGATAAAATTTAAAACAAGAAGAGTCTGGCCTAGAATTAGCACTTGGGAAGCAGTAGTAATAAGCTTTTGTAGGTTGTACTGTTCAGCCCTTGTGATGGCACCTTGCTTTAATCTTTGTACTGAACGAAAAAGAACCCAAGAAAGTTTGGTTTTTTTTGTCTTATTCAGGAGATGTTATCACAAAGGTTACAGGAAGAAATACAAAAGCAAATGAGAGCATTTCCTAATTTTCATTGTCAGTGTGTTTTGTTTTTTTTTTTTTTTTCCAAAAAAACCTTGGGCTTTGCAGGGGATGGATGTGCAGCCTTCCCAGGACCGTGACTGTTACCTGACCCTGGCTGGCAGTGCGCGTAGGTCTGAGCTCCTTGCCGTGTCCCTGGGTGCTGCAAGCTCACCTGTGATCTCAGCCAGGAGAGTTCATGGAGACGGCGAGCTCTGTTCTTAGGGGGAGTTAAAGACAAAAGCATTTAATGTTTTTGGCATTGACTTATGGTGTCACAGCCGAGAGCTCCACTCAAAAAGTTGGCAGTTGTGAATTTTTTAGTAGATCGTAACAATCAAACGGTATTCTGCATGCTGGAATTGAGAAATATGGGATGATCAAAGAAGGTGGGAAGAGTGAAAGACAAATTCAAATCATTAGTGGAAAATGTAGCCTCTTGTGCAGCAAAGTTGGGTGATTCATAGAACAAATCTGTATTTAGCTTGTGAATCAAAGTTAGGGAGAAAAAACTTAGCTGGCGCTCTGTGTCCTATTTTGTCCTATGCAAATAAGAGTACTAGCTGAGTCTTTTTTTTCTTCCTAATTCTGATTCACACAGCTAAAAGCAGCGTAGAGCAGAGGCAGCATTGTCTAACTGAATACAGTGTCTGGTCGTGAGGCTTCTGTTTGGGGAATTTGCAACTGATGTTGCTGTCCCATATTTAGTATTCCCCAGAACTTAATATTGCTATGGAAAGCCCAGGGGGGTCCAGCAGGCACCGAGGACTGTTTTCTTATTACTAAACAGAGAGATATTAACAACACAATGTAGAAATAAAAAAAAAAGAAAGCAAAGCAAAGCAAAGACGGCCGCCTGCTCTTTTCTTCTCGGTATTATTATTTGTGACAAAGCCTTTGGTCCATTTTTCTTCATAATTTGCAGGACTCCTAATGGGAACAGCACCTCCCAATTACCATGGTTGCCAAAGGCTAATTTGGTTACCCTCAGGATCCACAATAGAGAAACTGTGTCGGCCCTTTGTAGATATTTGCATACTATACATACCGGGAATGTAAAACAGCTGCCTGGGCCCTATTCCACTATCATGGCAATTATGGGTCATTAGCTTTTTCTTTTTTCCCCCCTTTCTCCCTCTTCTTTCCTTGTTCTCATCTTCTAAACTCTGCCAGGCAGCAGAAGCAGCTGATGTTTTTGCAGGGAGCAGCAGCACGACGGGAGGAACTGCCTTGTCTTATTCAAGGGTTGGGGGCTGACAAACGGCCGCCCGAGCGGCGTGAGCGCCGTCCTCTTTCATTCCGCGATTACGCTCTTTCTTCTCATTTTTTTTTCTTTCTTGGCGTCCTCCCCAGAAGCATTTGCATGCCGGACCCGCGTGCCCGTGCACGTGTGTGCCCGTGCACGCGTGTGCGCTTTGTGCTTTCTGCTGTAAAGGCTGCAGTGGGCGACTCCTGCGATGGCAACAGCGGCGGCACCGGTTGTGAGCAGAAGCATGTGCTTCCCCGTGCCCATTATGTTCCCATCAGACACCCCCTGTCAACACCGCGCTCCTCGGGGGAAACCTCCCGGTACTTCTGAAACTTTTGCGGGCTCCCAGGGGCCCAGAAATTAAAGAAGGGGACAAAAGGGAACTCTGTCTTAATTCGTTTGGTATTCAATTTGTTAAATGGCCAGAGGCTTTTAATAGTTTATCTCCCTTTTGTTCTGAGCAACATTTACAGTCTCCGTGTAGTTTACAAGGAAGTGATGGTTTTGCATATACATTAATTTTTTTATGAACTGCTAATTTTATTGACAATAAGGATAGATTGAAAGACCCAAAGCTTTTGTGTTGTTTTGTTAAAGCAAATAAGTAAAGCACAAATGTAAATTACATCTCCAGGTTCACATTAGAGGTTTGCAAATAATACTGAGCTAATGGTTATTGCTAAAGAAAATAGCACTGGGATCAATATTCTATACAGTAGAACGCAATACCTCTCTCTCTTTTAATCACCTCATTGCAGAAATGGCATTGAAATTTGAAATCTCATTTTCTCCATTTGTACAAATTGAACATAAATCATTGTGAGTGAGGGGAGGTTTCGGGCAACTTCACTCTTTGTGGGATTGCATTACTAATTAGTGCTGGAGGGAAACGGGGATATAGGCAGGGCTCAACCGGACTCTGCAACTGCACGCAGATGGTTCTGTAAATAAAGAACCAGGGGGAAATAAAGGGTGGTGTTCATCCTTTTCTGCATCAGGGTCTTCTGAGCAAAGAAAGCACTTGTGATAGTTGTTTCTTACCGCCATTAAAAACGGATAAATAATTAAAACCAAAATGCTGACGTCGCTTTTGTTGGTGTTGGGAGTGTACCTGGTGCTGTACAAAACACAAAATCAATCTCTAGCTGTTTCCCAAGGAGCTTGCGTTAAGGGTGAGTCTCGCTATGCTTAAAGCGAAGTGTTGTATCCCGTTTTGTGTTTGCACGGGGGGGGGGGGGGGTACTGTTGTGGATGGCACAGTGTGCAGAATTAAGGGTAGGTCTCAAAACGGTGTCGTTCCTGATGGTTAGGAAAAAACCCCACTAGTCTCTGCTCTTCCGCCGTCTCTAATTTGCTAAAGTAATGTTTATGAGGGAAATACCGACAGAAAAATCTTTGCTGCTGATAACTTTAAGATCTTTTTGCTGTGGGGTAAGTGAGCTTTTCTGAAATGTGGCTGGTGTGTGTCGTGGGTGTGCTCCCTCAGCAGCTCGGCTTACCCAGAGTGATCCAGGACATCAAAAACTTCCAGATAAAGGTGGTAGCTATTGGGTAAGTGATACAGGCTGAGAGAGAGAACAGATTTGGATTAAAAGGTTTAGATAAACAGGGTTTTATTTGTCTGTGTGGAGAGGATATTACTGTGAGTGTTAGGAAAGGAGGAGTCTGAGTGACTGGGAAAGGTTCACACAGAGTGGGTGGGTTCCAAGCGTCACCCCCGCGGATAAAGACCATTTTAAATTATTCACTATCAGTCCCAGAGATTTATCACTACACCTATATTTTTCCATCATTGTCGTGCTTTCTAAACCACTACAATAGGAGATAAATAGGTAACTTTATGGGAAAACTGTTATTAAGGCTCATTATATAAATTTGTTCTTGCCGATTTCAATAGCTAAAAGTGAAGAAAATAAATAAAATACCCTTGAAAGTGAAGAACAAACACTGAGCTGGCAGAGCTGCTAGCAGAGAAGAAATAACTCAAATAATTTTAGAAAGTTGGGGGCAGAAATCTCAGACTCAAACCAAGGGGTGGTTTGGGTCTAAACTACTCAAGAGGATGAAAAAGAGATCAAAATCATGACAAATGTTGATTACAAATATAGTCAGGATGCTGTTTAAAATGCACGCTTAGTCTTAAGGAAAGATAAGGAAAACAAATGACAGAGAAGTTCTTGGCTCGGTCTGCGCCGCCGGGCTCCGGAGGAGGACCCGCGCGTGCGCTGCTCACCAGGCTGCGCAGCCTTCCTCGCCCGTACCGCGCTCGGCCAGGGACAGCCTCTGCGTTGCCTCTAACTGCAGGGTTGCTCCCAAGTCGCCTCTTTCGACACACGAACCATCCTACAAAGGGCAGGAGTCTTTGGAAAGAGGAGTATAACGCCAAGGACGGAGCAGCCTCTCTGCTGCTGCGTTAACGGATGCCTGTCAATGAATCACTGACGTTCTAGAGCCGCTTACCACGCTGCTTTCCATATCGACTGGCTCGACGTATATTTGGACCTAGCAGAATACACTGTATCATTTGTTCTGCTATTTTACCCGTGTAGCACATAGCAAGAGGGACTTGAAGATAGTAAGAGAGTGAAATGTCAGTTATATATATAGCCAGCACGTCCAGCCATGTGGTTACTTAGTGCCATTTGCCTCTGTCATGCTTGGTGCATTGAGAAAACATAAAAATATATACATTTAAAGGAAAAATAGACTTATACTTAAAATCTTATGGGAAGACAGACTCCAGGATAAGGAGGAAAAGAAATATGGGGTAAAAAATATCCTGCTAAATGTCTTGCTTTGAAATCGATGGACTTTGAGTTTAGGCGGCTGACTGTCAATGCTGGAACAGTGGGAAAATGAGCTATTTAACAAGTAATTATGCAGAGACATTTATTTATTTATTATGTGATTTACTGAGAGATTTGCAATTTTGCACATAGCACAGCTCATTTTGAAAATACAAAAATAGTTTGGAAGTTACATAATTTGCTGACATCTTAGCAGCCACAGAATCTCACTAATTTCCCAAGGATCAGTTGTGGGCGAAAGACTCGTTAAACCGATCTCTAGAGGTTGGAAGAACTGGTTTGCTTAAGACCACTGTGGAGAAAAATCGCAGGGAAGAGATTTGCTTAAAAGTCTGCTCTTCCCAAAGTCTCGATTCTTTGGGCTGCTGATACCAACCGATGGCTGGCAGGAAGGTGCAGGTCGCTCCACCTGTACGAGGGAGGGAGTTCTCAGCTAAACGAGGCAGGAGAGTCATACTCCACGAGGCGGTGTTTTTCTTCTGAATTTATCATCTCATGCTCTACAATATAAACATTTATAAATTAAATAAATTCATAAATAAGTGCATGCATAAACGATTGATAAATAACTACAGGCTACGAACAGAGATACATAGCACTGATGTTTGCACGCCTGGTCTAGATGATGCACCAGTATCTCCTGATTTTGCAGAGTGGTTGAAACAGTGTTGTGAATTATCTGCTCCTCATAGTGATGGGATATTTCTGGAGCATAAAGATAATAATTGAAGTGTCACTTTTTTTAGTTGCATTCCTTATGAAGATCTGCTCAATATTTTATAAGTTGTATTTAGCTTCACTGGTGCCAGTAGAGAGAATTCATTTTGTGAGAAGACTAGGACAATAGCTACTGCATTTTCTAAAGAAGCTCCCAATGCATGCAGGCTCCAGGAATCCCGGCTAACAAGTGCCTTGAGTGCTGCACGCCTTTTGCACAGACGAGGGTTGTATAGGTAGAGCACTAACTCGTTATATGAGAGTTGGTACACTGATTTATATTGGCACGCTCTAATGACAGCGGGGTGTCGTGGCCATAAGTTGAGGAGAAATCTACAATCTTTTGTAGCCGTACAACTGATGTGGAATAACTGCAGTACCCTCCGCAAGCTTCAGGCCAGCGGCACGTGCAACATGACCGTGCAGCCTCCCAGTCTGAGGTTTCCAGAAAGTGTCTGACTGCGTTACGTGTTCTGGTGTCACAGGATGCCTGCGAGGGCAATCCCTGGGCTTCTGAGGCTATCGCAGATGTGGACTAAAGGTTTGTCCCTCCTCCTGCCCAGATGCAGAAGCTGGGTAGAGCACGTGCGCCATGGCGTGGGACCTCTCGCCACGACGTTTCAGAGCCCGGCATCCTGAATAAGCAGAGTTTTTCTCTGGAAGAGTCAGAGCAAATGATGCTCTGGACAAACAGAACAGCTCCTCAGAGCTTGTGCCCAGGCCGAAAAGGGGGGCCAAAAGGGGGGCACGTACAGGAAGAACAGACTGAAGGTAGGCGAAGACCCTTGCCTAACACCTGCCTTGTGGGAAAGATGCCCATGCGAGGTTGTGCGTGTAGCGGTGCTTGGGCGTAAGATACAACTGTCTCTTGAAGCTGCATCAGCTCCCTGATCCAGAGCAGAGTGCAGCTGGCAGAAGTGTTGTGGTGAAGCAGGAAGGGCAGAGTGTCCTGCACGGGAGCAAAACACGGGGAATGCTTGGTCTGCCTTGCTCCGGAGCACGTGGTGTTCTGAGGCCACCTACAGAGAGAGGGGCTGGATCAGCCCGTAATCCAGATCATCTCCTCGCCCCAAAAGAACTTCACGTATGTGATGAGAGAGGCATTTACAAACCTACGGAGCCCTGGAGGAGAGAATTATTGTATGAGTAATAATAAGCACTTAAATAGCACTTGACAACTTGATTGATACAAACATTAACAGATTAACTCCTACAGGACCTCGTGATGGATATGTGTTTCCCTGTCTTGCAGTTGGAGAAACTGAGGTGTAGAGGTAGATTAATTTACTTGCTGACCCACAGTGTGTTGCCGGCAAAGGCAGAATTAGAATTATAGACTTCTTAATGACCAATTAGCAAAATTATAAAGCAAAAGAGCAATGTCTGATAGCAACCTCTAGGATCGGTATGAGAGGACACTGTATAACCTCAAGATCTCATTTCTAAGTAGTAATTTCAGTCAAGAGTTCATAATTGTATATAGAAATTAAGATTATTTTTATCATGTACTTTGTCTTGCATTTACCCAGTCCTCTATTCCATGTGTGCAGATTCCGCCCTTACAGATATTTATCTATATTTATACGCATGCATATATGGTTTTAGCAGTACAGCCATAAAATACAGCCATCTATAAACTAACTTGGAAATATGACTCTCTCTACTTATTGGCACTGCACTTTTTGGTGTGTACATTAAATATGCGTCTATTTTACTACCTGGAGAACACAAAATGAGTGAAATCCAGCTATTTGCCTATTACTCTTTTGACTGAAAAATTGTATATGTTTATAGTTTAGATAGATACACAGTCGTGCTCGGATGCAATAGAGTAAAGGTGTTATGGATGAGTTTGAGATGACGGCAATACTTATGAGTAGTGAAGCCCTGCATGACTTATGTGGCTCATCCCAGACTAATGCCAATAAATTGTTTCTGTCACACCGCATCTCGGCATATTTTGTGCGTGCTACATATTTTACAGACAAACTATTTCAGAAAGATGTTAGAGACTTTTTAAGAAATTATTTGTACCATTTTTCATAGACTTCTTCATGTGAAGGCAGACTGCCAGTTACCAGGACTCTGACTCTATACAAGCGGAGAAAAATGGTACAAATATGATCTTAGAAACCTTTACTTACACAAAGTATTACTTTTGTATATAATAATGGGAAGATTTTAAGATCATGTGTATCTTGAAAACTTCCTAGGCGTAGAGTGCTTTACCCCCTGGAAAGCTGTAAAATCTCAAAATTCTTACTCTGTTTTTAGTGAGTCGCAAAAATACTGGGTCACCAATATCTCATCACCAGTGACTGAATGCTGTCTCTGCTACACCTCAAAACTGGGCGTTGTGGCTAAGAAATTTTACATTTGAAGAAAAAATCCTCTGACTATTTGATTAAAAAAAAAAAATTATTCCTTCTTTAAACACAAATGCCAGCTCTTCGCAGAGCAGAAGTTTGGGACGTTGGAAGTAAACTGGGTAGAGAAAGATGAAGGTGCAAAGCGTGCTTCCCCCCCAGCGTGACACCCGCACACCAAATCCCTCTGGTGACAACAAGTGGCACTCAGGGCTTGAGCGGTGGCATGGAAACATCCTGTTAGCAGGGTCAGCTAAGTGTTAGGGGTCCTGTTAGCGGTCAGCAGTTTTGGAAAGAAGAGTTATACATCAGTTGATGAGAGAAAATCCTAAATTTCTGGGATACTGATCTTGCTTTTAGACTGCATAGTTGATAACGGGTTGAACTGTAAAGAGCTGACACTCGGATGCGTGAAAAGATGTTTTTGATGTTACGTGCTTTTGTGTCCTTCAAGAGTCTTGCATAGCTGGATGGGTGCAGCCTGATTTGGAAAGCTGCATCTGTCCTTGCTTCGCTTTTCAGCGTTGAACCTGCATGGTGTTGGGCCGGTCTGTCGGAAGCCCTGTACTCCTGTGGGCTCGCTCCGAGTTGTAGGCACTGGGTGCTTCTCCAAATCAGGCTCGGGGTCTTTGGAGCTGACCTCCCCAGCACGGCGGTAGTCCAATTTGGACTTTAGCAGAGGGCTTTGCATAATGAGGAATTTGGAAAACTTCATCACTGAATATGGTAATTTTCAAATAATAATTAGAAATAATAATTTCTGAGAATATGCTTAAATAGACATATTTTCTAAATGTTTTTATCTGAATATAAGTAGCTCACAAGAAACAGATGCCAATATGGTATGGTGTTCAGGTTCTGGCCCCAGTCATGAAAGAACTGAAAAAAAGATGCCATTGTCCTGATGTGCAGAATATCTCAGTCACCCTAAACTCTGGTGTATAAAAATGGACAAACACACCCTCCCCCAGCCCCCCCACCCCCCCAAAAAACCCCAAACCCTAACAAACCGTAGGCTACCTGTATTCATGGAATGTATTTTCATTCAAGTACAGAGATGGTGCCTAAGCGCAAGAAAACAGGAGAGCAGTCGAGCTCCTCTGTGTTTTGTGGAACAATTTGGACTTTACAAAGTTAAACGACTTCAGACTGCAGGTCCCCAGAAGTAAGGGGGTCCACAGCGGCAAATGCTTCTGCTGCATTAGTGGGATGTGTCCAATTTTCGGGGAACTGCATTAAAATTTAGCTGGAAGAACTGGAGCTTCCCCGTACTTCCACAAGGAACGTGAAGGAGGTGGTGTTCCTTCTTACCCGGGGCCGCGTCTTGCTGCAGAGTGGGAAGCCCCGGGACCCTTTTTGCCCCGTGCTTTCGTGCCCGCTGGGGGTGCGCAGGCCGCCCGCTGGCGTGGCCGCCCGCTGGCGTGGCCTCCGGCCCCAGCCGGCGCGTGGGCTGAGGCTGGTGCTCTCTACCTCTGTCGGCAACGTTTGTCTGACTTGGGGGCGGAGGGGAGGGAGATGCGTTTCCGACGCTGTACATCGGTTAGTTGTAATTTAAAAAAAATAAAGGAATTTCACAACCGTAACAGGTAGTGACGTAAGACAAGAAATATAATAAAGGCCTTCAAGCCTTCTTCCCGTTGCTCCAGCTAGCGATTGAGCGAGACCCAACGGCGAGAAGATACATTGCTTTAATCCCTCTCTCCCGATCCGTGCAGGGAGGGGATCTCAGCGTTTCAATCTCTCTCTCCCAGGCACGGGGGGAGCCGGAGCCGGGCAGCCCCTCCGCGGGCACGCAGAGCCCCCGTCCCCGGGCGGCAGAGCCGCGGCGGGTGGTTGCTTTAGGTGCTCCGGAAACAAAGTTCCGAGACACAAAGGAGAGGGGGAGAGGGGGCCGGGGCCGGGGCCGGGCCCAGGTTGGCCTCTGGTCCCCTCGGTGTGCTCATGCCAAAGCACAGCTGTGACATTAGCGGGCAGGCATTTGAAGCATAATAATAATTCTGCAGATCAAAGCAGCTCTTCTTCAGACAATTACAGCAAAATTGAAGCTCTCCTCCAAGAGAAGCGCGTGCCCTTGTTGTGGTTTTCCTTTTTTGCCCTCCTTTTCTTTCTTTCTTTCTCCCCCCCCTTTTTTTTATCCTTTATGAGCAAATTGCTTTTTCAGGGCTATAGAAAGAGCCGATTGGAAGCTGAAATCCTCCCTCTCTGCCCAGGGGTGGGATTCCCAGGGTTAGACATGTAACATCTGAAGGGTGATTTTTTTTTAAATTGATATCCAAGAATAAAAGAGAGAATAGTAGGAGAAGCTGATCAGGAATGAATAAAGTCTCCTTTTAAGCTGAAATAACCTTCCCCCCCTCCCCAATTTTCCCTCCAGAAAAGCCGGACTGTAATTGCTTGCAATCACTCGGCACAAATTGTCTGCGCGTATTTGCTTTTTAATTTTGTATAATCTGGTCCATTTCGCTCTCTCTGCCTTTGAGCTTAACCTCTCTCTTTCTCTCCCTCCTTTTCTCTCTTGCATGCCTTCCCTTTCTCTCTTGCTTTAATTCTTCGATGCTGCTAAAAAAAATATTACTAATTCACGATGATATTTGATGGCTTTTACTAAGGAAAAGCACTTAGGAAAAAAAAAAGAGACTGAGTGGACATGTGCTGCAACTGGTGAGATTTCATTGTTATCTTTGAAGTGCTTGTTTATTTGTATATTTATTTCATTTCTGTTTCCTTAAGATGCAGGAAGCTGTTTTAATACATATATAGGATGTGTTCCCCCGCGCCCCGACTGAGCCGAGAGCAGGAGTCCTGCGTACCCCGTCCGAGGACGGCAGGCGCTAGCTAACAGGGCGATGTTCTTGCAGCACATACTGCCTCTGAATTTCTCAGCGTACGCTTTGGCTGGCCCTTTTTATCGGGGAGCCCCAGCGTTTCAGCCCTAATTAACATTTCTTCCAGGTGGACTTGGTGCTTAGTAAATAACGTTTCTGGGATTTGGTGGTTAGAATTTAAGGTTCTCATTCAGATTTTGCATTAAGATTTTCTTCGAGCAGATGCCTGTGGAAGCCAGCCTCTCAAGGTTTAGCCCAATATTTGAGTAGAAGCCTAGTTGATGTTCTGGAAAAAAATCTTGTGTGTTAGCAAATGGTAACAGAGGTCCTGGGAATGAGACAGTGCAGGGATAACACCTGTCAGAATAGTTTCTCGTCACTGATACTTCATTTAAAGATGAGTCCATATAGCTTCAGTGCCGTATCAGCACGAGGTAAGAGATCAAAGGGATGAAGACCTCTACCACATTGCAATCTTTTAATTTTATTTTTTAAACAACGGATGGACTTTGTCCGCTTCGGCAGCTCTTTCTCCAGCCTCAAGGCAGCTGTGCTGTCCTGGTCTGTCACTGACGCCGCTCCCCCGCCGGGCACCGGCCAGCGCACAGAGCAGCTCTGGGCTCGGTGGGGTCTCGAGGACGTCTCGGCCTGATAGTCGTCTGTTCCTCTTGCTGCCATCGCTTTGGCTTCCCAAAGCGTAACGTAGCGTTCTGGCTTAACGTACGTGGTCCCGTTGCCTGGCGGTGTCTGAGAAGTCCAGAAGTTTTCCTGGGATTCCTGTGGGTGATATGCTGTAATGCTTTATTTTGGAATCCCTGGTTCAGTATTCAGTTGCTGTGCTTGGGGTTCTTTTTCCTGCCATGTTGTTTGGAGTTTGGTTTGGTTTTTTCCTTTTCATTCTGACGATGAAAAATGTTAAAAAACAAAAAACCACAGAAACGCTATGTAAGTCTTATCCGTTAATATAGTATCATGTATTTTCTCGTAACTGTGGGTTTTTTCTTGCTATTCTCAGAAGCAGTGCATTCGCCCCACTCAGATTTTGGCAGTAGTTTGTACGTTACCTTTTTTGTTCTGTTATTACTAAAAATGGCCTGAATTGTTTTACTTCAAAGGGAACGTTAAGGGTTTATTTTCTTTGTAAAGGACTTCTAATGAATAGTTCTTTCTAATCATCAGCAGAGAGGTTTGTATGAACAAGTCCCCTGGTCTTACAGAACAACTTTGGAAAGAGACCCACATGCTGCCACCACGTCCCAGGAGGGGTGGAGGGATCGGGACCCGTCAGAAATCACCTTCCTGTCGCTGTTTGCCGAGAGGTCTTACTTTCTGCAGATAAGAATTTAACTTCTGATTAGGAGTCAGTCTGTGGTGGGATGCCGCAGTAAGCTCAGGCTCTGATTTCTCTTGAGATTTCTCCCACGGGTAAAGAACTTTTACTTGTAATGCCTTTAAAGAAAAAAAAGAAAAAGGCTATAGCTGCGCAGAGAAACCTGCAAGGTGTCTGGATTCCATTCTTCAAGCTGTAGAGGGACCAAGGAGACAGGCAGGCACTGGCCTTCAATTTAAATAAGTCAAGTAAATTAAAAAAGCAAAACACAGCCTTACCCTAAAAACAAATAGTTGCTGATTCCCAGCAAACAAACCTGTAGGAAAAAACAGTGCAATTTAAGAAGGAAAATTCCATGTATATTTTTCTCGATGCGTTTTACGTTTGTTTGTAACAGATTTATAATGCTTGTATTATTCAGCTTTTCATTTGAAATTCTAATGAGCCTTTTGAATGGACTGGTGCAGGCTAGGAAGTAAAGAGCATAAAATAGTTCCATTGACTTATGATTTTCTGCTGACTTTTTCATTGTCATCCCATATCTTCATTCTCTGTCACCAGACCATTCCGGGAATGTCCTCAGTTGCCTGTTTGATAGCGCGTTGGAATATAGGAAACTGTATGAATTGCAGATGACTTGATAATTTATTCAGATGTGGGCTGTCATCTTTAGGTAATAGGAAAGACAGCTTTAAATACACGTTGGGGGGGATTTGAGATTTTATACAAGTTTTCTTCTGACTTTCTTCCTAGGCCATGAAGTGTATTTTTCCTCTGACTCACGGTGTCTGTCTTAATGGCAGAGCCTTGTTTTGGAGGGTTTCAAATGTAGCCAGAACTGGCTTAAAAGATAAGACCGCCTGAGCAAAGCAACACCTTGTATATATTTTATGTCGACAGTGAATGCAACCACTTCTGTTGAAATACATTAAGAAGTTTGTGGCAGGTGAATTTTTTTGGAGACTGCCCTTACACTTTTAAATACAGTCTTAGTGGGAAGAACAGCATCTCTTCGCTGGACCACGGGGTTTGTGAGACCGGACCCACAGTTTTAGTCGGTTAATGGTAAAGGTATTACGTTCCGTTTAAGCTGGCTCTTATCCAATCACCGTGTGCGATTTTGATAGCTGCGAATGTTGGGACCTTTTTGTTCCTCTGAGCTGTCTCTTCACAATAGATATTTCAGGGTCTTTCAACCCGTTAGGAAAGTTCATTATATTTTTAATACAATGTAAAAAAATTAAAATAATGATTTGATATACAGGCATTGATGAAAGATGTATTTTTAAAATAGTAAATTAAAATCTCATTAATATTTCAGTGAGAATATTTTGTGCTTATCTGTTTCATCTCTATTTTTGACCTATGGCTTGGAGTTCACAGCATGAAGGAGATGGTGAAATCTGTTCACCATAAAATGTTAATTATAAGTAAATTACAGCACAAACGTTCAATCAGCCACATTAATTCTACATAAAGTGAATTATTGTAGCAGAAAATTTTAAAATGTGACTGAATTTTATAATCTGCATCCTCCATTTTCTACCTTTGCTCTTATTGCTGCGCTGTTCTTCTCCAGCATGGCTGAGCTCTTTGTGCACTGATGGTAAGTGCTTTCTACTTAGATTATGTTGAAAATGGAAGAGCACAATTTGATCCATTTGTTTGCAGCCTACTAAATGTCTCTTAAATACAGAAAATTTTCTTTGCCCAGTGAGAAAGCGCAATACCGTCTGAAGGGTTCGAACTGCAGGAGCCCTGATTCGAAGCGTGAAGCCGTGCGGGTCCTGGCCAGGACCCTGGGAAGGTGTCGTGGCTTAACCCCGGCCGGCAGCTAAGCCCCCCCAGCCGCTCGCCCACTCCCCCGCGGTGGGACGGGGGGGAATCGGAAGGGTAAGAGCGAGAAAACTCGGGGGTTGCGATAAAGCCGGTTTCACGGGATGCCAGTCGTGCTGGTGGCGGCACCCTGGCAGCCTGTCCGCTGTGCGGCCTGGTGTCCGAGTTATCGTAGGTACGTGCGTTTCCAGGACACTGCGTTCAGTTTTAATCCTGTATTTATTCTGACAAGCAAAAGGCACAGCTGAATCCCCGCGTACTTTGAAAATGTAGATGGGGGTCTTGCTGGCCTCCTGACCCCTGAGGGAAAAGGCTTCATTTTAATACCAGGCCGGTATATAAGGTAGCTTCCCGTGTAGATCCAAACGTTGCATCGCATTACGAAAGAATTTCTGCCCAGATGCAGATTGCAAGAAATGCTTAACGTGCTCTCTAGGGATCATCGTGGCGATAGTCCTGAGAGACCGTCGGGACTCTGTCTCACCAGTGATGCCAAAAAAAGAAAAAGCTTGTTTGAATAGTTTTACTGTGGTGTTTCAGGTAAAAGGTCCACAGAACGAAAAATACCTGGTTTACATTTTACGTATAACTTTGCGGAGTTTCTGGGAAAGCAAGAAAGAAAAGTGAACGTTTATTGTGCCGGTGCTCCAAGTTTAGAGGCTCTGGATATTGCTCTAATCCTGTGCTGTTTGTCGAAGTGTTTCCCGAGTCAGTAAGTTAGGTGGCGTTACAAATTACCATCCTGACTCTCAAATGCTGTAAAGCGTTGCCTGTTACGTTGGCTTTGAATTTGACTTTTTCTTAAACCCTTGTACGATGACAGCTAGACAATTTTTTTTGATACTGAAATGGTGACATGGTACATTCCCGCTGCCCTCCTTACTCTGGAGAAAAGCTCTCAAGCTCAAGTCCAAAGAAAAATCCTGAAGTGCCTTGTGTGGCACAGCTCAAAAATAGGTATCAGCAGCAGAGAATCCCTGTCTTCCCGTGCAAGTTTGTAGAAGGCTTTTATTCATTAGAAGAAGATTGCTTATGCCACTCCGGAGGGGTTTACAGAGTAAGGACTTCCTAGTTGTTGGGTAACAAATCTGCTCCCATCAGTGCATAAAGCTGCATAATTTTGCGTGCCAAGTGATCTTTCCTGAAACAACTGCTCGTTGGTGCCAAGATCCTCTATTTTGATAACTTGGTACAATTTTTCTGTGATGTAAGTCAAACATTAATTTTCCGTCTCAATGAAATAAAAACCTGCGCCCCAGCTGGTCCATAAACCCTGTAAATGACTGCTGGGGGTAGGCAGTGCTTGCTGAATCTGGCTGCACTTGTGTTATCTGAACTCTGATTTTGCCATTGATAGGAACGCTGCATTTGTGCGTTGTTGTGAGCAGGTATGTGGCTTTTCTTACATGGACTAGCTCTTGCAAGTAAGGGAGTCTGGGGACCTGTATTCTCTTTTTAACCGTTTCATTGGAATCCGTGAATACGCTTTCCAAAAGCTATAGTACTGTGTGACAATTTAAAATGTTTTAATTGTCATAAAAAATGGTCACAAATGGGAATCCTGACACATGTATGAAAGGAAGACCAGGTCCTCTGTAAAAGTAAGTGTGCGTTCCTCGGAGGAAAGGGAGCAGAAGAAATGTCCGATTTGCTAATGGCAGGTCTGCTAATCTGCGGGCGTACGCAGGAGCTGCTGATCCCAGAGCCCAGGGAGATAGCCTTCAGGATTAAAGTGTGCGAGAGGGAAGAGTTAGAAAGCTGAGCCCGTGAGATGGGAAGGAGTGAATCGGAGCAAACGGAACCTCGCGGCCGTGGCACCGGCTGCCCAAGCAAGTGGATGAGCTACCGATTCTGTTACTCGTGCTTTGGTTTGTCCCCTCAGCACTCGCAGCCCGTGCTGCCGGGGCGATGCCACAGGAGTTCTTGCAGATGCCGCTCCATGTCTCTAAGCTATCGTGCCTCCACATATCTGAATCATTTACCACCAGCATGAAATGTGGGCTCCAGAAAATGTGTGCATGAGTCACTGAGATTTGAGCTGCTAAATGCTGCAAAGGTTTTTGAGAGGAATCTCTCAACATTTATTGGGAAATGAAGGACTCCCTTTTGTGGTAAGATTTGATAGGAAAGCTAAATGAAATCCAGAAATCTAAACAAAATTATTTGTGAAAAGAGAATTATTATCAGAAATTTTATTTGCGTATATGTACAAAATATGTAAAACTATCGCTGTGGCGCGTGCGTTTCTGACTGATGGAACCGACAACCGTGATCCCCGGTTAGCCCAGTGCCTTGCTACCAGCACCCGGGGCAGCCTGAGCGCGCCCAGGTTTGTTGTGGGGTTCTGCATCCTCTGCCTTCAGCGCCTGAACCGGTGTTCTCACGACTGGGCGTGCACCCGCGCTTACTTTCTTGCCCCTGTTCCGGGAGGGCTGGGCGGGTGTGAGGAACTTCCTTCTCGTACGGATGCAAGGTGATACGATGGCTCTTCAAGATTACTCTGTACCAGGCAGATGGATGTATGGTTGTGTGCGTGAGCTCTGCTGAGTAGCTATACTGTATAAATGGCATCTGCTGCGCAGACGTATCTCATCAATTTGGTGCGCAGACTTCTTCACGAAAAGGCGTACAGCTCACAGCGTTTGGGCTGTAACAGGTACGCGTAAGTGAACGATGCTCGAGAGCCGCAGGCGGTATAACCGTCTGAACAGGCGTGCCTAAAGATAGGGTGGGAAAAATAAATTATGACAGGGACCTGTGAGATCACACACGCGTTGAACCTGAGCTGGTAGGCCTCTCTGAAGTATCTGAGACGTGCTCAACGTTTAGTCATTTAGAGGCACTATACTATGAGAAGACCGAGCCCAAATACAAAGACTTCTCCTAGCTGCATTCACCTTTCATGGATTTTGTCAGGGCACAGCATAGTTAAATGCTTTTCATTTAATAATTTTCATTTGAAATCAAGGGTTTTGTTAGGTTTCAATCAGCTGCCTTCATCAGCTAATAATAAACATTTATTTGTCTCTTCTTTCCTATTCTCATGTTCCATGCAGCTACTTGCTGCTGGCATAGATTATGCACCACGCATAAAGATGGATTTCAGTGCAGCCGAAAGGTACCTGGGCAAGGTGTAATCTTAAAGGCAGATTCATCGGGATGTTAAAAGAATGAGATGTGATCAGTAAAGCCCCTCAAAATGGCAAGGCATAGAGGAGAGAAAGTGTGAGGCACGGTGGATGCCGAGAGCCCTTGTTTTCCAGTAAGCAGCGTGATTGGCAGCAGAAATAAACACTAGCGGGAAGCTTGTGTATCAGCCTAATTGTATAATTGCAGGTTGCTTTCTGCCTGGTTGATGTGCAGATTGTAGTAATGTGTAGTGTCTCTTTGGTAATTTGCTATTAAATCCAACACTAGGAAGTAGTTCGCTTGCTTCCTGTACGGCTACCTGATGTTTGCGCTCATTTATCTGCCGTAACTGACGGCGTAACCCGTGCCTATCTTCTCGTACGCTTTGTGTTATTTTTGCTTATATGGTGTTCAAAGATTTTTCAGCAAATCGCAGAAGGTGAGTTGGATGTAAAGGTCAAAATGTGATAACTCATTACACAGTGTTGTAAAAGTCGCTGCCAAGAGCTGAGAGCGATGTTTAATTATTCCCTCTGAACTTGTACAAAATATTATTTTATATATATTGTAATCAGTACACTGAAAGCACAGTCTGCCTGAACTTCTGCGCTGGCTCTCCTCGGAGCTCCCAGTGGGTCACTGAACAGGAGTGGAAGAATGGTGTTCAATGAAACTCATACAGGAAAAAATCCTTAGGATGGGAAAAATGTCAAATATTATCTTTGAGGATAGAACAAAGCCACAAAGGGAGGAAGCTCCTTCTTACTGGGAGAATAGGAGAAGGCTCAAATGTCCATCTAGCCCATTACACTTTCTTAATAACTTAGTGTCTTATGTTCTTACTTGTTAGGATTGATCAGCCGGTTTTCCCGTGCAAATATCCCTGCCCCTGTTCCTCGGTGATAAATTCATCTCTGGCTGACGATGCTATAATTCCAAACCAGAAGTCCATAAGCTTTGTCTCGGAGCTCTAAGGTCTCTTACTGAATGTCAGAGATTTCCTTTTCTGATTGCTTGAAGGATCTTCCCAACCGTTTTGCTTCCTACGTGCCAGTCGCTTTTTGTATGACTGTGTTTGCATCCTTTTCTGTCTTTTTCTTTGTTGTGGTTGGCAAACCACTTACAAAAAAAAAAAAAAAAAATTAAAGCCAAAGGCATCATGTGTTAGTTGCTGTGACCTGCAGAAACACAGTTTTTGACAAATTCTGCTAAAAACATCCTTTGAAAGATAATTGTAAATATATATTGCCACGTCATGAGCTTTTCCATCCAGGTGAATGTGTCCTTCAGCATCAGTGTACTTATACCATATAATTCAGGGTATAGTCTCAGCAACGGTAGCTACAACATTTTTGGGAAGGTTGCAGAAGTTTTTAATATGCTCTGGGATGCGTGACCTGCTGAGCTTCAGCGGAAGAAGGATTCGTCCCGTGCAGTTCAGCCATGCCACACTTTGCCGAGTTCCGCCCCAACAGGAAGGCATGGCACGCATTCACCTCCTCCCCACCGCGGTAACATGGACGGAGGTAGCACATAATAGAGATCTTAAAAAAAACAAACGAACAACCTCCCCCCCTCACCCCCCCAAAAAAAACCAAAAAAAAACAAACAAAAAACCCCAAACCCCAACGAAACATCAATCTACAAATCTAGTTTCCTACCCAGGAAGGGGAAGAAGGTAGGAGCTCCACAAGGCATGTGCAAGTCACACTGCTTAATGAACATCTAGGAAGCGCTCAGGTATCACGCTGGTGGACAGAGCTTGATTTAAATAGAGTGGAATAGAAGAGGATGCATTTTGCACGTAGTTGAACAGGAATAGGAATTAAATACAAGATTCTGCATGCTTGTATTGTGAAAGGGTATGGCGTAATGTTATAGATAACGGCTATCCTTTAGGATGTGATAAAGTATAACAAACTGACATGGGTATTCTTGAGCCATTCGGTAGGAATTAATGCTGAATTATTCTCTTTTTCCAGAACTGACTAGACGAGTTATCCAGGTCCTTTCTTTCAACTTGTATCCATTTTTAGACCAATTTTGCAAAAAGGCTAGCATCTTACTGTATTTTGTTTCTAGGTTCCATACTTTTATGTATGGTTTATAGTCTCATCTAGCCATAGTACTGTCTATTAAATAACTGTAACTGAACAGGTATTTAAAGGGGGTTGGGAATCATGTTCTGAGCTCTTAACTTGGGAATGTAAGAAAACGAAAAGCCTCTTTGCCCTATATTTCATGAACTACATAGGGAAAATAGTAGCTAGATCACTGTTTTTGCCCTCATGTATGCAACAGTGTTGATATGCTGATGATATGATACATTTTTTTGTTTTCTCGTGTTGAAATTCTTAGTGGACCAACAGGTAGACAGCAATGCAATACATACGGTATTTTCCTGCATGTAGATAGTTGATATCTATTGACCATTGGTCTGAGAGAGTTGCAAAGGTTTGGTGAACCACTGGCGAGATGTCCTGCTCTTGATGCAACATCTTTCCTGTCGTGTGAATTGGTGCATAAATAACACCGACACCTGTACGAGTCGGGGCTTTCCTCCCCCGGCATCGCCTTGGCATAACCTCGGTGCAGTTCTGTCCTGCCTCGCTCAGACACTGATTGCATCCCCAAAACTTAACCTCTGAACTCCCAGGAGTCATGCCTAAGCCAAAGATCACTGAGCTTTCAAAGATCAAGAGGATGTCAGTGAGGAGGGATGGCTCGCATTCAGACCTACGATAAGCTTTAGACACTCATTAGTCCTAACTGAACGCCTGAAAATATCGTGCAGAATTTCAGCTTAGTCAACAGCAGTGAAAGACATTTATTGCGTTCGGATTACCTTGAAATGTCTCCTGCTTGCTGGGGCTAGCAAGTGGCATTATCCAGAGGGAAAAACCCTCTGTCTAATGTTCCCGCGAGGACGGCTGTGTCCTCACTTCGGCAAACACAAACCGTTCTTGGCAAGCAGAAGTTTAATTAAGAGCCTCCCTGAAACTAGCCCGGCTGGGCATTAGTAGCCGTGAGGGGCCCTAGCAAGTTTTGGGAAACATGCTGGGAAAAAGGCTTGATTTCTGGCAAATGTCATCAGACTGCCGTCTCACTTTGTACGTCCTCGCGCGCGCGTGTTGTTAATACGGCTGCACTTTGTCTACCTGGAATATGCAAATAGTATTCAAATTAGAGCTCAGCTTTCAGACTGTCAGCACATACCCCACAGCTTCCCTCTAGCAAGTGACTAATGGGAACATGTGTTCTTTCTATTTTTATAAAGCTGGGGGAATAAGGGGAAGGAGGGCCTGAGCTATCGGGATTAAAACGTAGCCTCTCTTTCCCGAGGTCTTTTTCTGTCTGCAGAGTCTCTCGGCAGAAACGCGGCAGGGCGGGGGCCGCTCTCCCGGGCCGGCGTTATTCTGGGTCCGGTGTGGCGCGGGCAAACGCTGCTGCTGCCGGGGCCGCCCTCGTGCGAGGGCCTGCGGGGGGACGCGTCCCCAGCCCGCTGCTCCGTGGGCTGCAGGGTGCTGCGGCGTTCCCGGTCTCGGTACGTGGACGAGCAGCGCGGTGTAGAGAGTCTGAACTTTTTTGGTAGGGTGGGCCATCTTCTTTCTTTTTTTCCAGTCCATTTTATTCAGAATTATACACATCACTATATTTGTTAATGTTCCTGTGGCAACAGCTTTAACCGCTTACATAGAAATGTAATGTCAGGAAACTATTTAATGCTTCTGTGGATGACTTAATGTGATTTAGCCCTCTGGTGCAAGGAGAAATCAGCACCGTCTAGTACTGGGCGCTGGCTCCCAGTGCGTGCTCTGGATGGAACCAGTCTGGCTCTGTGCATCTTGGGCTTCCCACCACTTCGGAGTGTTTGCTCTTGTCTCTTAACCTGCATCCTTTTCAGAGCAGGACGTTGCCTTCTATTGATTCTGAAAGTTGTTCGGCAACAAAAATTAAAATAATAGCATACGATTAACGCACATCTACCATTCCCAGAGGACTATAAACCAAATGCTGAAGGCTCAGACATTGCTCAGCTCAGACAACTGAAACTCCTGATCGCTCTCTAGGTCTCCTCCAGTCACATATAATGCCTGCTCGAGGTAGGGACAACCACGTGTCTTGCAGAAAGCGTTGTTCCTTGAAAAGCAATAGTCGGCGCGGATGTCGCGGGCTGCTCTCCAGACCTGCTTTTCAGGGCTGCTGGTGAGGTGGGCTGGCACGACGGGGGCTGCAGCGCAGCCACGCTGCTGTCGGTGCCCTTGCGCGAAGGGGCGACAGCAGCTGCGGCAGCTCGCGGATAGTCTGTCCTGTCCCAGGGTCCTATGGAAAAATAATGTCACGGGGTAATAGGAGATGGTATCTTAATGCGTATGCAACGAGAAGACTTTCTTTTTTTTTCTTGCTTTACAATATGAATAGTGTTCTTTTAATAAATATTTTTCTCTGTGAATTATCCTAGCTTTTTAGAAACATAAACAAAAAAAATTAAACATTGGAGGAATTTCATAATACATATTCCAACAGACAGAGCAGGAAGCTTTCACTTCACAGCCTAAACTGCTTCTGCTTGCACTAACAGACTACGTGATGGAAGTAGTTAACGATACCCACTTTACGGACTAGCCACGAGAGAAGAGTAAGGCATATTGTTCTGCTGGCGCTCTCTGTGTTTTCTGACAGTAAAAGAAGACTAAGTCTTGGGAATTTTGGTTGGCCAAGAATTTTTTGGGAGAGACAGTACAGGACTCTGTAGCTCTTTCAGGAGGACGGAATCAGACTTCCCTCTCGTCCTGGCTGGGTGAGGCCATGAGAACTTCCAGCCCTCAAGCCTGGATGGGTCAGAAGAATTTCTGTTTTCCATTGGATCTTATGGATCCGAATGGATAGCTAATGGTATTCTGAAGAATGATATTTAATATATTAAAAATCAGTTTATCTGCAGTATTGGACTCTTGTCTTCATGATCCCCCCTGCCCCCGTTATAATTTAATTCTGTCTGTTATTACACTCTAATTAAAACTGGCAAGCACATTAACCAAGAAGATCACTTTTAAAGAGAGGAAACAAACTGTGCGTGTTAGATGAAAAATGCACAAAAGAGTTTGTACGAGTTAAAGGGCATGAGCGGGGTAATCGGCACAATGTCCAAGAGGAAGACTTTCCTTCACAGGCTACAGCTCAGCGGGAAGTGATGGTACCTTGTTATTGACTTTATTATCTCTTTACATGACTCAAACGAATCAAAATCTTGCTCTGATACTGAGAGAATCAATCAGAATCCATATTTTCCAAATACTAGCGCCTCTGGAAAGCCATCATCTGGAGCTGCTCCAGGTCCGTGCTTTGATGGAGAGTTACGCTGCCGCTGCAGACAGGACTCTGTTTTAAATACTCCTTTTGGGTGTTCTGCTTTCAAACGCAGATGTTTCCAAAGTGGGACGCTCTCCCCATCTCTCCCTGAGATACAGATCTCCAAGGCCTCGGAAACGTGTCGGTTTTCTGTTCCTCTGCTGACACTTGCAGCTTCGCTGTCCCTGCAGAAGGACGGAAGCTCACCAGCCTCGTTTGCCAGCTCGAAGCACGACCGAGGTGTTTCCTTCTGCTTTTAATAAGATTGTCAGCACTCCTTTCTGCTCTGAATGAGTAGAGGAGTGTGATTTAAGCAGCCAGAATAGGAAGCTCACTCTTCTTAATTAGCACTAATGCAGTGAAGGTTGTTTTCTGGCCCTGGCAGAGGGGAATGGTAATTAATATGGCAGAGAGACAGACGGAGAGTTCAAGGCCAGCATGTGTGCCTCCAACCCCGGGTCAGCAGCGGGGGGGCGGGGGGCTGAGGCAGTGCACATCCGTCGGCTCCGGGAGACAAAGCCGGTCCCCACGGGATGGACGAAGCGCCGGCAGTGTCCCTCAGCCTCCCTGCCCGGCTCCACGGCTCCAGCAGCGGCTGTCCTTCCCCTGCCTTAGCGTGACCAGCCTTTCCGACCCCCAATTTAGGTGCTTTTGTGTTCTAACGAACAACTTTCAGCGCAGCCTCGGGGTCGATCCTCTCTTGGCGTATCTCGGCTGCTGCTGGCGCCCGTTGGGCCGTGTCGGCAAAGCCGAGACCAGAGGAGATGGTGCTTCCACCTTCCCGCCGGGAAGTTCCCAATCTGCTCGAGGCATCACGCAGCACCGCGCAGAAGGTGCCGCAGGCAGACCGAGGGCAAGCAAGGCCTCTGTGTGGTCACGTCGACACAAATACGCGTGTGCTTGTACGTTATTCTGGCACCACGTTTAGCTGTAGCTCGACGTATAAGCAGAATTAAGCGAGTATCCGAGGTAAGTGAGACGTGAGCAAGGACACATTATTTGCGGGTGGAGGTATGACGGAGAGAAGGCGATAACACAGACAAATATCTCTAATAGTCGCATTCGTATTCCCTTTGTGACTGCTCCGGTGGTCCTGCGCTTTGGCGTCAGTAGGGATTTTGTCTGTTCAGGACTGCAGTGCTGAACCCGGAAGGTACTGTGCTAATTCTCCATCTTGGTGTAGTAACACGTTTTATTCAGAATATTTATTCCTCAACAATTTTTTTGCGTGTTGTGTAGCCACGACCTTCTAACGTATCCAAAACACAAGCGTCCAAAGCAAGTTTACGTACATTAGTCACGCGAAGAGGTTAGCAGTGACTCCCCTGACATGCGTGTTCAGAGCAGAGGCTGAAATACGATGAATTGAAGCAGCCAGGTTGCAGGCAGAGTTGGGCGACTGGGCACCTGCTTGCTCTCACCCCCCAAAACAGGTCGCTCGGGGCTGCTGGCACCGCAGCAACACCCAGCTGGTACTTGCTATCCACGCTCATCCGGAAGCCGTGAAGTAGGTACCTAATGTTACACCCAGGAGAAACGTGGAAGGTTTACTTCATCTGAAGTTCCTGATTCTGTTGGAAAGTAGAAACTTGAATGATGCCTGGTAAAGGGGGTCTTGAGTTAGTCATACGATTTGTAAAGGCATTGAGACTTGTCATTTTAGCTGGGAGAGAAGTCGACCAAACCCCTAAAATGAGATTTCCCTGGGCCCCTGGAAGCTAGATAAACCAGATAAATGTAAGCACTACAGGATTTACTCCTTAAATGTTCTAATAAAAATGGTTTAGCTGAGGAATTGACTTCCTCAATTAAATGGCCTTGAAATCACCTTTTGAAAAGCCAGGCGGTATTTAAAACGTTGAAGAAAAAGCAGCGAGTGGAGTGGACAAGGCTTTTGTGTATCTGGAGCAGTATTCCTGAAAAGCAACTTAGTAAACTCTTGCAGGGAAGTGTTATTGTAGACAACGCACTCTTCAGTATTTAAGGGCTGGAGGAAACTCTGTAACACCAGAAAAGGAAGTCCAGGTCCTGGGGTGGCTTTTAGGATTCCGCCGCAGAAGCGGGACCGAAGAGGTGACGCTGATCTCATCCATTAGCAGAGGCACGGCAGGCTCGGGCCTGGGAGCTTCTCCTGCCCCGCTCCTTCGCTCCTCTTTCTCTTCCCCCGTGGCGTTAACCCTGAATGAATAAAGCGAATCTTTACATTTTGAATAAGGGTAACCTGTGAAGTGTGCACCTTGCGGGAAGCACTGTTCTTTCTGAAGGGAGTAGCCAATGCTTCTTTCCCACAAGCAAAACCAAGCACTAGCTCGCATGTGACCCCTCCCCTTTGGGTTTTTGGTGGTTGTTTTGGGGGGGACTTTTTGTGTTTCTTCATTCTGGATTCAGGGTATTCTCCTTAGAGATTGCAGGGGATTTGTTTGCATCTTTTCTATTTGCCTATAGCTCTGGGAGCTGAAGTCTTGCTCAGTAGATGAGAAAACGCATGCGAGTGTTCTTCCATCGGGGACGAGAAGCCGGCAGGAGGCATCGTGCTTCTTGTGCCCGGCCCCCCCGCACTCGGCGGGCTGCAGGAATGTGGGAAACGCTCCTGCATTTTGTCCGTTACTGTCCGTCAAGGACCGAGCAGAGACCAGGGGACTCGTGTCACCTCCGACTGAAGTTGAAGTAAGGTCAGAAAGGTGAAAAGGCAATATTTTATCCATTAAGAAACCCAAGGCATTTGGATTTGTGCCAGAGCAGCAAATGCTAAATCATCATATCCCAACTGGGGGATTTATGGCAGAGTTACAAAGATGATAATTTATTTAAGCTCTTGTGCTTAGAATTTTTTTTCCCTGTTGATTCTTATTAGCATGGAACATTTTACACTTTTTAATGGGTATCACAGTGAAAGAGGGAACATTTGCAAAGACATGTTATCCAGAATACAGACATTGTTTAAACTAGCTGTTCTCCAGGCTTTCAGAAAAGTAAACATTTAAAGATAGATGCAGCATCTTACGTTTTATTAATCATATGTACATATGAAAACTGTCTATCTTATGTTTGTAAATACAAGTAGCAGTTTAAAATATCTTTAAAATAAAGCATGTCAAAACACCAAATTGCTATACAAAACTGGCTTTAGGAACAGGTCACGGCGTGGTAACGAGGGTGATGCTTTCCAGTGTCGTTAGCGTTCTGCCCTTGCGTTCTGGGAAGAAGCTCTTCTCTGCTCCATTCAATCTCCCACTGTTACCACAGATACTTTTTTTAATGAAAAACGTTTACCTCACTGTTTCATTAGCTAAATTAATGATATGTGTGTGTGCTGGCTTGTTCTTAACAGTTTGCTATGACGAGTTTGTGTCAGAATGATGCCTATAAGCAAAACAGCAATGTAGAAAGACAGCGGAGCCGAGCGAAACGTTACACTAGCTGTGACAAATCTGGGCTTTTCTTTATGGCTTAAGTTACCTTCTGTCGCCCAAAAGAAACAAAAATTAAGCGCTGACCGGAGGTGAGAGTGGTGAGCAGAGGCAGACGCTGACCAGGGATGTTTGCTCAGTGCCGGCTGGGAGCACGCGGAGCACGCCGTGACCCGGGGATGCCCGAGGAGCGTGCGGGCGGCGATGGCGTTTGCTGCCCGTTCCGTGTCCTGGCCATGGTTGCCACCTGGGGGGGGCAGGATTTGGGGTTTGGCATGTTGGTTTGGTGGGGTTTTTTCCCACCCCTATTCTCTAGACATGACTTGATAGAAATCCCACTTTTGTGTTTGCTTGTTTTTCTAAATTACTTGAAGGAAACGGTAGGGGTACAGCCTAACGGTCGTACTGTGGACTGAAAATCTGAAGAGAGTGGTACTAGTCCCGAGTTGCTATTAATTCTCGGGTGCCTTTGGCAATTCACTCGGGGCCCTGTTCCGCCCGCACTCCTGCCCAGGCGTTACATTACGTCGCTCGCGTCATGTCACGGACTTGGGTGAAATTCCCCGTGTGCGGCAGTGCCAGCAGGCTCGGGACCTGTTTGTAAAGCGGGACCAGCTCAGGAAAACATTCATGTTGAAGAAGGCACGTAAGTATGTGCTTCCCTTTGGACTGCTCAAGAAGACGTTAGTATATGTGCAAAGTTCAACACATGCTTAAACATTTGCTCAACTGCTTTCCTGTACTGGGCCCTGAATGATAAGTATTAGACCAGAAGCGCGATGAATTACTCCATATGTACATCTCACCCGTGTAACTTGTAAACAGACTAAGTCCAGAGTATAAATAGATTTTAATGGGAAGATTATGTGCTGACCCATGACCATGGGTTATGTTTGTAAAAAGCCAAAACCCAAATTTAAAATAGACTTTTCCCACAGTTTAGCAAATTACTTCATGAAGTAGCTTGCAGCGAGGATGCCAAGTACTTCTCCTTGCTTTAGGCAGCCTCCCCGTAGATGATAGCCAGGCTTGGTGCTCCAGGGTTGCAAACATCGTGTATTGGTAAAAGAAGGCTTTCGAGGAGTGACAGTCCAACGTGACGAGAAGACCGTGGCAGCCGAGAAGATTTCCAATTTAGACAGACTCTACGCAACAGATTGATGCCTTGTATATGAACTTCTACTGACCAGGCTTTCGGGTTTCGTGTGCAAATTGAATCCAGTGTTTAAACATTCCTCCTTGCAGAAAACTCAAGACGTTAGTTGTTACCATGAGCTAACGCTGCGGTTTTAGTTAATGTTTCAAGCTGAATTAGCATGTAGGTAGTACTTCAGTCATACTGTGCGAGCATCTGATTTTGAGTAAATTATTACAGATTTAATCTTTATTCAGGTCTTTGCATGTGAGACAGTGACATGTTGAGATTGAAAGGTGGCAGGCAGGAAAATTTTGGTTGTTTCTTAACCGGTTTATATGTCTTTCTCTGCCGATTACAGATTTTTCATTCTCTGCTGTCAAAAATTATATGAGTAAGAGCATCTAGCAATCTAAAAAAGAAAATGCGCATTCCTAAAATCTTACTTAATTTCATTTTGCAACAGTTGAATTTTGTTTGATTTTTAAAAGAACTTCATGTGAAATTGGTCTAACGCTAGCGGCCCCTCTTCCCGCTTCACTGCCGTGGGACGCTGCAACTGGGGCAGCCAATGCTGATAAAGAGTTTCACCGTGTCCTCTGCTAGCGGACCGCTGAGGGCGACGCTCCCGCCCAGCCCGGGCGCCGGGGCTGTGCCGCACCTCGGAGGTGGCACCGGCCCCGCGGCCGGCACCGGTCCTTTGTTTCTGCTGGGACGTTGGTGCGCGTCTCGACGCGCCTCAGCTCGCGCCGCTCGGCACCTTGAGTCTGTGCGAGAGCTCGCCGCGGCCTGGTCCGGAGATCGCTGGGCAAACGGGGCTTTCTGTTTACGGCAGGAGCATTTGGAGCCGTAGATTTTCACAGCAAAATTTTCCTTGTGCTCTGAAAGGGAGTGGTGTTTGTGAAAGCTGCGTAACAAAGAGAGGAAAATATACGGGGGAAAATGGCAACGTATTTGTCAGCCGAGAGGGCGCAGGGCTCCGCTGACCTCGGGGCTGACCCACAAGAGCCATTTGTCTGTTGTTTTTCACCGCCCGGTTGCTCGTGGAGAAAAACACTCCTAATGTAGGGTGCGACACAGCCTTTTGGTAATCTGTTTTGAGGCTTCCACGGAAATACTCTGGAATTAATGATACCACTGGAAGTTCCACTGGAATAATTACAGTCTGTGGAATACCAGGGTTTAGAAAGCGCGGAGCAGCAGCGGGGGCATGGCCCCGGCAGCAGGGGCCGCGCGGCGCGTGGCCCCATTCGGGCTTTGCTGCTTGTGTGAGTTGTTGTCATTGCTTTGATGCTGTTTCGGTGCTGCTGTTTGGCAATTAAGTAATTTCTGGAAATTGTTTTGTTTTCAGTACTAAGAAATGTAAGTTAAAGAAATGTAAGTTTGTGTACTATCTAAAACATGGCTCGGGGAACAAACGCTGGCTTCCAGACCGAGGTGCTGGCTGATCTCACTTGTGCGCTTTCCGTCTCCTTGGTTGCTGCTGTTCTGAAAAATAATCCAACGTAATTTTGAAGAAAGCCAGGTGGCTAACCTCTGCTAGTCTGCACTGGCAAAATATAGCCATTTTATTTTGAAATAAATATTTTAGGTACGAAAATCCTACCTATTTTCATTCTTTCAGTTTTCAGGGTAAAAGCAGTCACAGTGATTTCTTCAAATCTGAATAAAAACAAAATACAAACCCAAACTAGAAATGTACAATAAATACAACCAAAGGATTTCCACCCCCCTGCCCCAACATTCAGCTTGGTCTCAATTTTTAAAAACAGTGCAAGAATCTTTAATTGCAGCAAGGCTATTTAGCACTAGAATTAATCAGGTGAAAATGGCTGTTAAACATTTGTCTTTGTTTCGATTGGCACAAACCAAAAGTTATTTCACCACAAATAGAATCTTTCTTTGTTGGAAAACAAGTTAACATATTTAATTCAGATTGTAATATTTTCTACTGAAAGGAGTTAAAAGGAAAAAAAATTTTGAACTTTAAAACTGAAATACTTGCTCTAGAAAGTGTTGAAAGTTTTGTTTCTACATTGAGACCTCTTTTTTTCCTGTGCAATTTTTCCCCCAAATGCAGTTTTTGTAAGATTTCTCACACAGAAGAATTCTGTTTTCAGAAGGAAAGTTGTTTTGCCAAAGATGCTGCTGGATTGCGTAGTCCATCGCGCCGGCTGCACGCCGGCCGCAGTTCCCAGGTCTGAGACAGTAGTTACTCCCGGGTAGGGAATGCGGTCGGGACGGGCTCGTCCCACGCCCCCTTCCCGCGTCCCGGGACGCTGAGCGGGCGCAGGGCAGCCCCTGCCCTCGGGGCTTTGCGCTGGGTCTGCCGCGGGGCTGGGGCTTCTTCCCCTGTTTACGTGTGCCGCTGGGATCGTTGCTTCTGCCGCCAGCCTTCGGAAACTGCTGAGGAGGTTGCTCCCCATCCTTCGTCGGACCTGGTTTGAACCCCGCTGTAAACTCGCCGTTTCCCACAGCCGAAGCTGGCTCTTGGTTTAGTGTCCTTTCCCTGTGAGAATCCTGCTGCAGGATCATTTTCTCTTTGCTTCTATTTTTGATGGTTATCTCCAACAATAGACTCATGTTCCTCCTCTGTCTGTTCCAGCCTGACACAGTTTAATGCAGCAGTGCCTACGGGGGCTTGGAAAGAGCAGCCCCTTCCCCCCCCCCCCCCCCCCTTTTTTTTTTTTGGCCGAGGCCAAATTCCTTCACCCAGGCAGAAAGATTGTCTGCGCTTACTGGCTTTTACTTTTCGAGAGAGCATTTTCCATCCGTCCGTTGCTTTCCTGCGGAGTGAGTCTCCCACTCCATTCAGAGAAGAAGGGTGCATTTTGCGCATCTGCCTTTTGTTTTGCCTAAGCCTCTGGGACTCGTAGAAGGGGGAGGAATTGATAAAAGCAAAGCATTTTGCCATAAAAAGAAACTAAGAGGGCAATGGAAGGCCATTTGTGTAATTCCCCAGGCTGTGTCTCTTTGAAAGTGAAGGTCTGGCAGAGTCTGCATAACCCGCTGACTTGGGATCTTCCTTTATACTTTACCATGTGCAATGTGTTCTTGTATATGAATTAAAGATTAAAGGCAACTTAACCTATATTTTTCTTTTTTTGCAACATTCTTTGGTAGGGAAATGGTGAAGCGGCATTTCTGATCAAAAAGGGGGGGGGGGGGGGGTGAGCGCGTAGGGAAAACACCCGACAGTTTACACACCTCCCAGATCAGAGCTGCCATCTCACCACGTCTGTACAATGGGAAAGGGCCTTGCAGGCCTAAAATAATTATTAGCATTTACACAGGGCTCTTCTTCTCATGGATCTAACACTGGTTTAGGATTCTCAGGGGTTTGCACGTGGGGAGGTGGGTGTCCAGCAGAGCACGCGGCTGCAGCGGGGAAGCGTGCTGCGGAGCGGTGCCGCTCTGGTTCTGCCACGGGACGGGCCAGGTGCGCTTTGCACCGAAGCGCGTAGTCACGTTCTGCATTAAAAATGGGTGTTTGGGCGTGGCTGCCCATATTCTGTCACTGGCACAGGTGAGAAATGAAAGCAGAGGCACCCTTCTTAGGGTGCAGTGAGAAATACCCCCGCTTCTGCTACAGCTACAGAGCACGAGGAGTCAGTGTGTCATTAAGGAGCAAAGTGCTTCACAGTGGAAGGATTTGTTCTGGAAGCTTCTCCAATACCTTCCCATTGACCGTAGAGTGGGCACTGAAATGGTAAAATATTTCTTGTCTTTTGTTTATTTTGAATCTAGCCGAGAGCAATAGGAGAAGGCAGAGGCAGAGCAAGGTAAAGGTAGGGTAAAAGTTGAAGTTATATAGACCATTTAGCCGTTGAGGCTTGTTTTGTGTGAATCAGAAGCTGGGTGCAGTAGAAAAATAAACAGGGAGCAGGCAGGCAGCATTGCCTGCTGGCAGTCGCCGTGCCGGATGGAACAGCGCGTCTTCGCGTAGTAAAATAGCTGAAGAAGAGGTGTAGAGTGTGCAGAAGCAGAAACCGCTGTCTGGAACGGGGAATCGCTGAGGCCAAAACTTCCCTTGGAGCCAGGCAGCAGATTGCAGTGCTGGAGTCCCACGCTTAAAGTTTGCCGTGCGAGACATCAGCAAAACCAAACGGTTTGGAGCGTCCTCCCAGCCCAGCCCGGGGCTAGGAGCATCAGGCTCCCCGTCCTCGCGTGGCGCAGCGGCACCCTGGGGTATCGAGTCGAGTTCTGGACACCGCAGTACGGCGAGGTATTGACAAACCAGGAGGAGATTAGAGAAGAGCAACAAAAAGGATTAAGGGGCTGAGGGGATTGATTTATGAGAAAAGATTAAAAGAGCTAAATGTGTGTAGCTTGGCAAAGAGATGAGTACAAGAAGTCTTGATAAGAGTCTACAAATGTTTGAAGATCTAAACATAAAGGGGTTGATCCTGCAGACCTCACTTTTGTAATGTCCCTGCAAAATCAATAGGCATTGGGTATAACGTTTGCAGGACTGAACCCCAATACCAAACTAAAATTGGTTATGGTAATATATATGTTTATATATACATATATATAGGGAAGCAGGTGAAGTAATTTGAATATCAGCAAGAAATTTCTAACACTGACCTGCTGAAATTTTAGAATTCTCCTAAAACGGAAGTCCTTCAGCCTGGACGTTTAATCTGAAAAACATACTGGACAACGAGGAAGGAGAGAGGCCCACAGAGGGACAGCACGGGTTTCCTCCATCAGGGGGCTCGTTCTTTAGCTGCTCTGATTCTGCAGGCAGGGTCAAGAATCCACGTGAACCAAGAGCAGAGAGGAGCACTGCCAGGCTTCCTCTGTGGGTTGGCTTTTTTGGGGGTGGGAAGGGTTGGTTTTGGTTTTTGTTGTTTGTTTTTTGTTTTTTAATACATGGTGATAGGTGGTTATAATGTTGGTAATACAATACTGGATGAAAAACTCCAAGTTTTTGCCAGGGATTTTTGGATGTTTGAGCAACAGGATCAGTTTCACTTACTGTACGTGTGAACTTTGGCCTGGCTTCTGTTTGCAGATTCAGAAAATGAATGCACGACTGGAACAAACACCTCTAGATCAGGTAGTGAAACTCCATGTTTCTCTACCACTGCTTCTTCCTTCTCTTCTCTTTTCCTTTCTCTCTTCTCTTTTCCTTTCTCTCCTCCCTTCTCTCTTCTTTTCATTTACTTGGTGGTATTCCTAACTGTCACCCTGAAATTAATATTCCAGACTGGGGCAGCTTCCAAGCTACCGCTCAACCTTTTCTTTGCTGGGAGAAAGAATTATGTCCCTTCCCTGTGTTCAACAAGTCCAGCTATTTCCCTTCATTTCAAAAAGACTCCAACTAAACATAAATCTGTCTCCATCTGTGACAGCCCACAGTCATCTGTTTACCAAAATAAACTTTAAGCATATATTGAAAAATAATTTCTATTGAAATATGCATCCCTATGGCATTCAAGCTTGGTATTTAATGCCTTTTTTATGGTTAATAATGCATCAAAAGCATTTCTAGTCTTGAGCTGTCATTACATCACATACATGATGTGCCGGATGCGTTTAATTGACTAAAAAACTTGGAGTCAGTTTTTATTTTAAAAAATACTAATATATGATTACCAAGTCCTACTTCTCCTGATCTGTATCTTTTAGTAAATTGTCTGCTGGTATAGAGCAGTCCGTGACAATGCCTACAGAAAGCTTAGCTCCGAGTAGATGCAGAGAGGTCATACATAAACAATAAAGGCTGTTTGTTAGGAGCGTTTTCCTGAAGCAGAGTTTGCTTCTTTTTGATTTTTGCAATGGAAAAGCAAGCTAATTCAGGAAAATATTATTGGACCTGGCACATGCTTAAATTAGAAGACTGTTGGACTGAGCCCAGAATAGATGGTTCTGCCCCATGGGAATTTTTTGCTCCCACAGACAAAATAAGAATTGCAAGGTGTGTTGTTGCCGGGACCTGTGTATTTGCAGACACGTCTGCATGCTGAGGAGGGTGAACGTCACTGTACTGATTTCAGTTTGCGCAGGCTGGGGCCGTTTATCCACGGGCTCGTGGAAAATATCTATTGTATGGGTACTGGGGGTTTTCCTTATTCCTGACAAAAACCAAAGTCCATGTGAAAGACCCTGCTGAAGTCAAAATCTTCGCATGTGAATGTGATGTTGTGAACCAGTAAATGAACGATAAAATAGCGTAGAGTTCTCCAGCTAAGTTGTTCTCAGGGGTCCATGTTGTTCATGTCTTGTGCAAATGCAGAGGTAGCCATGAATCGTGCCCTGAAGAGAAAATTTGAAAAAGCTACAGCAAGGCAAAGGTAAATGCTTTTATCTACATACTTGTTCACAAGTGCTCAAAACTTTGGGACTGCGTACTCAACCTGCCTATATTTAGACCCTAATATTTTCTTTGGCCTGGCTATGAATAATTGACTACATCCTGATAAGTACCACTGGAGAAGTACAGATACGTTTCCTTCATGCAATCTTTGTGCCTTATTTCCGTTCACTTTTTAATGTTGTTGACTCTGTTCTGCTGTTTCATACCATGAAAGTCACTGCTTCCCTTCCCTCTTATATAATTTGTTTAGCTCCCGTTTCTCACCCCTTCAGCTTTCAGAAGTCTGATTGCAAATATGAGCGCCAGTGCTGTCCCTCCTAGACATCTTGTAACTGCTAATGTGAGAGAATTCTCCTCTGCAGCTTTTAAGCTGCGTTCCGTATCTTTTTGCTTCATCTCTTCCCTAGAATACTTTGCTTCTAACTTGCCAGTACATTTTCCTTTAGCCAGTCAGCCTTTGAGTGTCTTTAGCTGGGGTTTTTTTCACTTTTGTCTTTTAAGTTTCTGTTAAGCCTTTTAAAATACTTTTTGATTGAATGGTAATGCTTAAAATCCTGTGATTATATTCCAGTGGAGGCATGTGAAGGATGTGAAAAGACTCGGATTTTAGGAGGACTGAGATAGTCATATGCATAAGGAGGCTGTGAACGTAGTTTTGGAGAGGTGACTTGGTCTTATTTGTAGGAATCATTTCGTTAATTCAGGTTAAACTGAGTGCTCTGGGGATGTCTCTTTGTTCCCTTCTCATGTATAACGTGACCTGTGATTGAGGCAGGTGTGTTGTATTCCCCTGATGCTCGTCCCACTGCCACTTCTCCCACCGGCCAGCGCAAATGCTCTTCACTACTGTTGTGGTTTAGCCCCGGTCGGCAGCTAAGCCCCGCGCAGCTGCTGGCTCACCCTCCCGCCCCGTGGGATGGGGGAGAGAATCGGAAGAAAAAGTAAAACCCGTGGGTTGAGATAAAGACAGTTTAATAGGACAAACAGGAAGAGAAAATAGTAATAAGAATGATAAAAGAATGTCTAAAACAAGCGATGCACAATGCAATATATTGCTCACCACCCGCTGACCGATGCCCAGCCAGTCCCTGAGCAGCCATCGCTGCCCCCGGCCAGCTCCCCCGGTGTCTATACTGCGCGTGACGCCCTACGGTATGGACTAGCCCTTGGGCCAGTTGGGCCGGCTGTCCGGGCTGTGCCCCCTCCCAGCTTCTTGTGCGCCCGGCGGAGCAGGGGAAGCTGAAAAGCCCTTGACCAGTGTAAGCACTGCTCAGCAACAACTAAACCATCGGCACGGTATCAGCATTATTCTCATCCTAAATCCAAAACAGAGCACTGTACCAGCTACCAGGAGGAAAATTAACTCTATCCCAGCCGAAACCAGGACAACTACAAACTCAGATCATCAATGCAGACTTGAACATTTGTTTCTTCTGGATAACTCTGTTAGATGGATATGACATGACAATTTTTAGCTATATTTCTAAACTGTATTCCAGGTATAGCTCAAGATTGAAGCCTGCTAGATGGTTTTTAAACACTCAGATTTTAAATGACAAAAAAATGGGGCAATTCACTAAGCTTCCCTTCCTTCTTTCTTTTGGTTTCCCTGTTCCTCCTTTTCCTGCCCGTCTTGGTCCCAGCGGTCACCTAGTTTCCTGGTAAATATTTGTTATCTCTTGCAGAAGGTAGTTTTCTGTTGCCTGTCTTCTTCAGTTGTCCTTTACTTTGGGGCGCTGACATTGTCCTTCCGTGGTTTAATGTCCTGCCTCAGTCCTCCTGTCTCAGCCGCACAGTGCGGCTGTAGGCGCCAGGACGATTCCTCCGGCGGCAGCAGGGACAGGTTTGCCAACAAACGCTTGAAGGGCAGCCACCTGCGAGCGAAAGGGGGGTATTGTCACGTGGGACAGACACACGTCGAGTGTCACAGGACTTCAGCTCCTACACGCGCTCACATGCGTGCAGGCGCACGCTTGCTCGCTGGCATGTGCTCCTTGCTTCCCATGCACGCTCATGCTCGTGCGTTGTAACGCTGGCCTCATGTTAATGTTTCCAGGTCAGATGAGGCAGGGTACTGTGAAGAGCCAGTCACTTAATGAACCCCTCTGGGACCTACCTCAGTTACTAACAATTTCTCTCCAACTCATCAGGCAGGGAATCGCAGCCCTTGCTGTTTCACTCCATCACTTTCTTCCACTGCCTTTTCCGCCTGAGCCGCCTGCTCGCTCCACACAAACAAACCAATTATCGATGAAGATACAAATTGGGTCCTTTTCCCTTGAAAGCTCCTTCAGCCTTGCACTTACCCCAAGTTTCACAGGCACACATCAACCTGCATCTCTTTCTGCCTCTTCTCGCCCTGTCTCTGTCTTGCATATGCTGAATTAGGTATTCACAATTGAGCGTACACCTTCATATCCAGACCTGGTATTGACTTGCACAAAAAAAAAATCAGTATCCACATGTACGTGCTTGTGTGCGTGCGCTCTTATAAAAACACATGAAAGAGAGCTGGGGTCATTCATTAACTTGAGAATTTCTTTGTTTCAGTTGGAGGTCACCTTACCTGCCTGTGTCTCAGGCAAAAATACCCCCCAAAATAATCTGTGCATCTCCAGTTTACATAAGCAAGGCCTCCATGTACCAGAAATCATAAAATGAAATTAATACCTGAACAAACCTGTTTTATATGTGGGGCACGCAAGCGATCGTGTTTTCTGAGGGTGCATATGTGTCTTTGTCTTCTTAAAAACCATGTGTCGTCTTGTAACACTAAATATTTCACCTGGAGTGTGAGATGGCAGCTGTGATCAGCTGCAGTCTGGGTCCAGTTCTGGAACCATGCCCTAATGTTTGGATCTATACTTTGTGTGTGGAAATTTGGCCTCATGTATATTTGATATAAGGAAGTAAAATTGATCAAATCTTCCCGAAGTGCATCTGTAGTTGAGCTTCCCTTTACATCGCGCTGACCGCCTCAGTGCATTACAGCTTGTCCGTACACCTCAATAAACCAATCAACCCCTTGGCACCTGTATGAAAATGCGTGTCGGAGTCTATGAAAGCAGCTTGGAAAGCGCTAGATGGCAGAAAGTGGGAGGTTACTTGTAGAAAACCAATAACCTTCTCAAAACGGAAAGCTAAAAGAAAGGGCTTTAAAATTTGCAGTGTTTTGTCAAGGTATCGAACGTTTGAGAGAAATGTTCTTCCAACCCTGACCTCGTAGCGTGTGCTTGAAGTGCTCCTCTGGCGCTGGCGTCTCTCATCCCCTCGCTCCCCGGGGCCGCGCTCCAGCCTGAGGCCTCTCACCCCCTTTAGAAGGAGATTATTCCTACGCTTAGGCAACCTGTGTTTTCTTAGACCGTGTCCGTTCCTTTGAGAAAAGATTCTTTTGGACTACCGTGCTGGTTCATCCCTCACTTCCACCGCTGACCACGGGGCTTCTCTGTGAGGACCTTATTGATTCACCCAGCAGCTCCCAGTGCTGGCAGGTGAAGGTTAAGCTTGTGCTGCTTGAAGTGACTCTTGGCGGGTGGGGGTGTTACCCCAACAAGACCGACGGCCGAGAGAGCCTTCATTTCTCACCCCGTATAACTCAGACTTAAAAGGGCTCCAAGGAGATGAGATGTACCCTGCAGAATCTCTCCCAACTCCTTTTAAAAGAAGTAATAAAAGACTTGCGTGAATGCTGGACACCTAGGCGTGGAGGCGAGTATCCTGCAGTATCCCCTTCCAGTCATTGTCAGAACAGATCTCGGAAACTGGATAGGAGGAAGATAATCAGTAAACGTTTTTTTTTTCCAAGGGTATAAACGAAGTAGGACTGATGGAGTAAGGCATGCTGATAAAGAATAAAGCTATACATAGAAGGGATAGTAGAATTAATTAAGGCAAGAATGTAACTATCAGTAAGTACAGTTAACGAGCGTCCCTGCGGGTAGCGACTCGTGCCAGACTCGCGGTAGCTGAGTTCTAGACCTACGATGTAAAGGGGATGACTGCAGATGTACGTGTTGTGAAACACACTGTTGCAGAGACTAAATTTTTTAGATACTCTGAATGCCTTTGGTTTGACACAGTATCTTAGAGAGAACCCCAAAAAGGAGAGAACATTTCTGATTATTTTTATTTTCTTGCAGTGCAGAGGACATAGTACAGGTGGTGACTATTGTATAGCAATTTTGTAAGAAAAAAGCCACCAAAAGTTGACTGCAATAAAGTCTAACTTTGAAAAGAGAACTACATGGAAATGAGATTTTTTTTTTAATCTTTTTTTTTTTTTGGTAAGAAAAGAAAACATCCAGAAGGTTAAAATGTTTTGAGTGGAATGGTGGCAATTCAAATGCACCGTATCAGAGGCTCAGAGTGAAAAGCCCATAATGGAAAAAACCTCAATGTTAAGATAGCTGAGCAAAGAACATTGGTTAGAAAAAGAAAAAGAAAAAAAGAAAAAAGAAAAAATTATTCATATTTAAAGAAGAGGAAAAAACATAAGCTTTGGCAATTAAACATAAAATCATAAGCCAAAACACAAAATTACGAGGAAGAAATTGCCAAAACATAGCAGGCAACGCTAGATACTTGCTCAAAGACATCAGCATTATGAAGGTTGCCAGGAAGTCTGAAGGGGTGCGGGGTGACTGAGTTATAAAACGAGCAGGCGTCAAAAATAAAGCGATGGCAGAGAAGCTGCTGTGACGTCTGCACTGGGGTGTGTTGTGGAAGAGCTTTGAGAGGTTACCACGTTAGAAGCTTTTGTTTTCAGTGGGAATAGGTATGAAAAACTGTCTCAAATTAAAATGTCAGGAGAAGGTTTTAAAACAAATCAATAAAAACAACTGCAACAAATTGTCAGGACAAGATGCCAAGAGTTAATGAACTCAAATTCAAAATATCCAAATTACTGTATTGTGTGACCTGTAGTTTAAATTGGCCCAGCACTGGAGGAATTGATTGTGATTACGGTTCTTTAGAAAGGCTCCAGGGCGATGTAAAGAATTTCACAGTAGCAAACTTTGTTTCTGTTGTGGGAAAAAAGGTATATCGCAAATGGAATTTGCAGACACACAAATAAGTTTGACGTGCTGGAGAAGAATCAGCACAGCGTTTGTAAATGGAAGTTAATCGTCACAACCCTATCGTGCTGCTTTAAAGAAACTGATAAGCTCATGGGTGCGAAGTGACTGAATGACAGAATGTATTCGATTCCCCCAAAAAGTTTTGAACAAAAAAAATCTTCCAGGGAACGCTCCAAGGGAAACCGCGCTGTCAGAGGGCGAGTGGATTGCGATTGCCAGCTCATGGTCGTCCTCCCCGACGGAGGGAGGTTGTGTGGAGCCCGCCACGCTCCGTGCTGCCCAGCATGTTCATGAACGTTCTTGAAACGGAGCAGATACTGAAGTGGCAATGTCTGATGGGATAAGTAATACTAAAAGTAGAATTTGGCTTGGAGACTAGCAAAAGGCTGACATGGTAAAGCAGCGGGGCGAATTAGGTGTCTGTAAATATGGACAAACGCATGCGAGGGGGGGAAAACCCCTAACCACATATTTGCAATACTGGTTTTTTTTCAATAAATGTTTAACAAGAAAGAGATTTTGAAACCAGAGCCAAATTTCTGAAATCATCCACTTACCTAATGTTGATTAAAAAAAAGTAAACAGAACGCTAGGAACTATCAGGGGAGGCAGACAGACCAGCACAGAGTGATTTTCACACCGTCGTATACAGCCGAAGGATGGCCACATCTCTGTCGCTCCATCAGGTTCTTTTTACCCATTTCAACAATGATATGGTAGAAATTTAAAAAATACAGTGAAGGTCAACAAACTCAGGAATTTGGGAGCTCTTCCAGTCTTTTGGATTTGAATTGTTTTGTACTGATAAATTCCCAGCTTGATAAAGTATTCACGGCAGATTAGGAATCCATAACCTTCAGGTTGCTGGGAACTAGATGCTTATTACCAAAAAAAGGGATTACCTGGTGTTTCTTTTGTTGTCACAATTATTCTCCTAAGCATCTACTCGTAGGCCGCCTTCAGAGAGATTTCGGAGCTAGATGGGCCTGTGGTCTAACCTAACATGGCTGCTGTTCTGCTCTTACGTTGCGGCACTTCAAGGCAGCTCTGCACCAAGGCAGGAGGACTTCCGCTGGTTTTCTTCTTCCTTTTGCAAAACCGGTCTGTTGCTGCGCAAGGTATGGCAGGTACCAGCCCAATATCCAATAGCCATACGCCTCAGAAACCTCCTTCAGAAAGGGCTGCCTAGATAAGAGCCATTCTATCAGTAGTGAAATTCCTATTTTAATGTAATTTTACAGACCCTGATTCACTGTCCCTTAACTGCAGCTTGTTATTTCTGGCATTAGAGGGTAAAAAAAAATAGCTTCTGGGCATGTGACACTATTCACAGGCCTTTAATGTCAGAAATAATGATCATGTTAAATTGGAGCTCATTACGACGAAATGAGACCTCATTGAGCCCTCTTTTTGGGGGGTTCTTTAATGATTTTCCTTTTCCTCTTCTTTTTTTCCTTCTAAGTAGCTCTGAATTGGTACACTGGGGGAGAAGCTGGGAGGTTTGGTGGTAAATTTAAATCGCAAGAAATATATACCTTTAAAATATATTTTTTAAAAAAAAGGCTTGATTTTTCTACTGTTCTCCCCAAGTACTCTGTTCCTTTGTTACATTTTCAGTTATAGAAATTTCTTGCACCTCTTAAGGCCGCTAATAATGGTTATATCTAAGGCAGCTACAAAACATATTTGGGACTTTATTTCAAGCACTACTTTTCTCATAATGAACATGAGGATCCCATTTCCCAGTCTTTTTTCTAATCACATTCAAAAGTGCTGAAGCTACCTCCTGTGATACAGCTGCAGTAAAGCAGCTTTGCAGTACCTATGAATGAAGCCTATGTATGAAGCCAGGCGAGTGCCCACACATCCCGTCCCTTCTCGGGGTCCGCTGTGCCGCCGTAGTTTCCAGATCTCATGCGTGTCTGGACGTCTGGCATAATTGTGTGTCCAACCATCCACGGGCAGAGCTCTGCTGATGCCGTTCTGCGCAGAGCTGTCTAGGATCAAACCGTCGACAACATGCTACTGCTATCAAGATGTTAATAGGGTAAATATCTTCAGGGGAAAAAAGTTTTGTTCTTCTCCTTCCTCCTCCTAAATGTACCTTAATTTTATGGCATTCTGTCCATTTTGCTTCCCTCCTTTAATCACTTGACAGTTATGGTTCGTTCCTCATGAACGCGCTCATTGGACTTGCGTGCTCTATGAACACCGCCGTGGTTTTATGTAGCTCTGCTTCTAACCATGTTTCATCCCCTCCTCTCAGTTGCTGAGATTTATTTATCCATTACTCGATTTCCTTCGTGTTTTCATTATGTTCTGCGTGGTATTTTTACCACCTTTGTCCTGCATCTTCAATGAGCTCTGATGCACTCAAGCTGCAATGTGTTCATCTTTAAGCCTGCTGCTTTTGACCACTGTCATACCCTGAGTTTGCTTTCTCATAAAACATATACCAAATCTTTAGAAGCTGGAAGAAATGTGATTAATTAAGAGTTAATTTTATTGCTTGATACTATTTTCCTTCTCTAGCCCCCTTTCTTGCAAGATGCGTTGCAGTGCTATAAGCTCCTGAGAACTGTCATGTTTGCTTGTAAACCTCACACAGCTTAATTTACTGTGTAAGTAACATCATTTGAGATGGGATGGGATGCTACTGGGTCAAAAGGAGAACTCCAGTTTGTGTCAGGATCTCTGTTTTCTTTCTGGTGCTGCACATCTCGGACGCTAACGTGGATGCTGTTACACTGATCGTTTTCCTGATGGACCTACTTGGCCATCTGACTGTCTTCTCCTGTTGGTGCCGTCTCCAGCCCTTGTGGATTTGCTGTTTCTCAGTCTAGATGTGCTGCAGGAGAAGGAGAGGCTGTAGCTCAGAGGGAAAGTTGTTTCAGAGACAGGAGTGCGTTCATCACCCCGTCCAGCTGCCCCGGGAGAGGTGGCCAGCAGAGCTGACAGCAAACCCTGCAGTGGGGGATGAAGGAGGTGAGACTGAGGAGTAAAGCGGTGTATTCCAGGGTTTTTTGTTCCGCAAAGAACTGCAACTTTCTCGCATCTAAAGAGTAAAGGGACTGCGATGAAAGTCCTTCTTCTCTGCCTTTGTTTCGCGCGCTCTGGACACAGTATTCCGAGTGCCCGCAGCTGAGGGGAGCTCTGGGGGACCAGGGAGCCCCCAGGGGCTGGCTTGAGCCGGGGAAGCCGCACGGTCCCATCTCGTGTGCCGAGGGAAGGGGTGAAGCCTGCTCCAGCCGGTTCCAGGGCTACTAGCTGTGACCACGCTCGTGGACTCAGAAACGCAGAGGAAGGTGTGTGGGGCGGCTGATCAGACGTGGCCAAGAGGAAGGGAGCTGTAGGGCTGTTTTCATTAATAATTTGTCCCTTTCTGCTCTGGCAGTTAGATCCCCGCCCCCGAGTAGGACCCTTCTTTGCACTTGGTGCCGTACAAATGGGATAAAAACAATCTCTGCCTAAGGGGTGTTCTTGTAAAGTCTGAGATAAGTGACAAGTGTTCCAGAAATCAAGAGGTGATATATGCAAAAATCCGGTGATATCGGATGGCATGGTCAGCAGTGGTCTCTGTACACAATCAGCATAACTTCAGCCAACGTGGCAAAGGAGAGCTTTAATAAACAATTGTGAAACAGTGTGTTCGGTTTATGCATTATTAGAGAAGGCCCACTTATAAAAGCAGCACGGGAGAAAACTTGAAGACACTTTAAAAAAAATTATAATGCAAGCTGATAGAAAGAAAAGTACAAAGGCAGAATTAGCCTCTGGATACCGAAAAAGAAGTCGTAGAGAACAGCTCATAAGGAGCTATAAAGGAGGGAGATAAATATATTATGTATGCACTAGAGAAGGAAGCACCTGTAGACAGTTGCAATGTCACAGTGATAAACTCGGAAGATTATCTTTGTCCCAGCTCTCAGAGGAATATGAAGATGTTAAGACTAGAGAAAGGATGTTTCCATTTTGTGTGTGACAAACAATGGGTGTCTAGACAAGTGCTTTAGAAATGAAGATGATTAGTAAAAGATTTTTAGAGGTGTTATGGAGAAAGCAAGCCAAATGTAGACAAAAATCTGAATATGATGACAGAGAAAAGCACAGTAAAAGATGATGTCTGAGATAGGGACTTCAGTGTAAAAATATTTGAGAAAGCCGGTAGCAAAAGAGACTTTGCAGGGAAGATTAGGGCCTCTGCTTTAGCTAAGTGGAGTTCCTGATGTGATAGACAAGGTATTGGATGCCATTTTGAATTATACCGTTAGATAGAGGGACAGACCTTTGAATCCTCAACACAGAGGTAACTGAGGTTTTATTTGTGGTTGAGAATACCCATTTCCTCCTGTTCAATAACATACATATACATATATATATATGTGCAGTGGGTTTTCTTGCAAGGAATTTTGGATCATGGGGAAAAGAAAAACCGGCCAAAGTCCGGCATTTGGCAGAGAAAACCACAATAGACAAGCTTTCCTCGGTGCTGGAGCTGAATGGGGAGGTCCGAAGGACTGTGGGACGGGGCGATGCTGAGGACTGTGCTGTGCATGGGGCGTACGGCAGTTGCGTAATCTGCCTCAGAAGATGAAACTCAACAACATTGCAGTTAATATTTTGAGGAAATAATTGGACTTGTAGCTCTCAGCACAGCTATTGATTGTTTACAGAAATAAACTTAACCATTGTATTCAGCACAATAAGCTCTCCTCTGCAGCGTTTGGTTAAAATCTTGGCAATTCCTCTTCTAACTCCAATGTGCCTAAGATTTCACTCTCGATATTTGGTCACGGGGGCAGGACGGAGAAGCTTGCCTTCCCGCTCTGTACAAAGATCTTGGGGAGCCAAGTGACAGCTTGCTGTGCGAGTTTCTGATAGAGAATCTCTTATGTTAAGGCCGATCCTGCAGACTAACCGTTTAAAGCTGTAGATACATGTCTGTCTGTCTCTCTTTCTACACGTGCTCCAAAATGATTCAGAAACAGGCATGTTTAGGAAAAATGACTGCCCGATACTGCTCTACTTTGCCTGTGCGTTACCAGTGACACAGTGACTGTTATTTAGCTCTGGGAAAACAACATTTGAATTGTGTTAAGCATATTCCAGTGTAAAGAAAAATCCTGAAGATAATTATTTGTATCCAAATTATTTTCCATTCTTTAGCAGACGTTTTCAGACTTCAAATATGTTGTTTTCTGCAAGTGCTGCATAATAAATTAATTGTTTAATTAGTAATGGATGTGTCACTCTGGGAGCAAATCCCTTACTTTGAACAAGTAAACCAGACACCCCTTTCATGTTTAATATGTTGGGTTTAAGACTTTTACCTCTTTTTAAATACATGTACTTTCCTAGATCAGATAATACCTTAAGCTATTGTCAGTGATTATGTGAGATCTCACAACACGGAATGGAGCAAACTACAGACATTTCTTGACTTTAATCAGCAATAAAAGCAGGAAGAAATTAGAATTTACTTCCCATCAGTAGATCTCCTGCACACGTTCCATCTACTCTGAGTATTGAAGTGGTCCTCATTACCATAGATGTGAAAATCTCACAGCTCTGAAAATCTTTGTAATGTAATCTAGCATGAAAATACATTCATGTTGTGGAAGGGAATCAAGGCACAGAGAGGCTAATGGAGCAGGAAAACTTTTGACCCAAGACACTGGCCTTCTTAGTGGGAAACCCTTCTTCTTCTTGAGCCTCAAAAAAAAAAAAAAAAAAAAAAAGTTTTGGTAACCACCAGTGGCTTTGGCTACATTGTGTAGGAGGTGCGGAAAAGGGCCCACTACCACTTGGAGGAAAAGGGACGGGTAGCTACCCCAAGGCTTCTGCTAAGCCCTGTAGAAAAGTAGAGCTTCTCTCATACGCACTTGGTCTTTCATTTAGCTTTAGTATGTTTGGGTTGAGATTTTTGCAGATGGTGCCTTGCTAGCACAAAGGGACCCTGATTCTGTTCACCAGCACTGCTGAAATCAAATAATGAGTCACAGTAACTGTAGACATCATATCGTAGTGTTCTTGTCAAAGCATTCAGCTATTTGATCTGTTGGGATGTTTCTATGAACAAGGTTTTATTTCAAAAATATTTATATATTCAAATAATTAGCGATTTAACTCTTTGCAATTACAAAGTCCTCAGTATATGTAACGAGTGATTCTAGTGAATCATTTCAGACAGTATTGGCATTATGTGGAACTTGCTTCTGCCTTGCCGACAGGAATTGCCAGTTTCATCAGAACATTTTGTCCTTATCCCATGGGATATGGTCCTGGCGAGAAGGGGGGTTCAGGAGAGCTAAGTTAGTTTAGGGATTGCCTCCTCCTAGACAGGAGACCCAGGAGGATTACAGAGATACTATCCAAGCATGCAAGTACAGGGTTAGAAAAGCCAAAGCCCACCTGGAGGTGAACCTGGTAACGGATGTGAAGGACAACCAAAAGGGTTTCTACAGGTATATCAGCAGCAAAAGGAAGGTTAGAGAAAATGAGGGTCTGCTGGTGAATGCGTCTGCGTATATTGAAGAACGTATGTCTGTGTACGTAGGAGCACCGGTAAATATCTGACACTTAAAATGTCTTTTAGGTTATGGGGAACAGTGAACTCAAGAGAAGGTTGTTGTGAGAGCTGTGAAACTTGTAACTTACAGCATTAAAGGTTCAGCATGGCTATGTGTTGATTGAAGGACAGGTGGTGTTAGACGGCAATTTTTAATAACCAAATGTGTTGGTTAAGAAGAGGAGGGGGGAGAATAAGGAAAATTGCCGAATTCTAAGGAGCAGCTCAGAATTTACCATATGTAAAGGAATCTGGTGGAGTCCTGCATCCCTCTCACAATGCCAGCTTTGTACTGCTGGTCGATAGTTCTTGGTGCCCAAGACCAGAATGGCATCTCTTCTTCCCCCAGCTCTACAAGGACGCTTGACTGTGGTGGGGCTTTGCAAGAGGTACACCTACCTACTGCAAGGAATCACGAGACCTAAATTTCATTTAACCAAAGCCACCGAGCTGACTTCTCATGAAACATCCACTTTAGCTGGTGTTACCCTGGGCTGGGTGCTAACAGGTGACCGGGGCGCAAAAGCTCTTTGTTCCACCCCGGTCCCCAGCCCGCTCAGCCCTCTCCTCTCAGCTTTTGTTATCTATCCAAATCGTTAGCAGAAAAGATAGATGTATGCAAAGCGCTTTCACAGAATCCAAGCTGGAACAGCTGTCAGAGATGCAATCCCACTTAGTTGGTCTTCATAAAATGCGTGCGGCATTTTTAAGAGTCTGGATAAAGGGTAAAGGCAAACTGTGCCCATTTAGCAGAAGGCAGCATGTGACAGCTGACAAAGTGACAGTGGGCCCCTGAACAGCCCATGTCACTCTTCAGCAGGAGGCCCTGAAATGCCCATTTTAATTTAAATGTTATTTTCAAATAAAATTGCCACTTTGGGATAATTGCTTCTTACTGTGTAACTTTGAGAACACCGTACTGAGCAAAGTGGGTGCAGCTTTCTTTATTGTTGTTCTTATTTGTTATTGTGCAGCACCATATGTGTCTACAGCCCTGTGCAATAGGTGGTCCCCAGAACTGCCTGCTGCACAAATCAGCCTTTTGTTCTGGGAGCTGTTGTTTTAAAAAACAAAACAAACCCCCCAACCTCCGTGTAAGGTAAGGACTGGAATCAGGGTGATTTCAGTCATACGCATTGTTTGGGGGTTTTTTGTTAGCGCAGAGTTTTCTGGTAACCACATCTACAGTGATGGGCACAATATAAACAAATATTTTTCTTTGTGCGGAATGACTTACGCGTCTTTTCATCTGAAAGCTCTACTAACTACTCACTCGCTTCCCCTTTTCTTTCTGGCCTCCTAGAGCCTCCTGGTATGGCACGAAACAAAAATGCGAAGCCCATTTTCTAGCAGTTTTGCAAATGCAATCAGCATGTTTACAAATTCTGTTTATTTAAATTCTTCCCTTCATATAGAGAAGAAAGTGTTGTTTTAAATCCTTAAGCACCCGGCTATGGTTGCGATGGGTTTGTGGGGTTCTTTTTGTCGCGTTTTGTTTTTTGATACCCTGAGGCTTGGTGTGTCTCAGGATGTCCTAGTAATGGAGTAAAGAGGTCAGAAGAACAGCGGTGAGAGACTCTATCTAATTCGCACCTTGGCACCAGCACACTGGGGCTGACACGTCCAATTTACTGTGGCACTGTTTGACAGGTGTCAGGACTCGACAGTCGCACAGAAGTACACACGGCTGCAGAATCAGAAAGAGAAGAGGGGATGATTGAACATTCTGCAAATGAGACATCCAGGGAAAGAAAAACACACATGCGCGCGCGCGCATGCACGCACACACAAAACAATTCAATAGAAAATCTAGGCTAATTAACGCCTGCTGTTGCCTGATGCGTGGCATGGCCCCTCAAGGACTCTTTGCCATTCGAGAGTTGAAAACATGTCAGGAGGCTCCTCTTTGCTCTTGCATGAAGAATATTATGACATTTCAGTGCTAAAAAAGTTACGATAACTTCCTCAGTTTTCATAGCAAGTTGTGAAACTCCTTGAAGTTCAGCCTTACCGGCTCCATTCCTTGCTTCCCAGCCTTGTATCTAATCAGGTCACCTTTTACCTGGCAAGGTCCACCTCCCAAAATCTAACCTTCTCCTGGATATATGCCGAGGTACTTTTCTCTCCTAGGGACCTGCAGAACAGAGCGTCTGCATACCATGCTTGATGGCAGAAACGATCGTTTCAAACTGGCTGTTCGCGCACATCGGCTGTATTGGTATCGTGCGCTGACTTTTGAGGGCCTTGCTTCCCCAGCTGGCCAGTCGCCAAATGCCGTGGTCGTTACCCTCTCCAGCCGAAGAGGCAAAGGCTGCAGAAATTTGGGCAGCTCTCCTTGCCCGGTGCCGGGTTCGACCTTCCTCGCCGCATCTGGGAGCGTATGCTGGGACTAGCACCGCTTGCAGCTGGTGAAAATCTGCTAGAGGAGAGCAGATGTGTTTCCACAGTTCTCCTAAAATTCTGGCGGCACTGGGGAAGGAGCAATTCCCCAGTACGCGTTGATAAAGCAGCTAACAACGTGAGCCCTAGCCCTGGCTGCCGAGACCTCTGGAGAGGCTTGTAATGCATCTGATAACCGTTAGCGTGGCTGCTGCTGTCGTGAGTAATGGCGAGGAGCACACACAGGCTGCGCCAGCCACTTGGGATCTGCCAGCCACCCTCTAATGAGGTTTGCGTTAATGTCACAAAAGGAAGATCCCTAGACCTTAAATTTGCCCGGGACGTGAGAAATGTAACTCGATCCTTGCTCTCCATCCTGTGACCTTCCTGTCGTGGCTTCTTCTGCAGTGCGGATAGGTGGCTGCGTAGAAGGCTTTATGCTTTGCTTTGGGACTGAATTTTAGAGCGGGTTAGCAGTGGGAGACTGCAATATTTGAAATTTGTCTGAAGTGGGAGGATCCCATCATTTGGGGAAACAGCTCTGTACAATGCTGCAAATCAACGGGACACAGTCTTGTCCTGCTGAGAAAGTCAGCAGAGCCAAAACTGAATTTAAAGAAAGCCTTTATTATTATTATTATTCATGTCAGGACTCCGTTGGGAAAATCTTTATCTGCATTAAAACGTACATAAGAAGAGGAAAGAAGAAAAGGCCAAGAAGAGTGTGTACTACAAAGCATCCCTTTGAGCTCAGCTCCGTTCCTCTGTAAAGTTCGTTGCCAGGCTCTTTGCAGGGAGAGAATTTGGGTTCAAGGTTGAGCTGGAGACGTTTCCTGGCAGAATGTATATCCCCTGATCGCACCTTTAGGAGATTATCCCGTCATTAAATATTTGTAGGATAACAGGAGAAGCCTAATTTAGTTTTTGTTTCTTTTTCTCTGTGGTTTAATCACAGATGAAAGAGACTAATAGCACTACAGAGCTTTCTGGTGATCAAAGGCCAATCAATCCTCTTTGTGGAGTAATTAACTATTTGCTAAACTTGCAGAATTGATTTCCATTTAGGGCTAAGAGAGAGGGTTTTAAATGAAGACCGATTTACCAGGCGTGAGGAGGGAATCTCAGCACTGATGCCAGGAGATACTCAGAGTGATGAATTGGAGCCTGCTAATTGGAGGATGAAAAATACAGCTGGAATCTGGCCCCATTTGCTCCTACTTTGGGGAAAGACAGGAAAAGGGAAATAAGGCTGAGAAGCTGACAGATGGCTTTCTGCAACTGCAGCGGGGAGAGCCGAGTACAGTTAAAGCAGGATCTGACTGACTGGAGGAAACACAGATGGAACCAGCACAAAATTGTGTTGCAGTGAACCCGTTATTCAGGTAGATGCTCCGTCTAGGAACGATTGCTGTCTGCTCGCTTGCAGCTTTGGGCTGGTGAGCTCCGAAGCAGCTTGCGCCTGCACTAATTCTCTCAATACAAAATAAATCGGGCAGCTTTGTCTAGGTGGAGTATTAGTTTGCCAAGAAATTTTTAGCACCACGGATGAAATAAGGGCTTTGTGAAAAGCTGAGGGTGTATTAACATTTTTTTGGCACTCTTCAGTGGAGATATGAGGGGTGGGTTCTGTATCAATAAGTGTCGCAGCTTTGGAAGGATAATCAGGATGCTAGGCCTTACCTGAAAATGTCGAAACGGGGAACTGAGTTGATCAGACTGTTAGACTGTTTACAGCTATGTGGCACTTTCCGCAAGCAGAGGGACTAAAAAGGCTAGAACTCATCGTCCATGATAACAAATGTGATGGGGAAATGCAGCAGCAGCTTGCAAATTGTGGGTGGCACAGGAAAAATGATTAGGGAATAATTACAAGAAGTAAGGGGTAGTCACCAAATGGGGAAAGTTTAAAACAAAGAAGTCGGTACCTTTTCTTGGAGCACATAATTAACACGTGGAATTTATTGCACAGGATATTGTGGAGGACAAAAGAATAATTGAGTTCAGAATAGATTAGACAAATTCATGGAGAAGAGGTTCATTGGTGGGTACGGAACACAGTAGCCCGAATGAAATATCTAGCTGGGGAAGTCCCCGAGCAGCCGCCTGCTGTGGCACGCTGCGCTGCCCGTGTTTTCTGGCCGCGGCTGGAGAGAGGACCCTGGCTTTCAGTTGGACCCAGCGTGGTGGTTCTTCAGTCCCCATCCAGCGGCGTACCGAGTGCTGCATTGCCAGGGCAGGAGGTCAGCAACACCGGAAGGTCCTGTGTAACTTCTGTTTAGTGGCGGCTATAAAGCGAGTTCATCGTTTTTCCGTCTGCGCCTTGTAGTACTTGTACTACAAATGCATCCTCGTTGTCACAAGTGCTGTGAATTGGCCCGTGGCGCTGGCGGTTTCCCCAGTGTGGGAAACTTTTAGGCAGTCGGGACAAAACTCAGCTGGGCAAAACTGCAGGAGATGCAATGACATCTAGAACAAGCGTAGCGGGTGCTGTGCTTTTTGTCCAAGGGTGATACATCCACTTCTATAAAGAACTGACGCTGCTGTAATGAAACGGGGAAGGGCGGAATCTCGTTAGAGTATTCAGTGCGACTTCACATCACTATTATTGGCAAGGTCTGTAGGAGAAGGCCCGGTATTAGGGCATGGACGCCTCTTTGTCCATATCTCAGAACTACAGACCTTCTGGGGTTCCCTCCTGGCTTTCAGAGTCAGTCCAAACCTTCACCGAGAAAGAGAAGAATACAAATTAGAGGAAACGCTGTAAAACTGATCTTGCGCTATCCGGTTGGTATACAAATCCGGGATTATTTGATCATAGAGAAATCTGGCTCTTCTGCATCAAATGATTCCCTAGATGTGATCCGATTCATGTGAGCAGTTCCAAGAAAGGCACTAGAGGAACTTCGTTAAGGAATTAACCTGTATATTAAAGTGCCCGGAAATGAGTCCTCTGTTGGGGAGGAAGCACAGCCTGCTCTCAGCCAGGCCGTAACACCGCCTGAGCCAGGCAGCGTGCCCTGCCGCGCCGCGCCGCGCCGCTCTTGAGGCCTGTCTGGCTGAGAGCAGCGACCTGCTCCTCTTCCTCTCTGCCCGGAGGAGCCGGGGGCTGCCCCCGGCGGGAGCGGGGTCTGGGGACGGTCGGAGCAGGCCGGCAGCCGAGCTGGCCGTGCCCGCCTGGGCCGCGGCTGCGGGAGGGGTGGCCTGCGCCGGGCCGCCCGCCCGGGGCCTGCGGGTGACAGGGCCGGGGCGCCTGGCACCGGGCTGCGTTTCGCAGGAGCTGTTGTGGAGCAAAAGCCGGGGAATTTTCGTTGTGGTGTAGCGCTGGTGTCGAGATGATTGTATTTGCTTGTTATAAATTGAATTCGCCTATTAGAGAGCTATGACTTGATTTTTTTCATTAGCACACAAAGCTTGAAGGGAAAGTTTCTTCTGAGGTCCCTCCAGACCTCTTTAAACAGGGATATAATGATTCTCTGTTGAGAAAGAGCAAAAGAAATTCCACTGCTGTTTAAACAATTAAAAGCGAAGCTGTACTTGGCGGAGAGGCTGAGGCAGCGGCGGTAACCTCTCCTCTCGGCTGACCAGCAGCTTTTAAATGCAGGGGCTGCTGTGAACTGACTCACTGCAGGATAATTACGTTAGGGACCCATACGGCCTGCTGAAAATCAATTCTGTTGGACCAGCGTGTTTGTTCGGAAATCCACTCAGCCAATTCAGGAGTACATTAGGCTGCAGGCCCCGTGCGCTGACCTCCCCAGGATTGGGGTTGACACTTGAACGAAGGCATTTGTCCAGTTAAAGGACAGTGCTACCAGCAGACTCTTATCTCCCCTAAATTGGATTACTCAGATCTGCTTGTTCTCTTTAAAGATAGCTACTTCAGGTTTTTCCCCCCTCTCTTTCTGTCTGTCTGAGACAGTTACCTAGCGATTACTGTTTAACATGCCCTTCTTAGCTATTCCTGGACAGTTAACATTTAATATCGTCCCTAGAGCTTCCTTCCTTAGCCGGAGCTGGCCTATACGGGGGAGCCGTTTCTCCCAGCACTTCTCCAGCAACAGCCGCTTCCTATTGCATTATGCAGCAAAATGTATGGAACCCGTCGCATCTCAGCAAAAGAGGGTCTGCGTGACGGGCTGCCAGGCTGGCTGAACCCGGGCGCTGGGGTGGTGGGTGGGGAGAGGCCGCGGCCACGGGGGCTGCGCGTGTGCCAGCTCGGGGCGAGGGCCCGGAACACGCGGGACCTGGCACCGTTTGCAGAGCTGTCGTCCCACGGGCACAGCAAACCCGCGGGGCCGGCTGCCGGGCGCAGGCTGGCGAGGGGGGCTGCGGGTGCTGAGCAGGAAAGGTAAGGCCAGTCCCTTGGCAGGTCTGCGCCTGGCCTTGAGGGGCCGTCCGCTCCTTGCAGGGCAGCGCCGTGCACGGGCGTCGGGTCCATCCACCGGCGTGGAGGAACTGAGGTGAAAATGTACTGGGCGTCAGGACTCAGTGTAACTTTCTCGTATGGATACAATGTTTCCAAAACAGTTTGATAATATCTTTCTTTGTGAAAGATACACTGAAATATCAAAAAAATTCAAGTTTTCTATGTGTATGCAGAATCTCTGTTGCAGGCTCCTATGGGAGTCAAAGTTCTTGCTTAGCATACAAAGGCTTATGAGTTTTATAGTGTTCAGACTCTTAATCTACAAAGCGTAATTTAATCCTCTTTTAGCTAGCTGCACCACAAAGCCCCAGCTGTAAATAAATGGTACGGTGACTGCGGATGCAGCTAGAGCTTCCGCTTCTCTCACCTACCCTTGGTAAATATTTCTGCAAAACAGATGAAATTAACTGGTGTAAGTGATAAATAAAGAGCAAGGTTTGCAGAACGAAAGGTTGTAACGCAGCAATAGACCTTAAACACAACTGATAGCTCTGAGTTCCTGCTCAGCTACCTGCCGATATCAATGATTACCTGTTTTTGTGAGTCCTAGCGCTTTACCCTCTATTCTTCAGGGCTGTGAAAGGATGGGAAGGCTAAGTAGTCCTCTAGACTATCTTTAAGAATGTTACCAGTTAGGAGATGGGATCAAATCGAATGTGAATTAATTGATGCTGCATAAAGGCCTGCGTCTGTATAAGGCCCAGCCCGCCGTTCACCTGCAGATTCCAGCACGTGTCTGCAGTCTGTCGGCATGGCCGTGTCGGTCGTGTAACGGGCAGCTACCAGGAAAAGGAGGAACGAGGAGCTTTGCTCTCCTGCCTGGTGCGGAGGAGAGCAAAGCTCTCCTCTCTGGAGCCGTCTTGTCTTCTCCGAGGCAAAGAACTTGCGGGGAGAAAGGCTTTCTGAAAGGGTGCTGTCAGAGGTACTGTCCCTCCCGCGTGGCGTCACGGTTGCTCTTGGCATCAGCGCCAAGTGCCTTTTGCTGGCCCAACTGGGTATTTCTCACGTCGTTCTGCTGAAAGCACATCCTAAAGACTGCAGTTTCCAGAACCCGAAGGTGCCAAGGCGTGGCTGTGCGGTGTCTGGGTTAAATGCCAAACCAAGTTCCAGGTTTGTACCGTTACCTCCGAGTCATGCAGTGATCGTATTTGACCTCTGTAGGAAAGGTTTGTTGTCTACTGTATTAAAATGAACAACATGCTTGACTAAAGTGTAGTCTTTTTTCCATTTTTTTTCCACGCCATTGCCATGGCAATGGCAGGTTTTCATAGTACTAAGATAGATGCAATTAGGATAAATCAATAGTTCCTGAAATAACTCTTCCCAGCTACAGAGTAGAAACTTCCATTCAACAGGTAATAAATTGCCTTTCTTGGATGAGCGTAGTGGCTGAAGTGGACTGAAGTCGGAGTCCAAACTGGAGCTGGCATTTACCTTTAGAAATGAAACTAGAGGTATCGGCCTCTGTGCTGGAGAACGCGCAGCTGTACGCGTAATTGGCAATTTTCATGACAGAAGGAAAGTCTGCTACCAGATCTCTGCTATTGTACATGGGCAGATTTCTGCTGAGATCAATAGACCTCTACCCCTGGAAGCTGCTGAAGTAGGTTATTGTGCCTGGTGTGCTGGAGGTAGATGTTAGGTGAGACTAAGTTTCCGATCATGTATACTATCGCACATGCATCGTTTTTGTTCCCCCCTTTTGTTACCTCCGAGCAGAGAGACGGCTCAAGTAACTTCAGTTTCGCTGTTCTCCTTGATAGACACATCTCACCGAGACTTCAGAAAGCAGAAGAGAAAGCAATTGTTAAAGAAAAAATAAAAATAGAAAAGTTGTATTTTTCTTCAAAATTGGTTCAAGGAGGGTGTATCTGTCATTGGGGAAGAAAGGGGATTTGTGGCAGGAAGAGGGAGATTCAAACGACAATGTTGGTGCGTGAATATTTTGAAGAGAACTTGATCTACAGAAGCGGCTGTCATGGGTGCATAACGAAATGTCTTTGTCTGCTGTCCTTGATTTACCTCCCTCTTCTTTCTTGATTTTACAACTGTGGCCCACTATGACCCTGACTCTTTGGTTGCTCTGGCCTCATGAAAAATAAGCTATTCCTCCCAAGACAGTTATACTCCTCTCTTCCTGTGTGCCATGCAGCAAGAGCTCTGTGCAGCTCTTATAATGACATCCTCAATACTAGCAAAAGATGAATAATAAAAACTGCTGCCATTGGTCCCAGAAGGGCCTTCTAAGGAGGTTTGTTTCGGAATAATGAGTATGGAAATTCTGCATCCATAATGAACTGCGAGCAGTCTTCCAACTCACTCGTGCCGAAAATTCACACTTGCCTTTCCCATAACTTGTCACTTTTCTTTTATTATTATTGTTCAATATGTAAACAAGGCCAAGAAACTCTTTGTTCCTTTGTGCCTACTTACATTTGTCCATTAATCCCAATCTCCCCTCCCCTCCCTCCCCCCAACGCATGCAGGATTACACAAAGCAAAAGTCATTAATTTTTATCTCTGACTATCTGTAGGCTTTTTAATGTGGCCTGGCTTGCTTATGCACCACCAATTACATGTCATAAGTGCTTGTAGATGCTGAAGCAGTATCGTAGGCTGATGAATCACTGCCTTCTCCTCTGATTAGTATGCAAGGGGCTGTGCTCTTCTTTGAGCAGCTGGCATGCCAATGAGGATCTGGCTCTGCTGGTCAAGGCATCTGGACATGAATTCAATATGGATTGCTTTAATTAAATGGCTAAGCACACAAGGAGCTAAGAAACAACTCCATCATTGAGTGAAACTTGAAAATAAAGTCGACGTGAGAGCGTAGGTAGAAGGAACTGTTTAAATACCTGTTGTCTCACTGGTGAACCTTCAGGTTCCTTTTCCATTAATGAAGTTCTTACAAGTGGCTGAAATTCCTTCCTGATTTATCCTTCAGATAAATCTTATTTCTAAACTTAGATTTATCATTAAAAGTTTGGGAATCGGTGAGCTTGGTTCCATTTCTCTGCTCTTTATAGGGATTGATTTTTTTTAAATAGTAAGATTTTTGCAACTTGTAGAAGCAACTGTTTTAAAGAGGGGATTAGGTATGTGTGTGCTGAACCATTGGAAAGTGGAGAGTAGCAAATCGCCTCTGAATATGCCGGGGTGGGGCAGGAGAAGATGAGAGAAGGAGAGCATTGCAAAAGACTTTCTGTGCCCGCTTTCAAAGTCTATGAATTACACCGATTGAAAAAAATACTATAGGTGTATTTTCTACAGTTAGGTATCAGTCTTTACAAAATGGAAATATGAAGTCTATTCTTTGCTTTTAGATTTTTCTGGTCAGATATAGCCTTAATTTCTGCTCTACAAGTTTCTGTACTGGACATCAAATCGCAGGTCTGATTAAAGCATTGTGTCATGCTGAAAAATTCTAAGTTCATTTGAGCCGTTTAGTTTCTCGACGAAATAGCATTATGAATAAAAATGGGACCTCATCTCCTCTATATGAAGTTAGCTTCCCAGACTCCTACCAAACCGGCACCTTATCACCTCTGTTCCTGCAAGGACTGTCATATTGACTCATGCAAAACATGATATTTGCTTTACCTTAAAATGACAGATTCCCTTAAAATGACAGATTCCCTGTGTTGTTTGGAAAAGCTCCTGCAAACTGTGAATGTGCAGATGTGGCTGTGCAAATGTACAGATGCACCTGAAAGGCTTTTCCTTCCGACTTGGGCTTTCCCGCTGCCGCCATCCTCTCTCCGCCGGTCCGCCCCACGACTGTTTACCTTTGCTGTGCAGCCCGAAGGCGGGCAGGGAAGCTTCTCTCCATGCCGAAAGGGCGTACTCAGAGTTACTGCGTTGTGCTTCCCACGCAAAGGCAAACTTCGCTGATCCAGGTACGTGCAGAGCGAAGGGAAACAGCAAATGAAGTGTGAGGGATTGTTCTTTGATGCCTTTTGGTTGGGAAATCATGAGGTTTAGCCCGAGCCTACCTCTGGGGTTTTCGTGTGCTTAATGATTTCATGCACTTTGTAGTTATTTTGGTCCTCAGGAGGAAACATGAGTGCAGCTGTCATGATAGCTTGATAGACACCAGAAGGTTTCTTTTCTTTTTTTCCCACGTACAGTTTACCATGCTTACAAGGCAGTTATCGTTCACTGTGTTTTGGGGAGCAGGACAAAGCTATTGTTTCATCAGTAATAGAGATGAAAGGAATCCTGCTCTGCCGTGACATCGGCTAGAGTTGTGGGGCCTTCACACCCTCCATGCTGGGAGCTTTCAGCATGGCCTCCAAAGCCACCTATGAAGCACTGACCAGCGTCGCAGTAAGACTGTAGCAAGCCCGACTGCCATCTCGTTCTGCGAGCGCAGAGCCTGGCACAACGTGGGCACTGCAGGTAGTGCTTGAGAGCGAGGGATGCAGGAGCTGCCCAGAAGTCATCTGCAAATTTTAGAGATCTTGAGAAGATAGAAAAGAGCTGCAGGCAAATGAAGGGCAACATGCTGAGCCTGTAGCTGTGACAAGCCCAGGAAAAATGAACGCTTCTTCGTATTACGGCTTCGTGCCGTTATGGGTTTTGTTTAACTACTCAGTGATGAAAGTAAACGTTAGTAAATTGTGCTTGGTGTCTGCAAATTGCTGGTGCCCCAAATCACTACATTATCTAAATATGATTTTAAGCTAAAAATTTGCACTAAAGTTGGTGAGCAAGAAAGATACCAGGCTACTGCCTCCTATAGAAAGTAATAAAAGGAAGCCGGCAAAATTAGAATAGAATCTGTATTAAAAGTATTTTTTCTCATGCTTTATATTTTGAGAGAATTTCTCACGTCTGTTGTGTAACGTACGTGCTTCATAAACCAAGGAGATTCATTCTGTCCTCCATCTAAATGAGGGGCAACTGGATGGTGAGTTCCCCAGCAGTATCAAAATTTTCCGTGCTAGCAGAAGGAGGTGTTTAAATCTGTTAAGATTAAAAGAATTGCAGAAAACACACCAATAATATTGCAATGAGGATATATTTTTTGCAGTCTTGGGCGTTCATTCTGACTAAATAGCTGTTGCGCAATTTACCACTTGCTAGTTGTTTTGGATCTTAATGTAAATGACAAACTACATGATTGCATTTCACTGCTGCAGCAGCTATTTCTTAAGTTTTATTTTTAACACAATTAGTTTTGTGTTGATAGGTTCTCCAGTGGTTTCCCGCCCTTCCCCCACTTATTTTTTGCCCGTGCTCGCTCGAGGTCACTTCTAAAGAGTTCAGTGCCCTCTGGAGCATGTCACTGATGTATGGAAAACATCCTTTAGCTGATAAAGGCAGATTTTATATCAAAGCGGAGTTTAATTTATCACCTGCGTAGCTGTCATCCATCTCGGATGCAGATCTAGAACCCTGCTCATCCCCCCTATTTTTCCGCTGCCCACCAAAACTCCCGTCCTCAGCTTTGTCCTCCTCTGCCTTCCTCCCGCGCGGCAGCGTCTGTCCCAGCTCCTGCTGCAGAGGGGCTCGTGCAGCAGCCAGGCTTCTATACTTAGTGCAACCCAGTTTACTCTCATCATTTTAATAGTGGACCTAAGGTATGTTGCCATGTGAACAAGTCATCATGTCGCCATGGCAACCAGCCGGATTGCAGCACCGCTCCGAGGAGTGGACTTTTTTTTCCCTTTTTTTCTAGTCAGTGCTCTTTCTTTTGTTAAATTTGCTGAAGGGCTCACAATGGGAGGATTCAGGCTGCTTTATCAAGCAGCTTTTCATTTAAGCCTGTAAGTTGTTGTATAAACAGAAAGGCCAGCATGCCACTAGATTCACTTTCAAGGCAGACTTGATGAGGGCTTTGAACCAGGACCCCAGTGTGTTTTGCAGCTTGATCAGAACTGAGACGATTACATGTCTTGGCACCTTTCAGACTCTTCTCCACACTTCTCCTCTGCTGCCCACAGTAGGGATCCCAGACACTCAGACTCGGATTGGGTGACCTGCGGACAGCCCTTTGCTTCTGCCTTGAGCCTTTTTTGCTTTTGGAGATCTCGGTAGGCCCAAATTAGACACACTGAGAGGTTTGATTTTATTTTTTATTTTTTTTCCTCCTTCTCTATCCCACGTAACATCGGCAGCTTCCAACAGCAAGCAGTGGGGGCAGAGGAGGAACGCGGAAAGACAAATGATTCAGGCACTCAGACACCAGAGCGGTGGGAGCCATGCGTGCGCATCAGTACGTAGAGGAATGGTAACAGAACGCGCAGTACTCTTAAGACGACTGTGGAAAAAAAATGCAAATAAAATACAGCTATTAAGCCTGAACTGTGCAACATAATTTTATACGTTTAATTCCAGTAATGCAACTCTTTTTTCCCTGAAACTATGTGAGAAGTTACAGGCTGGGATAGTGGGGATCATTCACAGCCACTTACAGGTACGGGGTTTTATATCCGCGGTTTATATATGCGCGCACTCCCGGTGCTGTATAAAGAGCTCTTAAGAAAAGAGCGTCTTCTGTAGAATTTCCGGAGCTTAAGTAGCAGCCTGCAGGATGGCAGCAGAGATTCTGATCTGCTGCAATTACAATTGCATAACCTCAATGGACCCTTCAGCCTGGTCGGAGCTGTTTCCAATATGGCCCTCTTCTGCTTGGTTCACGCACGCGGCAGCAAAGGAGCGATATCAGAAATTAAGCAGGAGAAAGAACTAACCCGAGCATGTTTGTACAAGGAAGACAGTCACTGGGCTGGGAACCCGTGCCGGTGGCTCGTCTTGATGTGCTAGTGCAAACTAGAGATCAGATGTCTTGCACGGGGGGGGGGGTTTCACTCTGTGGAGGAAGAAGGGGGAGAAGGAAGGTGTAGTAGGTGTTGTTTGGATGGTGGTGGTGTCCCCTTGGGATAGCGAACAGAAATGCAGCAACACGCAGCTTTGGACGCAGAGGATTACACGAACAATACCTGTAAAATGCCAAACTTCAGCACTAGCCTATAAGACATCAGCAACAGCAACAAAAAAAATCACAGTACCATCTTACTGTGTCTGCATGGGATGCGGCCGTATTTGCGGTGTGCACAGCCAGGCAAGGTACGTTTGTTAGCGAGCGCTCCTACGGCTCGCGCTCCCGGCAGCCATGCTTACCAGCCCTCTTTAGACGAGCGTGCGCTGATAGATGTACAGCGCAGGATGGGCTCGTGCTCCTGTAGTACTCATACTCATTTAGGCAGGCAATTGGTAAGGTGAATCACCCTCCATAGGCAGCAGGGATCATTTCTTCTTTGTGCATAAAATTACAGCAAACAAGCCTCAAATAACACAGGACACTTTCATAATTGATTTATGCGAGGACTCTGAAAGTTCTATTACCTTTTGTTTAGCTCAGGGGGCCTGACTCTGTGCAATCCATTGCTGAAACTAATTACAAGATATAATTAAACTGTGACACGAAGATATTATACCGTTAGTTTACTAATGACACCGCGAAGCTGTACCACCAGCACAGGACAGTGATTATGCTTCATTCATTATTTATCCGTTTGCTAAATGAGACGCTGACATTTTCAAAAATTACTTTGAGGTTTCTTAATTGTCGGCAGCAGGATGGACTAGAAGGAGCTCTCCTTCCTCTTAGTTACTTATCTAAACCTCAGATGTATTATTAGCAAAAAATAAATAATAAATAAAACACAACACTCAGCCTTTCTGGCCATTGTTCTATCTGAACCCGGGTAGTCGTTTCTGAGCACTGATGTCAAGTGATGAATAAGAAGCATCTTCAGGTAAAATGTCTCTTATAGCATTTTATGCCATAACCTGGGTAAGCCAGGATACTTTATACGAGGGTAATGTCAAGTTTTAAGTGGTTCAGTGCCAGCTGGGGAAGACTGCCCCACTTCTTTCTCCAGGCATCTTTAAGAATCTATTTGCATCTCTGTTGCTGTAATAACTTTTCGGACTTTATCGATCAGTACAGAATTTGTCCATTAGTATTACTAAAATAAAATTATTTACCTTAAAAAAACCCCATTACACAGAAGTACTATCATTGGCACACGGGTAGACTAGGTACTACCCGTGGCTTGGTAATTTGTGTGGATGTCCTCTCTTCCCTCCGTTTTGGTGTTGAACCATTGATTTGCAGTCGGGTAAAGCTCAGTGCTGCAGCGCTAAGCGGACCGACCAACCAAGGAAGCCCAGCTCCCACTCTGAAGAATTCACCATCTGCTAAAGCAAGCCTCATCCCAAGGCCAGAGAGGAAACATGCATTATCTTTGCCCTTACTCTTGCGAGAGGATTTTTTGGACAGGATTTATTTACAACCACCACATCTCTGTGTAGCAACCTTGTTTTTCTGCACTATAATTAATGCAGGAGTTTGGCTGATCGTATTCTCAAAAAAGAGATGCATTTACTAGCTCCATTATGACAAATTCTGGTGTTCTCTGTTTATCCGTACGACCTCCTCTCTTTCTGCCTCTGTGCCTCTCCACCGCTCCCCGTTCCTTGGGTTCGGAGATCCTAGAAAGGTACCTTTGGCCCTCTGCGGCCACTAACCTCTGGGTAACCTCCTAGCGATGCAGCCTGCTTGCCTTCAGCAGAGGCACCACTGGACAGCTTAAGACAAGGTTTAATTTCTTCTGAGTGTAATGGCATCCGGCATCTATAATTATGCTATTTTCTCTCCTGTGCTGATTAAATACGATTTACCCAGAGAACTAAATGATGAATATTTGAGTGGAGTGTGTTGAACCAATAGCTGGTAAAATAGTCATAATAAATAAACTTGTAAGAGGGGAAGGAAGAGGGACTTATGAGTTATGGAACATTAGCAGGTGCAAGAAAAAAGAAAGCGAGATGAACACTAAAGGCAGGAGAATATTTCTAGTGCTTTGTCGAAAGAAGCAGCCACAAGTCCCAGGTTTGGATTTCTTTCACTGTCTTCCAGGAAGAAGGAGTTTTCCTTCTTTTTACCCCCTCTAGATTAGTTCAGGAATTGCTCTGATTTGATTATGTATGAGAGTGATTAACTTGCATATGTTGCATATTTTAACCCCTGAGAGTTAAATGGGCAGTGGATGGCGAGGACTGCGTCTTCTCCAGAAGTACGTTGAAGTTGCGGTCCCAGCTCTCCTCTACACCAGGAATGCTCTGGCTGGCAGCTGTGCGCCCACTTGACGCTGGCCTGTGAGCAAGGGTCTGCACTGTTTGCATAATAACAGCACATTTGTGTGGTTTACACCAGTCCTGAGTCTCTGTGAGAGGAAAACGTAAGGCAGCTTGAGATGGATAGTGGGGCTGCAGTTCAGCTCTTCGCTTTTTCTAAACTGGAATCAAATAGCAGTTGAGAAATGAATGAGTTTGAAGGAAACCGGTTCCCAGAGCCTTGTTTACCCAATAAGCAGTAAATGTTTAACGATCTCTAAGTGTGCTTCAGAGAAACCCTGTGATTACAATTGTTTAAAGAAAATGGTAGGAAAGGGATTAAGAAGACATTAGATGAGTACCTGGTGCTTCATGGACTCCAAAAAGCACCCAGAAGGTGTAGAGCTGCTTATTTTGCTGAAGTGGCACTTACTGCAGAACATTTACCTCCTAGATCTAGGTGACCGATAAACACCGGCTTGCTCCAGAAAAACTCACGCGTAGCTCTAGTAACTGCTGACAGCCTGATCTTCCCATAGATGATGGTGTCCTCATTTCAGGTTAGATTTGGGCCGTGCTGGTGGGGACCAAGAGCTGAGACAGGGACACCGAGGCTGCCAGCCCCAGCCTGAGAGTCTCGGCGTCAGCTGAGGTTTCTCCCTCTGCAGAAGTTACTTCAAGGACTAACCGAGAGGGGCTCAAAGAGTTCGTTTAGATACAGAATGTAGAGCCCCACACGGAGCCTGAGCCTTTGAAACGAGGAGTGTGAGCTTCCTTATACAGCGCTTTTGTAATGTCACTGAGCACATGTGGAAGAGCAGAGTGACTTTTTTAGGTCTTTTGATAATCCTCCTCTCAGCACGTTCTTGTGTATATGTTTTATCTAGGTATTCTGCTCCACTATATAATAATAAAAAAAAGTATTCCTTAAATAGCTGTAAAAAAAGGGGAAATAAATGAGCAATAACGTTTCCAAAACGTAAGCTTTTTTGAGTGTAATTGTGCACATTCCTTGTCTTTGCCCTCCTTCCCTTGATGCTTCTGTACCTCCTACACACTGCAGATACCTTTTCCGCCCTGGGTTTTTTTCCATTATCTACTTTCTCCTGAAGATCTTCTGGTTTTGGAGCATATTTTTACTTTTAGAATTTAAGTTGTTGTTATTCCTGCAGTCCTGTACCTCAAGAGCACTTAGACTTTGCTATGAGCCTCTTGGTCCCGAGTCCCAGGGAGTGGGAAAATTAGTGAGGATGCAGATGACTGCAAATTGATCAAGAGCTTACAACCAGTTTGCTATTAGACTGCCATGACCCATCCTTTCGGTCTGGGATGCCAGGATAGTAGGATGCTTAGGTGTAATTGATTCTGCCTGTGGGTAGAAAGATCAATTTAGTGACTTTCTGAGGTCCTTTCCAGCCCTGTTTTCTATTATTCTAATCATAGACATTCTAATCATAGATTTCGGGGATCTGTTAGTGAGCCAGATGCAGATATAGCTTGAAAAGTATTAGCTGAACACCTCTTTCCCCAAGAAAAAATTAGGAGACCTGGGAGAAATTGTGTCCATCTTGGCTTACATACTTCTTTGAATTAAAAAACAAATTGCAATTCCGTAATTCCCAGTTTTAACACCGACTACTGTATGAAAAAATCTAGGCTTTCACCTAAGTGTGAATGGAAGAGAGCTGTATGGCTCCAGCAGGGACGGGAATAGCGTACCCGGGCTGAGCAAATGCCGTTCGCGTGTTCCTGCTCTGGGTCCCTCAGCCAGTTGTGCTCAGTGCCTCTGACATTTCTCCTGGGTTTTTATTACCGTTGTAGGAATAGCGTGCTTTAGCATTTTTTCTAGCTCTCTCCTCCCTCTCTACCCCCCCAGTGAACTGCAAGGCTCTAAATATAGGTCACCCCAGGCAATTAGGGAAGAGTTGCTGGTTTTGAAAGATATTCAGCAGGCAGGAAGCCCAGTTTCCAAAGGAGTTATCAGGTGATACGATGTTTGGCCTCAGCCAGAGTGATTGACAGGCGGCCTGCCTGTTCACAGATACATTATTTAAACACGGTGAGATATAAGAGATCTTCTGCACTAATTACTTCGAAGGCTGTATTAATCGCGAGACACTTTAATACTCAATCAATACTTGCATTCGTCAGTGACCTTGTAAATCTCCTCCACTTTAACTCTGCTCTGTGGCAAAAGCGGTTGCTCGACACCTTTGGGGAACAAAAGATCTGAGGTCGCTTGTTTTGTACGACAGTTGCTCGGTAATATATATTTAACAAAGTCTCCATTCCAGTGTTTAAAGTTCCATTTCCAAGGAGGAAATAGGAAGAGGACAGACGTTAAGGCAAACGGGCAGCTGTATTCTAACTGCAGCGTCATCATTTTGATGTGAACTGGGAAGCGGATATGCTGAAGGGGACGTTTTGTTTGGCATCGCTGTATTCTGACTTCACTTGCAGACTGGACAATGGTGACTTAATGGTGCAACAGTGATGTCTTTAACTGTATGTTAAAGACATATGTTAAAGACATACTATATGTTATAACTGGCACGTGCCTATTGACGTGAAGATACTGGAGTGCTCGTCCGAGTATCTTTTAGCTGTAAGGGATGTGAGACTTGGTAGTTTCATCAGAGTAAAGGAAGAAAGTAAAATAACATCTTCAAATTAAGATAAGATTGCGCTGCAGCCCAGGCAGTATTCAGAAGTGGAAAAGAGTCATCATTTTGTTTTTATATAAGGCACTGAGCTAGAAGAGGGAAACTGAGAGGAAAAAAATTGAGAACGACAAAAAAATTGAACTCCTGTCTAGTTGGAACTGTTTATCTTTCCATAGAGTTTTTCCGGCTGTTATACTGCTGTTTGAGCAGGTGTTTCTCATATGCCCAACTGAATTGCACAACTAATAATGTTTTACCTGCCTGGGGTCTTTTTAAGTATTTTGTAGTCCTAAGGGTAGTTTATTCAATTGCTTGTATGTGGTAACCAGGAAGCAAAGCCTGGATTCCTCAGACAGGTCACAGAGTCGCAGAACCCCTGAGGTTGGAAGGCACCCCTGGAGATTGCCGCATCCGGCCCGTAGGTCCGTACCTGTCTTGCACCGGGGAGCCCGGAACTGGACCCGCTTCTCCAGATGCGGCCTCGCCAGTGCTGAGGGGAAGGATCATCTCCCTCCGCCTGCTGGCAGTGTTCCTCTTAATGCCGCCCAGGATGCTGCTGGCCGCCTTTGCCGTGAGGGCGCGTTGCTGGCTCGTGGCCGGCCTGGTGTCCACCAGGAACCCCAGGTCCTTCTCTGCGGGTCAGCCCCCGCGTGTCCTGGTGCCTACTGGGGTTGCTCCTCCCCAGGTGCAGGACTGGGCTTTGCCCTCTGTTGAGTGTCAGGATTCCTGCGGGCCCCGCCGGGGTCCCTCTGCATGGCAGCACAACCCTCTGCTGCCCCAGCTGCTCCTCCTGGGTTTGGACCATCCACAGAGGCTTGCTGAAGGTGTGCTCCGTCTGGGCCTGTCCGGCCCGTTAACGAGGCTCTTGAACACCATTGGCCCCACAGCCGGCCCCGCGGTGCGCTGCACGCCGTTTTTCAGCAATCCAAACGAACACGACAAGATTCTCGTGCCAATTGCAAGTTTTTTTTCATGGGATTCCTGTCGGTAATTGTTACAGCGTTCTTCCTTTCGCACTCTAACCTTGATAGCAGATCTGCAGTGCAAGATTTGCAAATATTTAGGCCATTTCATTAGTCTTTCTGTATGACCTTTTTATCTATAGCGAGAAAGGTTTTTTCATTAAAAACCCCCTTCCTGTGTTGGGGTCAGTACTCTGCTTCCCCATCTGTGGCGCAGCAGTTTGGGATGGCACGCGTGCCCACGCTCCCGTGTCTTCCGGTTCTGCGTGCATTATGCTCTTTATAGCAGTTTTATCTTTACGCCCCTTTCTGTGGAATCCTCCTGCAGAAGTCTTATCTGCAGCGTACAAAAATTACCTTCTTCCTATTCCAAATTGCCCCTGCCTGTAGTCACTGCTGTCATCTCTGAAGCTGCTCAGCTGCAGAGAGAGGTGAGTTTAGTGCTTTCCCTCTGCTCTCAGGCCATTTTTCCTATGCTTCTTTTTTATTATTTTATTTTATTTGTGGTCCCTGTCATTCTGCCGGGGCAAAGGGGTAAAGAGATTTGACACTAAGTGCGGGGAAATGCTGTATCTGGAATCTATCTTCCAGACGGCAAAAGAATAAAAATTCATGGCAGGACAGCCGCTGCTGACACGTTCCCAAAGACATATTGCAGGTAGCGTTATTTATTGTGGCACGGAGTTCATAGAAGTGCTACCTCAAAGCACCCTGAGAGATCCTAAAAAGCCCATCTCCCATCAGGTACGGCAGATTTATGGCGGCTGCCGGCGGAGGGGGTCAGGCAGCGCAGCGCAGGAGGCAGCTCCTCGCAGGAAGCCTGGCTGCTCTCCTAACGGATGCGGCGCGGGGCGATTGGCTCAAAGGAGGGCTTGAGCCTGTAATGTTGACCATAAAATTGCAGTGACACGCTGCCTTAGATAAGGAGCGCTGGAGGGAGGGGACGGGGTGGTTTCTGGGAGCAGAAGCACTGGGGGCGAGCACATGCGCTCATATTTTAGGTTAATGCGGGGGAAGGAGCGGTGGGGGTGGGGACGGGGACAGATTGATGGTCTCACGAGGGAGCGATGCGCTCCGGGTGCTGGAGGCTGATCTCAGCCCACAGCAATGCGCCACGGCCGAGGCAGACCGATCTGACCTCGCTCTGTCCAAGCCAGGGAAGGACGAGGCTAGCCCGCTGGGCAGGTGGCTGACGGGCTCGCCAGCGGCCAGGTTAAAATACCGTGGTCCCACCGTGCCGCCCTGCTAGCCGACCGAAGAGCAAAAGGCCTGCAGGGTGAGGGTGGGCTGACGGCACAGCTTCTGCCCCAGGTTCTGGGGCGAAAGAGCAGGTTCCTGTGAGTCAGCCTCCTGGTTAACGGGCCAACAATATTGACGTGTGTTTGGCTGTACGAATCTGGCACTACGCAAGGCAATCACCCGGTTCATGGATCACGTTTGCAGTCACGCAGGGCAGGCATGCTCCTGATCCCCTTTCACCGTGTCTACTGTTATGTCCATTTCTGCAAAAAATTGGTTAGCACATTCAAAATTACTAGATTTTCCTAAAATGGAGCAAGTCTGAAGCAGCTCTGAAGCTTTGAGCTGAAGTTCAGAGCTCATTCTCCAATGGCTTTGCATGACCGGGCAACAGGGTACAGACCTGTTCTAGGTCACGGATTTAAACCTCCGTTATGGGAAATGAATTTTAGTATCTAGTGGACCAGAGACCGTTCTGAAATGCAGAGGGAAGTTCTGTGAGCGTCTTTGGCAGTATGTGGTTCCATGTCATCTTTCGTTTTAGTTGTTGGACATCAGGAGAGATGAATATGACCAGTCGGGGGAAATGAAATTAAATAGTAGAAGTGTTCAGGTCATAAATGGGGCTTATTTTCAGGAAGATATGTATAAAAGAGCATCTTGCTAATCTTCTATTGTGCTGTAACTGTTCAGCTGCTATATTGAGAAGTATTTACGCATTCCCCCCCCCGTGTTAATTCACTTGAGAAAATTCAGAAAGCTAAATAAAAAAGAAATAGTCCTTTATAGAGGTTTGTGACTGAAAATTACCTTGAGGCATTTTTCTGCATATTACTTGAACTTTGTCTGCTCCTCTACACCTCTGTTGTCTCATTGCTCTTCGCTCACCGTGGGTGAAATTTGGATTGTAAAGAACTCATCTGCTTTCACAGAATGACATTGCGAGTCCCATGGACAATCAATGATGCTTCCTGGGCAGTGAAGCAAACTGTGACTCCGCGATCGCGTGGGCTCTAGGAGCGAGTCTGAGAGCAGTTATTCACTCGGTGCTCCCAGAAACCTTATGCTGGGCTGTAAACTTCAGAAATGTTGGAAACTTCAAAGGTCATTAGAGACCTCTCTCAAACTATGCAAATATATTACCGATGCCTCATTAAACCTTGAAGGCTTTCTGAACATTGCTTCCCCCTTCCTCTCCTCTGTAGTCCCTATTTTCTCACCTGTGGCAATTTAAAGACAAAGAAAAACTCATGTCTGCAGCTTTTGGAGTCCTAACATAGCAACCGAAACAAAAGCGAGAGCAATAGGGAGCAACAAGTCCTCAACTCATAAAACCACAGAAAATTATATGATGTTAGCTAAGCTAAAAATGAGCTTGCTCTTCGAGTGCTTGTCCTAACCCTGCCTCTACCCATCAGAAACAGGCGCTTCTTGCAGTGTTCCCAGATCAAAGAGGACCTGGATTTCTTAAGACACGGGTACTTGTTAGCAGTGACACAGGATCCCGATTCGCTCATTATTAGAGGTTTGTGGGGCCTCCTTTGGCGATGGTATGAACCAAACGGCTTTCCATGTCTTCTCCCTCTCCGTTCACACCGTGACGAACGTGGTTTGCAGTTAAAGGATTCAGCTCCTTGCCTTTGCACCTCACCCACGCCACCTGCCTTTCCGGGCGTTTGTTGCTGTTGGGGTCGCTCCCTTTGAAGCTCCAGAGCCGAAACGCGTCACCCAGCTGCAACGGAGGTCTGGAAAACGCCGCTGGCCGCGCAGCGCTCAGCGTGGCGGCGTGGCCCCGGGTGGTCCCCTGCCTGCCGCCTCGCCGTGCCCCCCCAGCGTGCCCCAGCGGATGCGCTGAGGCCAGCTCCTGCCCCCGCTGATGCGGAAGGGGAGGACGCTCCGAGGACATGTTTCCACTGCCTGCTTTTCGTCCAGGCCAGCTGGAGGTTATCAAGGCCAGAGGCTGCTTTCCAGCTTCATAAACCTCTTGCGTTATTCGGAGTCATGATTCTCCTATTCAACCGTCTGTGCTTTTCCTTGGGACGGCTAATCCCTCGGCGTGACTAGTGGAAGCTGCGGTATTGATTTCTGTCTCTCTCTAAACCTCAGTTGTGTTCAACGCTTGTTAGACATCTGAAGGAATATCCATTGGGCTCCGGGGGCAGTCGGGGAACGGAGCGCAGTCAGCTATGCCAGGAGACGTTTGCCTCAGGTTTGGGGGCAAGCCAACGGGAAGGACTAGAAGGCGTCGGGAAGGGGGCAGGTGGGATCTCTGACCCCTGGTAAAACTCTTGGAAGATTTAAAATAGCACGACACTGCCAGCTTGCTCTCTAATCATTGATAGAGTAGCATTTTTATGTATTTGGCTCAGAGGATTTGATGGTCCATCTGAGGACATGCCAGGGTTCTCTGAGAAAGGAGGCTGTGTCTGGTGCAGCAGATGCATTTCTCAAGCCACGCACGTATGCACGTGCAGGTGAAGGGGAATCCAGTGTCGTGGGCTTTTTCTTCAATTTACCCCGTTTGTCACAGTAAGTCATGAGAAGGCTCTGAATTCGAGGGCTCCTGTTGGTAGGACATAGGTGGCTCTCTGGAAACACGTTTGGGCTGGATCAGTCGGATTTCCGGTCTTCGAGGTCTGCCGTCCTGCCCGCTGCCGCACGCCACCACGTACCCGTTCCCATACTGACCCTGGCTCTGAAGAGCTCCTTTTGTGAAGGGAGCGTTGGATGATTAGGGAAGGTTATGCGGACACTGGCATTGAAGCTTAGAGCCTGGATGAGAGGGCTGAAAGAGGCAAAAAGAAGGATTTAGCATATTTTTAATTAAAATAACAAGCTGGGACCTGTCACTACATAGATTCCTTTGTATCCTGAGTTCCTTTCCCTCTTTTCATCTTTGACTTTTTAGATTAGGCACTCTCAGAATAGGGATCACATTTTCTTCTGATCTGGAAAATGCCTGGCATACTTTGAGGGCTAGTATTGTCTATGTAATAACGAAAAAACCAGAATTGCAGTCTCACTGCTGTCTTACGTGAGATATTTAGCACTTAAAATAATTGCACCTAGCACTTATATTATACTTTTGGTTGTTCACAGATTAATCCTCCTACCACTTCTGAGATCAAAATTGGTATGTCCATTTTATGAATTAGGAACAGAGACGGGGATGTTCCCTTTTTCACCCAAAGAAATGGAAGGAATTGGTGGAGCTGCTGTGTTACGGTATACTGCATAAACACAAACTTCATCACGACTGTAAGAAAGTAGTGAACGAAGGAAAATGGCTAATGTGTCATGTACTTTATTTATGTGAAATTAGAAATTAGTAGATTAAGTCAGATTTTGCTCTATTAAACACACAGAGGCTGGTCTACAGTGAACTTACCAATCAAAATGATGATGATTGTATCACATGATTTAAAATTTGTTCTAACAGTGACACAAACCCCCCAAAAAAGATTTTTTAAGTGAAGTTTGACCCTCTATCCATGTAATTTAGCATAAAACCTAGGAAAGAAGCAAAGTAAACCGAAGTAATTGCAAAATACAAATTTTAATAGATCTAATGCTCTGGAGGATCTCCGTCAGGGGAGCTGAATGTGAGTTTGTTTGCACAGATGAGTCTCAGTGGCACTTGAGCGCTGCGACCGGGCTGTCCCCCAGGCTCTGGCTGTTGGGAGAGGTATTTGCTGTTACAGTACAGAGCAGTAGGAGCTGCTATGTATCGATGGAGCCTGAGGAAGGCTTCCTAAGGGGTAAGCTGCTACTTTCCCATTTTCCCCTTCTTCCTCTCTCTTACTCAACAGTCTCATGTTTCGTGTGTTACTGGCTTTACTCGGTTGTCAGCTCACCCTTACGTCTACAGACTGGTGGGTATGGGAGCTTCAGCATGCTGCGGTCTCCAGGCTCAACGCGCCAGGCGAAAGAAGGAAACAAAAGTCTGTGGCTCGGACCTTTACCATTACTTTAGATTTTCCCTATTTGTTACATACATACATGGGGTAACTCCTGAATTGTTCTGGAAATTGCAGGCATCGTGGCTAATGTTATTTTCCTGCCCTGATTTCACCTTTCTGGAGCACCAAGCTGGGGCTCCGTAGGGCCCCTCATTTTCTCCTCGCATTTTCACTGGGCCAAATTCAGCTTTACGTGTTAGTGGGTGCCACTCTACCAAAGATGCTGCATCTGGTTTACGCCGCATCTTGGCCTTAAGATTTTACCCTTCCCCAAATTCATCAAGGTGGGAATCAAAATATCTGCTGTGTCTATAGCTGGTGGAAAAAACCTCAATGCCCGGCCAAACAAGATTCAGCAAACATGACTCAGTTTTTCACATCATTTTTCTTTCCTTAAACTACTTGCGACTACTTACGAATTTAGTAATCCATTTTCATGTTCCCTGGACGCAATTCACAGGTTTTTTGACACCCAGATGTGTACTGTGTATCTGCGGGAGCACCGCCAATGTTTCTTTCTGATCACAGCACTCTTCTGCATTACATTCTATAGCAGATGGTTTGGCCAGACTATCCTGGCTTTTCTTTTCTGAAGCTTTCAGATATTAATAGTTTTGCCACTAAATATCTTTGTACCCCTGATTAGAGATTTTGTTCTATTTTAATATTTGTCTAGCGCTAACGATCACTGGGTGTTGCTTTTAATTGTAACGTCTGCTCCAGCTGCAGAGGAATAAAAATAGTCTCAGCCATATGCATAGGTCAAAGGGTTGGTTAGGAAAACCTCTAAACTGAGTCCAGGCAACTTATTTCTCCAGAGCTGTTGGTCTAAGCCAGCCCTTTTATTCCGGAGATGAAAGATGAGTGCCAGGTTGCTGGGCTGCCTAGCCTCTCCATCTCCTTTCCCCATTAGCAACTGGGACCGGAGCACGCAAGTGTGACGGGCTGAGCATGCCTTTGCCGCACCACCTAAAATCACATGTTTGATTTGCTCGCTTTGATGGTCTGTTCGCAGTCATCTTGCCACGACTCTGATCTTCTCTAGCCGCATGGCCCTTTAAATACCCTGTTTCAAATAGGAAGGAGAAAGCGATCTGGTGGAGCTCTTCCCGTCCTTAGGATCTGCGCTCTTATTAAGGCTTTCCCTTGCTTATATCTATTACTTTCTTCCTTTCTGAAGGAGTCAGCTTGATTCAGTACTTTTGGGACTTGGTGACATTAGTGTATCTGTTTTATGTAACACGGAGTCATTATTAACAGAATCCTAGATCATAAAAAAGGTATAACGAGAGACAAGGAGGGTTTTTCCCTTGAAGATAATAGCAGTCGTGCTGGAGAGGCGGAGGGCAGGGGTCAGGGAGCCGCTGCCTGATTGGGCGCTCCGGCGCCGCATTGACATTTCTGCGGTTTCATCAGAAAGTCTAAATAATCCATGTGAAAACTGAGGGTTATTTACAGAAGACGTATACGCACCGCATGAGCCTGCGAGATACCGAAGACATCATCTTGGCTCTTGGTGCCTGCTTTTGTACTGCGATACCCCCGCTGCCGCTGCTGTCGATGTAAGGACACAGACAGTCCGAGAGCCAACTCACGCGGCTGCGTGGGGGGCCGAAGGCACGGGTGGAAAAACACGAGAGCTGGAGAATATTGAAATGAGAGCAATAAATGACTTCGAAGGGAAGGAGGGAGAAACAGTTAGGCAGGTAGGCAGTGTTAGTTAGATGAGCGCTGCTCTAGGAGCGAGCGAGGGGAAGGTGAGGTGCCCTTATCTTGAGATATGCATGTGCTGCAGGCTTCCTCGGGGAGCAGTTTAAGGTCTTTTTATTGCAGTGCTGCTTCCCTCTGCCACCCCACCCTCTGTCCCGGCTCTGAGTCATTCCCTGACAAAATCTTTTTATTTTCTCTGTTTCAAGCACGCGCTGCCCCTAAGCCAGGAGGAGAGATTGGAACGGAGATTTCAGTTTGCGGAGGGCTCTAACCCAGAGACCTGGCAATGACAAGGAGCTAAAGTAGCAATGGGGGCTTTGATAGTCTTTTAATGCTGTCCCCGAGTGCCGACCATTGGGATTGTCCAGTACTTCTGCTTGCTTTCTTCCTGCCAACCTTCCGTGCCAGAGACATTACCAGTCAGTTCATGTGTTCTTGATTGGCATTTAATATTTTTTTCTATCTTTAATTTTTAAATGGATACTTATTTACAGGTAGCTGAAATGCCTAATGTGCTTTTTAGATCTCTGTTTTAATATTTTTGCATTTGTTAGTAAATCGGTTTTGTTTTATATAAATTGACATGTGAGTATTTGGGGAGGGGGAGGACTTGGAATGTTTTCTCTAAGGTTTTATTAAAGAATCACACACTCTTATAATCATAGAAAAGAAATAGCAATTATACTGCGCACAGCATGACAGCTCCTTTTCACCCCTGTTTCAGCAACACATTTACTGATCTATTGTAACGTGCAATGCGAGGTGGTTCGTGTACTCCAGCGCGGTGACAGCGCAGCCCCCGGCAGCGACAGCTCCTTCTCCTGTGCCGAACCCGCTGCCTGGAACGGTGTGACACGGGCGGACTCGAGCAGCCTGCACAGCCAGGCACGCGCTCAGGGCTTGCTGGGCTAACATCTCTGCCCAGAGGTCCAGCAAGGACGCGTGAGATTTTTCATAGCGTGCCATGAACCCGTTCTTAAGAGTTCAAACTAGTGTGGGGCCAAAATCCCGAGATGTTCCCCATCTTGGAAGCCTGCAGACTTCAGGAGCCGCTCAAAGAGCGGACGCTCGTAGCTAAGTCGTTGACCTGGTTGCTGTATTAGGGACCCCAAACCCAAGTACATCCTCCTCTCTTGACGTAGTCAGGCAGACTGAATTTTACTATTAATTTTAAATAAATATTAAATAAACCAAACCTCTCGGCTACTTCTTTAGTTATGTGTCTATTCCACTGAAGGATTGACAGCTGAAGTCTTCTGCCTTTTGTCCTCTTCTATAGACTTAAGAGTTCTCTTTTAGATCTGTTTTCTTCATTCTGTTCCTGAAAGGAACGTCGCCACGCGCACAGGAGCTCCCCCTCATCACGGGAGCGTGTTGGGAAGGCTGGTGTCAGGCACACGTTCTCGGGAAGCCACCTTCCTTGCTGGTTCCTGACATTTTGCTGCTGGCTGAGATCTTAGAGTGGTGCCTGTGCTTCCTCCCTTCCCTCTCAGCAGTTTTCCTTGCAAGGGAAAGTGTAATGAATTAATCTTCAGGACGTGTGCAGAAACCAGATTTATGACAAAGGAAGAGCCATTTCCATGCGGTTAAACTTCCCGTAGGAACCGTAACAAAACGCTGTTTGGCTGTTGTGTTCAGCGCTCAGGCTGGGGCACCAGCCCGGTGTCTTGAGGTGCCGCGCTCTGGCTGTGGGTGGAGAGAGGTTGTAGGCATGTGCCAGGTTAATAATGTTGTCACGGCCATGAGTTGAGCCTCCTAAATCTCAGATTTGACACAATTATGTATAGAATATTAAAATTAATGTAGTGCGTATTTCCATTTGTGTTCAGGTTTCTAACACTTAATGCTTTTCACCGCAACCGTGAGCATTAGAGATGTTTTCTAAACTGAAGGCTGAGCTTCTTAGGTTGTTAGGTGAGTCCGCGAGCTGGAGCTTTAAGGAAGCCACCAAGTAGCCCGAGGCAAAACCTCTCCAACACAATCTTGAGTTGTCAACACTAGATTTGGGTAACTTGGTGGAAACCCCATGTTTGAAAACCAAGCTTTAGGCCTCAAACTGAACGCTTAGCTGAGTTTGCAAAAGAGCGAGTCGATTCTCTGAAGCAAAGCACATTCAGAGCCATTTGGCGTTTTAGTTATAAACCCTTCTTTCAATTTGCTTTGAGATTAAACTTGGCCACGAGGTCACAGACTAGGGGGAAATTTTGGAACAATTTTCAAAGCAGTTAATTTGGACATTTTTCAACTATTTAAATGCAAATACAAATGAATAAATAATTTATGCATTGCTTTAACTGAAAAATATTTTAGTTTAAGAATACACAGATTGTCCCACAATTAGTATGGCTTGTCTACAGAGCAGCTGGCAGTTTGGAAAAGCAAGTTATAAACCTGGGAAGGGGGCCACTTAGCACTCTGTACCTTCTCACTCGTGTTTACCTTCCTATCTGTTGCTTTGACTGGACTGTTACAGAGTGAATGGAACTGTGACAGTACAATAACACGCACTTTAAAAAAAGATTATAGAACATATTACAAAGTTATTTAAAAATAATTATTATACTGTAATAAAGTTAAATGATATGCTTATGGAAGGCTTTAGTTCCTGAAGAATTCCAAACTGTGGAGCCAGATCTATCGGCAGGCTAACGTGACAAAAGGATGTTAACTTTAAGAGCCGCGTGCGTGTTTAGACCAGACGGGGCTTTGGCAAAATGTCTGCAGCGTTACAAATCCGGGGTGATGCGACCCCACCGGCGGAAAGCTCTCTCCAGGCGCTGGCCTGGGGCAAGGCGGCCCCCGACTGAGACGTGTGTGGCCACCGAGGGGCTGGCAGCCAGCGCCCCACCTCCGAAATCCCTTTGCGGCAGGGTACCACGCCGTGCGCGCGCGCTGCCTATGCTAAGGTCTAGTTTTTCCTCGCAGGCGTGTTGTGAATTTGGATAGGCATCGTATTCGTAAATAAAACACTAGCGGCCGGTTGTGCTTCTGTTACCACAACTTGACGTGAAGGGGAAGTTCTCCACAAAATGTGCGTGGAAAGCAGCTCGCCTCTCCCTGCGTAACCGTGGGTGCAAGTCTCACGCAGTGACCCAGGACATACGCGGACGTCGTTTATTTTCAGAAAAACAGTTTTTAAAAGCTTGCAAAGCTACGTTAAATTGACAGAAGGTTGAACAAAAGTGAAGATATTTTAGAAAAATTAGAAAAATGAAAACGTTGTCTCTGTTCTGTTTAAAAAGGTTTGCTTTTGAAACAGAACTTTGTTTAAAAAAAAAAAACAAACCCCACAGTCTGAAATTAAAGATTTTGCTTGCATCAAACAGAATATTCTTATAAAACCAGAAATACTTTTTAGTTTTGTTTCAGGAATAGAAATGTTTCCATTTAATATGAAACACTTGTTCAGGCTCCAGTTTTTGCGGTCAGCCATCAAAGCAGAACCAAGCAGTCCTTTTCTACCTCTGTAGCCGAACGTGATGAGGTTGTGGAAGCTCTCGCAAGGGTCAGCGTGACCCCGTGCTGGGGAGCTGCCTGTCACGGCGGGTTTCCTGCCTTTTGTCCGGTTGTACCATTCTCTGGACACTGTCACCTCTGGCTGGCTTCACTGCTTAACGCTGCAGCAGACTGGGCTCCTTTTCCTTTCGCTATTAGTGGCCACAGTGCGGCTATCGGTCCTTCCAATTACACCGCAGTGAATCCCTTAATCTCTTTAAGTAGCTCCCCTGTTCTCATCTCATCATGCTCATTGCCTCATGTAGCATCTATATCCCAATCCTAATCTGGAGTTGAGAGTAAATAGGTCGTTGTGGGTTTTTTTTCCACTTTTATGGTACTTGGGTTTGTTGTATACGTAAGGAAACAAAGAAAGAAGCAATGTTGGTGACGCTTTGTAAGTTTGTGAGCGTGCTTGCTTTCTGTGGTACTGGCAAGCCGTGCAGAAGGACATCGGAGCACCGTGAGATGCATTACCCTGGCAAGGAGCACCGGCTCCTCCTGCCCCGGGCTTCCCGTCTAGCTGGGGAAAGTCACTTTCCCCCCTCGGTCCGTGTTCCTCGTTGGAAGCCAAAGCGTCTGTGGCAATAGGGGTAATATCACCTTGGGCTCGCTCAAAGTAGCAGTGCCTTGAAGCAGGCAGCTACGTGCTGCGGCGGAGGGGGGACGCGGGCTCTTCTGGTGCTACCCCTGGTCACCCCCAGCCACACCAGTGCTGGCTCTTGCAGCCGGGGCTCGTGCGCGTAACCCGCGGCTGTCCTGGAGCAAGGGAAGGAAAGCGTAGGCCGACTGATCTAAAATAGCGGTGCCAGAATCCTAACAAGATCATTTAACTTTTAAGGGGGGTGGGAAAACATTTTTTCATGCCTTTTTATTGATTTTCAATATTGTACAAAACCTAGCCATGTAAAGCAATAACACGGAAAAAGATACAATCATTGAAAAACAATTACGGATCAAATGCCCAGTTCTGGAAGCGGAACGCACGCCCAGCCCGCTCTCTCTAGCTCAGGCCCCATTAGCTCTGCACACTAAGGGATAAACCCCAGGATTTAAAACTTAATAATTAGCTGTCCTGCTGCAGTGCTGTACTGGTGGCTTTCCCCCCTGAGGTGCCGACAGCGTCTCTTTCCTTCAGCAGTCAGTCGCCGTCTGTCGGTCCGTCCTCTTTCAAGCCGTCAGAAGCAGAGCCGGATGCGACCCAGCGGAGTCCCCCCGGTCAGGGGCGGCCGTTGGTGGGGGACTCCAGCAAGCGGAGCAGCATCCTCCTGCCTGGCTGCGTACTGCTGTGCCTCAGCCGTTACACAGAGGGTCCGTGTCCCTTCCGCAGCTCCTCACAAAGCAATCCCAGCACTCGATAAAATGACTTCATTTGCCGCGTGGAGCGAGGCTGTGCTCTGAAATCGATGGTGTTTCTACGTCTGTGTGTCGGTTACATGGGGACACGGGTCCAGCCGTGTGTATGCCTACCGACGTAAGCGATGGAGTGTAAAAAACAAAACAAAACAAAAACCTCTCTAGGATTACTGAAGTATTATTGTCGTTTTGCCAATGACATAATACAGTTCATAATTTGTTATGAATTAGCATAAATAGGAAACAACCTACAATTAAGAAAATAAGTTACATTGCATTTTGTGAAGCATTATTCTGTCTTTTTGAACAGCTTGCTCTCGTACTGCTAACCTGACAAATTCAGTAATTCACAACATCCTCCACGTACTCCGTGTGAATTACTGAGGTTTTACAGTAGCCTGTACGCACAGGCTGCAATGGCGTTGGGTGCTGCAGACAGGCCGGTTTTAGGCGAGCCAAGTGTCCTTCAGAAGCCAAACTGCTGGGTCTGTGCCAGACGCTGGCTGTCACCAGGCACGTGGGAATCACCACCCAAAAATGTTAGGAACATCACCTAGAATTTGTGGATGGGGTTTTGGCCTTCACCACAGCGTCCCCAGCTCATACGAGGAGCGACGTTCAAATGACGGTCGAAGACGAGGAGGCGGCAAGGAGCATGTCTTCCTCACCCGGCGCGCCGGGCTCTGCAGGGGGACGCGCGGCCCCTGCAGCAGCCGGGCACGGGGGCCGAGCGGGTCGCTGGACGACTGGCCCGCCCGCCCGCCACCGCTCCTTTGCCTGGGGAGAAGATGGCTTTGCTGGGAGCTGCCCGCGTACGGGAGCGGCTGCTGGATAGCAGAGCCCATCAGATACGGAGTATTAATGGAACCAATTATTTTTTCTCCATTTTCATCTCAGGTTTTCAGGATGACATTGTGCGTGGTCAGGCAAGTGCAATCGGGGCATAGCCCTGCCCTGAGAATATTTGGTTTAATCATAGCCGTCCAGAGACAGGGAGCGGGGTGAACAGCGGGTTCAGCGTTGAGTTGCGTGCCTCGGCCCGGCCCGTAACTCCGCGGTACGGGGCGGGAGGGGAGGGGATGCGCTCCCTGCTCCCATCCTGCAGCGCGTGCACAGCACGCTGCACCAGCTTTGCAGCACTGATGCGGCTCTGGATTTTCAGCTTCTTGGAGATAGCAGATTTTTCTAAATTTGCCAGTTAGCCATGACGGATCAGGGAGTGCGGGGCACCAATGCCTTGCCTTGCTGCGCGTTCACCCACGCGCGCCCACCCATCCTCTAGGCCAAACAGCGCGGCCTCTGCGCCCTCCAGCGCCTCCACGGGTATTTCTGACAAAAAAGGCGAGTCCTCGAGCCCTCCTTTTTGAAACAAAAGCTTAATGAAAGGGTAGGCATGCCCCCGTCTCGGCAGCGGCTGGCTGTAATTCTTGGCAGGGCGTGACATGCCCATCCTCCTGAATTAGTGCGGGGCACGAGGAATTTAGCACGGTGCTAATTGTGATCAGACGAAAACAAGCAGCCTCAGTATGTGGGCATGCGGGAGGACAAAACAAGTGCACGCGCCTTTCAGAGCAGTGCCCCGCGGCGCTGCCCGGCAGCCCGGCACAAAGGCAGGGAAGGGTGCTGCCCACATTGCTGCCCTCGGCGGGCAGGCGTCGGGGCAACCGCCCACCCTCCCCGCCTGCCGCTCCCCCTCGCCGCTGCGCCCCGGCTCTCGGCCACGCGCTTTGTTTCTGTGCCGGCGAGAAGGCCTCCGGTTTAATTTAGTGTAGGCATTGTCGGATGCTCTTTATTTGCCATACAGTAACTCAGCTGCTGTAAAATCAAGGCAGCTGCCGAGGGAGAAAGCTCCCTGTCAGTCGCAGCCAGGCAAAAGGGCTTCCCGCATCAACCCTGAGCACCGGGGGAGGAACGGACGAGGCCAGGCAGAGGAACAAGCCTCGTTGCCACCGGAGCCCCCTTTCTGGAAAAAGATGATTTTGTGGCGGGGGTCAGAGCTGTTTCTCTCCCTCTGCCAATCCCCCCCGTCCCACCGGCTGCGGGAGGCGAGCGGGGGGCCGCTCGTGGGGCGCGGGAAGGTGCCGCAGCCGGTCGCCCCAGAAGTCCGGCCACCTGCGCGTCTCCGCAGAGCCCGGGTGCCGGAGGAGGCGCAGGCTCCGCCTGCCCCTCGCCCTGCGCTGCAGAGCCGGGGGACGTGGCCTCGCCCGCCGGGCTGGCAGCGGGAGCAGGGCAGCGAGCCACGCCAGCCTCGGAGCACGGTGCCATTCACGGGCGCGCTCCTGGGCAGGGGAGGGCAACGCCAGCAGCCCCTTCCCACCCGAGTCCGGCCCAGAACGGCAAAAGGGATTTCCTCCACTTTGCAACTGGATTTGGAGGACGACCCCCCAGGGAGGCAGGTGTGTGCTCCCCCCCACAACCGGGGGCATTTCTCCCATCCACGGCAGAGCTTTCTTCTTTCATCTAATCTGTCAGAGGATGGAGTCGAGTATTCTCCTGTAACTCACCTGGTAGCAGCAACGGGACTGTCGTCTCATCTCCGGTACCACTGTAGAGACTGGGGGAATCGATCCTCAAAGTATCTGCCGAAGTCCGAGTAATTAATCCTGTTATATGGCCAAAATAAGAAGCTTTAGCTTTGTGTTCCTCTGCTCTTCCTCTGAGGATTCCCCAAGGTTGGCCGATGCTATTCTATGGGAAAAAACCAAAACCAAAACAAAAAAAAAACCTCAACAAAATAAAACCAAACAAAAAAACCCCAACAGCAGACTTAGGACCTTTCCTCTCCCGCTAGCCCAAATGACACCGGTATCGAGTTGTTCCCCAAGCCAACGCGCTTACTAAAGCAAGCAACTATCTGCCTTTAAAAAAAGGCAGATTTAAAATGCCTGGATAAAACCGGGATCCTCTTCAGCCAGGGACGTGCACTTGCATTTTATCTCCCAGTCACTGAACTCCGTGAGGTTTTTCAGGAACTCTTCTCAGTTAGTTTTAAACTTGACTTTCATGAAAAACTCTGTGTGTTAACTTCATTATCTGTGTGTCACTTCACTATCTCCTCTTTCCAGGTTATTTATGAGTATGCTGAAGCAGCGCAGGATTTCTGCTCCCCTCCCTTGCTAACGTTGTGTTTGTACCCTTTTTTCCCTATCTGTTTATCGGGAATTCGCAGGAAGATTAATCCTCCTTACTCCGTGACAGTTTAGTTTCCTTAAGAACCTTTAGTGAGGGATGTTCTAGAAAAGCTTTTAGAAAATCTGATTCCACTATATCAGCCCAAATCTCCCGTATTAGCGGGGCTGTTTCCTCCGTCAGACGACTCGGATCTATACGTATAAATTCTTCTCTTGGCTTTGAGACTGGTCCCCAAGACACCGTGTTTACTCATCTGTGCTAATTCAGATGGGTCCGACAGTTTTCTGCCGTTTTGCCTGTTCGGGAAATCTGACTTTCTGGTCTGTAATTCCCACGATCGCTCCTAAAGTCTGTTCTAAGATTTGTCACCTTCTGATCCTCTGATACCAAGGAAGAAAGAAAGTTCAGCAATTTCATATTTGAGCTCTTTGAAAACTCTTGAGGGAGCCCTGTCTGCCTCTGGTGATTTGTTGCTCTGGTGTATGAACCTTCCTGACCTCCTCCATAGTGAACAGCAGTGCAAAGAATTAATTTAATTTTGCTGCTGTGTCCTTATCTTTCTTAATTCCTCCCTTTATGCCTTGACCGTCCATCAGCTGCGCTAGGTGACTGACAGGCTTCCTGCCTTTGTGTTTGAAAAGTTTTTATGAGCTCTCGTAACTCTAACAATTGTTCTTCGGGGCCTGTTTTGGCTTACCTTATCATGGTTTTGCATTTGGCTTGCTAGATTTATGTCCTTCTCTGTTTGCACTGTTTGGAAACAACTTCCATTTTTCTGAAATTATCTTTTTTATTTCAAATAGCTTCCTTTTTCTGTTGTTTATGTTTAAACCCAGCTTTGAATATTTTACAATAGCAGTGCCATTGTAGCCTTTCACCTGCTGCGTCTCACACGCGTTCGTGTCCCATAGTTGTCGTGCACCACGCTGGGGCTACAGCTCCCTAAGTCAGGGCGAGAAGGAGGCGTCGTCATCACCGCGGCTCTGCCCGTGGCCGGGCTTTGCCGGCTGGCAGGTTGCAGTCTCAGCTGCAGAGCGAGCCCGTAAGGCTACAGCCGTCAGCTGGCCAGGGTTTCTGGCCCCAGCCCATGCTAGAGTTCGGCTGCTTTTTCTCCCTGTCAGGTGCCATCCAAGGCCAAGGCTGATATTCAAGCGGTCAAACAAGACTCTCACCAAGAAAGGAAATGGTAAAATGCATTTGAGTGTAGAAGAAGGTAGCCAGAGGAGTAACAAATTGGGGAGAGGCAAACGATGTTTCACTAGACTTCTGCAATTCCTATACATAAATCCACGACAGCTGCAGAGGTGGGACTGGAACAAGAACCACCATCGGAATGGAAGAGTTCTGGAGAGTTCTTAAGAGTTCCCGTCCTGGAGACCTCCTGGCATCGGTTGCATCACACCTCCTGTTCAGTCGTCCAGCTGGATGCCAAGCTGGGCGCTGACAGTGACGCTTTGCTTTGGGAAGCAGAAGGCGTCTCATGAATCCAAGTGTTTCTCCTAACTCTTTGTTGTGTTGGTTTTCCTTCCTTATGCATCCTCTCCCCTGCTTGTCCCGTGAGCAACAGTGCTGAGCTGCAGCGGTTCAAACAGAGAAATAAGAGCACAGAACTTCTGTCTTTGCTGATGGATGAGTCAGAGTCCGTGGTACAGATAAACTTGCAGGTTTTCCATTGGCAAGGCCACCTAAATGTAGCTGATACAGTCTTTTCTATGTTAAGCCAGGAAGCGGGGAAGTGCGGCTGTCTGGACCACAACACGTAGCTATCGTATAAAGGTGCTACAGGTCAGCTTTCGGTTGCAGGAGAGGTAGACCGGTTGGGAGCGTTGAGTGAATTGGAGCTGAACTCTGATAAAAAATATTAACAACTGCATGCTGTAAACAAACTTCTGGTTCTTTTGGTGCGTTATTCCAAATTCTTCAGGATTCCTTATCTACTTCGTGTTCTTTCATTTACAGGCATTGGTCTGGAGAGTTTGTACCAACTTTTCCCAGTCTGAATAGGAACCATCTTCCCTACTCCACTCGTTGGCGCTGACTCTCACGACATCATCTCCACATTTCCACACTGAGGTAGGGAGATCTTCTATGACCTAATTTTCTTAAGCCTTGTAGAAGTGATTTTTGTGTTGGTAGCCCTCCTGGGATGTGTAATGTAAATAACGTGGATTAAGAGATGTGATTACATGTAATACAACCATGCTGTTCTCAGGCAGAGATTTGAGAGTTCTTTGTGTCATTTATCCTCTGCCATTCTGGTGAGCAGCAGTGTTTGCTTGCTCGCTCTTCTAATGGCTCTATGGTTTTTTAATAAATGCCATCTGCATGAAGTTTTTCTTAGTGCCTGACTTGCTGGTCAGTAATGTTGGCTCATCTTATTTTCAATGCAGTAAGATGTATTAAAAGGTGTGTTTTGAACAAGAACATCCATATTTTTTTTTTTCCCTGGATGTCTTCAAGCTGGTACCTTGGCAGGTTATGGTTCTATGTGGGCTGGTGAGGAACCATCAGGGCTCTGCTATTTATGTTGGCCCTAACTGTTAGTTTCTGTCATTAAAGAACAGGCCTAATGCTTAGTGTCCTTGGCTTACTCGTCTCAGCAGGAAAACTGTCCCGTGGAGTTCTGTCATAGTCAAACAGGCGTAAGGAAAGATGAGAAAATAACGAGACTCCTGACCCGTTTCATTTTGCATGTGAATTGTTGAAACTAAGTCATATTCGGATGGTGTGTTTCAATTCTTAGATATTCAGTTTCCCAAAACTATGGCAAATGATCTGCTGGCAGAAAAAACATCTTCCTAAACATGGGAAAAAATATCCCTTCTCTTCCCTAGTCTCTCCACCATTAGGTTTGGCACTGAAAAAGTACTTATTGTCCAAATGTAGTAATTTCATTCAGAATTATTTTTTATGTAACTAGAATTCACTGAGTCACTGTGAAGTACCTAGTTTTAATATATCTGTATATCTTGAGTCATTATAAAGTCATTTATAATATCTGGGATACTCCGTAATATCAGACTAACCTTGTGTAATATCGATAGCAATAGAAAGATTAATGGTAGGCTTCAAAAAATACTCATCAGTATCCTCTATCTAGATTAAAAACTGAGAAGTGTAAGTTTGGAGTTGGGTTTTTTCCTGTATTTACTTCTTAGGTCTTTTATCCTTTAAGGAAGCTTTCTCTCTTGCTTTCTTCATACGTTTTTATCTGAAGTATTTTGTTTACAACATAAGTGCACACTTCAATTTCTTGAGAATCATCAGACTTATAAATTAAATTGAAACCTTGGGAAATTCTGTGATGGACAAAGACATTCGTTCTCTTTGCGCTCTTACTATTTCAGAGGACCCGGCGTAAAGCATCTACTTTTTCCCATTCAGTCAGAAAACTTTTCAGGCCTTTGTATCCTTGGGGGGGCATGCATGATGTTCTTCAAATGTTGTAAACTGAATCCAAAGATTTGGGTGAGGAATATTAACACTGAAATCCCACCTTCCCTGGGCTTGAACTAAATATTCTTGACTTTGCTCTGAGAATGAGAGGGAAAGATGGATGGAACAGAGAAAGAACAGAAAAGCAGGCAGAAGGTAAGAGAGGTGGAAGAGAAGGAACGATAAAGGAGGCTGAAATGGAGAAAATTCGAAACATTTTGGAGAGAGAACACGTGCAGTTGATTGTGCCTTTTTCACGCTATTACGTCTTGACGAATTTTGTTGTATTGTAAATTGTAAGTATTCTTTAAAAACATCCAACATCTACGAATGGAATCCATTTGGGGACAAACCCGTTCACTGTTTTCATTAATGACTGTGGCAGAAAAAGCAGCAATATGCTGAGGGAATGCCCCGACCGCACAGCTTCGTCGCATCGGCCGTAGGGTGGGAAGCTTGGCTGTGAGAAAGGGAAACAAAACCAAACCAAACCTGGTATATGGCTGAAATAGAATAAAGAGGGCCAGTGAACGTCCTAGATAACTTTGTGGATGGGTGGCTTGAGCATCTCGGTTAATTTAAACTGCAGGCTTAATTCTGTGGCAGAGACAGGTACACGTGGCGAAAAGCAGGCCGCGGGGGATCAGTAGGGAAATACCCCGCTGCAAGTGGAGGTAAGATGGACGCCTGCTTAGTTTGTAGGACATCGGTACGCGCACGCTGCGCTCGGCAAGCAGGTAGCTGTGCCCGTGTTTGTACTGATAATCACAATATTATTATATTTAGTTTATTTATATGACAAATGTGTAGAAATTGTATAGTTGCTAGAATCCCGGGTACATATCCATTTTCACTGCTCCCGCAGTTTTTTAGTTTTCTCTTAATTGTTAGAAACTTTCATTTTCAAGCTGTGATTTTCCTCCTGAGAGGAGTTTCCAGTTTAAGCACAACTGTGCTGTATTTCAGGATAACAACGCAGTAGTACAAATTTCTGTTACTAAGAAATATTTCTGAGCTACATAAGCGCTGAACAGTTAGACTAAAGTTTGGCAAGGAGAAAGCCTTAAGAGGAAAACAGTAGTTCTAAATGTCCATGTGAAAACTGGCTTTGGTTTAGCAGAATTGTAACTTTTAAAAATTGTACAGCTGGTGCAAGCAGGTACAATTTTATTTTACCAAAGGGGAAGATACTGTGAGGCTCACTTGCCTCCAGAAGAGACCCAAATCCTTAACCAGCTGCAGGAAGGAAAATGGCCAATTTTAGTTCTGTGAAGAGCAAGCAGTGTCCGTAGAATACGGCTCCGTTACCTTCCCTTGTGAAAAGGACCTTTCTTCTGCGTGCTGGTCTCAGTTGTCCCTTTGGATCTCAAACAGGCTTGGTTATTAAACTGGAGGCTTTGATTTCAACCTAGCGTGGTGAGGACAATGCCGTTGTTCATATTGCTGCTATAGTTGTCATAGATTTTATTACAGCATCTTATTATAATTACCTGTTTAGTGGCTAATTGCTCCTCAGTTAGTGCGAAGAAAGTGGAGAAAGTAGGACCAATGCTGTATTTCAGAGTACAAGGGGCATTTAGTAACACCCAGAACTCCCATTTTCTGAAGCTGGTGAGTCACATCCTTTCATATCACCGGGATTTCTTTTTAACACCTTCTGCTAGAACAAACAAGGAGTAACAGAGCCCAACTTCAAAGATTCCTGGGCAGAGGGAAAGCTTGACAGGAATATTTTTGTTTTCCGGGGCACCGCATCAGCCCGCTGAAGTTCCTATCGGATCCTGCCCTCTAAACCCTCTGCGTTGCTGCCACGGCATCAGCCCTGCTGCACTTACAGCACTGGCTGTGGAGGCACCCGGGGAAAATCACCGGGGAAGATCACCGGGCACACCGCGTCCCCCGTCCGGCGGGAGGACAGGGCTGGTTGGAGCCGGATTCGCCCCTGCCGGGCTGGTTTGGTTTGAGGCCGTGGTAACTGCTACATCCAGAGAAATTCGTGCTTCCTATCAGAGGGCAAATAACTTCTGCGCTGCAGCTTTCTCCTTGAGGAGCCGGGTTTATTTTGCAGGCAGGCAGCGGAGCACATGCTCTGAATTGCAGGTTTCACTGACAGGAAGGGCAAGGCTGGGAATTCCTTGTTTGTTTCTGGGGTTGGCAGGTACTGCCTAAAGTTTGATCTGTTCATCGAGCAGGTGAGAGACGTCCTTAATTACTGCTGAACATCCCAAATCAAAGATTCCCCCCAGAGCCCTAGCCTTTCTATTTGCTAATATTTTTCCAGGTTCTTCAATTTAAGTATGTCTTGATCTTCTGGCATAAGAATATAACGTATTTTTAGTAACTTTATTTTATTTCTATACTGAAAAAAGAGTGGGAAAGTAGTTGTCGCTCATCACCTGGGTGATATGCTGGCATATATGATAGACAGTTCTTGTGTGATTTCCCAAAATACTTTTTTTTTTTTTTTTAACTGGCACAAGGCTCTTTCAGAAGCTACTGTGAAAATATGGTTTTATTTCAGTGGCTGCAAACCCCTCTGGTCCCACATCATAACTAGTCCAGCAGCGGTCGGTAGGAATCCCTAGCAAGCAGCAAACATTTCACCGCTATTTGCAGTGTTTGCAATTCAAAGTTTGGCGATAAGGACGGGGGGTAGTCTAGGATAACATTTGAAGATTCTTAACCATTTCCGTTTGTTTATCTAATTGTGAAGGTAGATTAAACTATACTGCGTAAGATTATCCAGCATGCCCTTACCATGTGTAAATTAGAGAGGTTTCCTTAAACATGAGCTGATTCGGTGGTTGTTTTCCTTACTGGAAGGTACGGACACATGGCAGGCGTTGAAACGCATGGGAGACTTCCTTCCAATTTCTTCAACAGATAACATCTTTGTCTGTCTTTAAAACATTTAAGCTATGGGTTCTTAGCTGGTGTAAATCAGCTGGAGTTAGTGGAGGTACCTCACTAGACACGCACAGAGCCCAAGAGCCTTTGCCCACGTCACCCAGCCTGCCGTAAGAGCAGAGGACAAAATGACAAAGGGGGCTGAAACACAGCTTCCTTTTCCCCTGCGTCCCAGAAGTGTGAATTACACAGGCTCCCAGAGCCCGGCAGACTCCTGTGACAGTGGCACTCCTGTGACAGTGGCACTCCTGTGACAGTGGCACGCTCCCAGGGATGCTGTATTGGGGCTCCCGCACTTAGACGCCAGCGCGGGGAGCGTGTCCCCGGGCTGCGCAGACGGGCTCTGCCCCTGGGTTTGACCTCGCAGACTTGCACGCTCAAACTACACGGGGAGCTTTGGGGCTGATCACATACTCCTCCTCTCCACGTTCATATTTGCATAAAAATCCTGTTGACAGATATGCAAGCTATGCCTCTGTGATATTTAAAGCCCACGCGTACCATTTAAAAACAAAACCCATACAACACAGATTATTTCAGGTTTTCCCTTATTTGATAGATCCTGATAAAAAGGCCATGCTTGGATTAAATCTTTTTATTCTCCACAACCATATGACAGTTTAGGCGACATTAACATTTGCGAAATAATTTGTTTAAGAAATAACACAGGAGGCGAAGACATCGCAACAGCCTGCCGCAGCAGGTCTCGCCTCCCCGCTGCTGGCGGGGCTGCGCGCCGAAGCTGCCGGGCATGGCGGCAGCGCCTCGTCCCCGGCGTCACCTGCAGCACGCACCGACTGCGAGCCCTCCCTTCGGGGCTGCCCTCGCTGGTCAGCCGCGGGACCGCTGCTGCTGTTTCAGAACGGAGGAACAACGTGAATGACCTCAAACGATTTTAACAGTTTATGTTTACAGGCACTGAAACTTCTTTCCTAATTAAAGCCCATCCAGCAGCGGTAGTAGTAATTGCGATACTAGCAGCAGCCAGAGCAGGAACAATGAAGACTTCTCTTTTGGCCGATTGCTGGCATTTCTTTGAGGCTCTGTAAAGACAACGCTACAACATCCTTACACAGCCCACCGGCTTTGTAGCAACTGTCTCCTTGGAGCCTTGGCACGGGAAAGGACAGGCATGTGTCCAGGCGTTTTCCAGGCTGCAGGATTTCCTTCTCTTCTGGTCCCAGTGCTGCGAGACCCCTCCTTTCAGCCTGAGCACCCTTTAAATAGATCATTTGTTTTCATTATAGGTTTTTGCATCTCTGCCTTTCATTCTTGTTAATGAATTTCTAGGGTCTGATTGGAAAACAAAAGCTAAATACAAACATAAAAAGCGATCTGACAAAGGACACGGTTAAGCGTCTGGCAGGCTCTGCCGCGCTGGCTGTAGCGAGGAGATGGCCATTTGCTGATTGCCGGGGGTTGACACGACTTGGTTAGTATGCTAATCTAGTCCTCTGCATTTAACATGCAGCTCAGGTCTGAGCAGGCTCAGCCGAGCCCCGGCGCAGGGGAAGGGGTGTCTGCCTGGCAGCACGGACCGCGCCGCATCCCTGACAGACATCCCAACATCGTGCCTGCTCCTGCCATGCGCTCGCTCCCCCTCTTGCGCACCCCCTCTCCCCCTCCCGCCCTCCCTGGTGCACGCACACATACATACCATCCGAAAAGCTTTCTGCAAATGCTGAAAAACATGAAATGTGGAAAAGCCATGTTTGATTGGCTCGTTTCTCTGCCTCCGCGTCCCCAAAGATTCCCACTTTAATAGACCATGTGTTTCTGCTGCTGGAGAAGCCCAGAGTGTAACGTGCCAGAATCCAGCAACAATGAAGTAAGACGGAGTTTAACATCCAAAACAAAGAGATGGCATTTTTGTAGCTCGCTTACAACACAACAGTCACAAGATGGTTTAAATTTCCCTCTATCCTCTCTCCCCACCCAACCTCAGCCCAAGAGAAAGCCAACATTTATTAAAATCCGTTCGTTCAGGACAGCAATCAGATGCCCAGGCAGGAAGGAAAGCTTGCTCCCGGTATTCCCGATGACTGTCACCTTTCCTGTGCGCTTGGAGGCAGTGAGCTGCAACCCCCCACCCGCAGTAAGGGCTTCCGATTTCCAGAATTAAGGAAGGAATCGATTCCAGAGCCAGTTCCCATGGTCAGGTCCATCAGGTCCTGCAGCCACAGGAGAACTTAATTCCTCAAGCTCCCTCTTCTTTGTTTTCGTAACGTCACAGCAGTTCTGGAGGGGCGTATGGAGAATCATCAGCTCCTGCTTGCATTCAGAGTATTTCAGAAGTTGCATTTTCAGAGAGCTCGTCAGATGTGGGCAAAACCGAGTCTCCATCTGACACATAAGCAGACAAAGCTGCTTAACCTCTGAATTATAGCACAGCTCCATAGTTCTCTCTTCTGTTGTTTCATGCTCCAAGCAAACTGCTCCTTGCAGTTCTCCCTCCTGGTGCCAAGCACGTATTCCAGCTGCAGCTCGGCAGCGCGGGGAAATTCCTTCCAAGTCCCCGGCAGAACAGTCGGTGCTTTCTCCGGAGCTGCAGGCTTGATTGTCCTTGATTATTTTATTTCTTTGGCTCTGATCCAAGATGTTCCCTGTCATCATTTCAGTGTCTTTTCTCATAATCCCTTTTCTAAACATCATCAACAATTAACTGATTCTCTCATATCTACAAACACATGCACACACACGCAGGCGCGCATGCACACACACTCCACCGAGTCTCATCAGTGTCTTTTTTGCCTTTAAGTATAAGAAATTACAGCTTCTCATTAGCTGAAGAGCATGTTTTGAAAGGCTTTGTGTTTACTCACTTTGCAAGTGATGCTGGCGCTTTTAATTATTCTCCTTTTGCATATCATAAGCGAGCAGCGAGCTGCTCCAGCCAGCCCGGGCGACGCGTATTCCCAGGAAGGCAGGAGGAAGGGATCGCGTTTTACCTCACTGCTGCTGCTTTCTTCCCTTTCTGTCAGCCAGCCAAGGAATCCCCCCAAAGCTCTTACGTAGCAGATACCAAAACCGTGAGTCACTTTTCGCTCCCGGAGCAGTAAGTCCACCGCATCTGTGTGCAGAACTGCGAGCGCGAGGCTGGGAATCTCTCCAGGCTGCTGGCGTGCCCCGGCACCAGTTCTCCAGCGGTGACTTTGTTTTTCCTGCTCTGGCTTTCTCTCCTCAGCTCCCTCGTCTCTTCATTCCTTTTCATGCCGTTCCCATTTTCTTCCTTCCTTCCTCTCCATCCGTCTCCGTTGCTGGCAGCGGCAAACCCAGCAAGATCTGGGTCCCTCTCGCCTTCTGTGGATTTTTTTTCTTTTTTTTTTTTTTTCCTTTCCCCCGTAACTGCAGCAGCCTTTGGCTGCTCACTCTGCCAGGTTGGATCACCAAAGACACACGACTCGCTCACAATGAATAATCAATACAGATATTGATCTGCGGAAAATGTTTGTAAATTCCTGAAAGGGGAATCGGGAACAGCGGGACAGGGAGGCTTGTGGGGGACGACAGGGTGCTTCGGGCAGCGGCTGCAGGCAGCGCCTGGCCAGAGCCCGCGTCCTGCCGCCTCCGAGGTGACGGGTGCTGGAATGCGTGCGCGGGCGGCGGCGGGTGTGCGCGGGGGCTTCTGTATTTTCATTTCTCTACAGCTGCTTCCCCCGAAGAATCGGGAGGCGAGCAGCTGAGAGGCCCCGTCGGTGCCATGCCTTGGCTGCAGTCCAGCACTGTTTTGTTTCCATCATCACACGCCACTTTCAAATTTGCATAAATACAAGGGTTATTTTCCCTTGCGCCTCCAAAAAGATTTAAGAAGGTGGAAAAGTATTTCTGTAAGGAGGGATTACTGGTTTTAGTCATCATTTTCAGGATTTACTTTCAAATCCATGTATTTGCAAGAAGGGGAGGCAGAGGGGAAAATAAGGGGCAATGAGAAGGACTTGGAGAAGACTAAAAGCTGTTTGAATGTGGAAGAGCCTTAGACTGAAAAAAACCCCGTTCTCCAGCAGGGACCTGCGCACACCCGGTTCATGCACGTGCGGCGTCAGGTCAGACCTCTCCGGCCAGGGCTCTTCCCATCTCCCCGTGAGCGGGCCCACCCTGGCCAGAGGGTGGGGATGGTAACGGAGCTTGAAGCTGCTCTAAAGGTCGTGGTTGGATCCATCCCAAGAGCAGCCTGACCCCGTCCTGGGGAGCCACCTCCCGCCCGCCGTCTGACGGCCCACGTGGCGCGTGGAGCACCTAGCAGGTGACACTCGCCCAGTTTGCTCCTGGCGTAGCCAACCCTACTCCTACTGCAGGAACGTCCTTGTCGTGTTTCTTCCACCCTCATCCCTCCGGTTTTTTGTCTTTCTGGGGAAAGGCGTGTGCTAAAGGTATCGAGAGACGTGGTGTTGGGATCATTGAGTATTCAGCCGCCTTTCTAATGCTTGAGGTCAGCAATGGAGACCCTAAGGACTGCTGAGGGGCCGGGGACGTGTCTGCTACACCGGGCAAGCCAGGCGGCCGTTGCGGTGCCACCGCCGCCGTGCCCGTGCCCAGGGCTGCCCGTGGTGCCGCCTGCCGGAGCGGCCGGTCGGGACGCCCACGGCTTCTCTGACGGCTTCTGGCTGGAGATAGCCTGCCGGGGCCGTGCGGGCCTTCCACCGGCCTCCCGCCTTTCACCAGCCTCCCACCGCTCGCGGGCCACCTGCGCGCACCCGCGTGCGCCTGCGCACCGCCTCCGCACGCTGCTGCGCGCGTCTGCCCGCGGTCGGCAGTAAAACCTTCCTCGGCCGACTGCGGTCCTCCCTTCCTCTGCCCGCACGGCCGCCCCGCGCCGCGGCAGCCTGCGATAGCCATCTCGGGCGAGGCTCCGCGCGGGGATGCAATTCCCGCACCTCCTCCCTGAGCGCAGCTGCCGGCTTTATCAGCCTGCGCCAGCAGCGGGGAGGCTGAGCGCGTTCGTTCTCTCTGCAGCTTCTGATTAGCTCCCGCAATCCAATTAGCAGAGGCATTTATATCACAAGGGGCTGAGGTGCCCCTGCTCATCACGGCGGCTCAGAGCCAGTCATAAATTCTACCGACACTACATCTTTCCTGTGACATGGATTAATTACAGCTCCGGGCCTCCAAGAGGAGGTTTGCAAACGAAGGTGCCCATGAAATAAGAATTTAGAGAAGGCAAAGCAGAAGGAGTTTCCCGTCCGTGAAGGATGAGGGGGTGATGCGCTGGGTGGCCCAGGGCGGGGGCACCTGCGGGTGGTGCGGCGAGGGGCCGGGGAGGCAGGTGGACCGAGAGTGTGCTTTATTAACAGAGGAAAGCAAATGGAGGTTGGCTGGGGACGTTATGAATCCTGCGCCCATGGCCGTAATGAGAAATTCTTCATAACCTTTCTTTGTATGCTCTGCTGCAGTGCAGATGCTGAAAGTGAAGCTAGGAGAGCCTTAATAAAATTACATTTTTCCACTTGAGATGTTGCAGGCGCTAGACAGTGGCATAGCTTCAAGAGGCGAGCGAGGCACTGGACCGTCAGGAGGATTCGGCGTCGCAGAGATCAGTGCTTGCCGTCAGGGACATGGCCGCCTCCTCTCTGCCGTTCCCAGAAGCTCCTCTGTGTACAATTCACCTTTTTCTGATACTCCTGCTCTAGAAATAGTCGTTTTCTGGTGCCCTCGTATCAGCTCTGCTCTCGTGGGGCAGGACCCTCGGTGTCGATCCCTCAGGCTGTGGCGTCAGCCCCGCTGGAGGTGGTGTTTCTGCAACAGTGAAAGAGCAGGTTGGAAACAGGCTGTGGGAGAACACGCAGGAGAGTGGTGGGATGAGGGACAATTGTGTCCTCGTACACCCGGTTCTGTAGCTCTGTGTTTCTCCTTTACATCCCGGTGCCTGTCCGTTCGTGTCACCTGCACCGGCGCCTGGCTGTGCATCTGTGTGTCACCCGCTCATCCAACTGTCTAAGCACTTGCCGTTTGTGACGTCTGCTTCGCTGTTAATTTGGGTACGTGTCTAGCTGTGAATTATACATACCTATCGCGCTCTGCCGAGCTGGGACACCACACAAGTGTTTGATCTGTTGGTTTTTTCCAATCGTACGACAATTTAACGATTCATCAAAGTTATCTATCCATCAATCGGTTTTTAATTTATGTATCAGTCGGTGGTTTTGTTGTTAAGTTTCCATGCGTTTATACTCTTGCCTGTTATCGAAATATAATTACTGAAGAAGTCCACAAAACTACCTTTTAAATGCATGGGTAGCTAGGAATTTTAAAGACATGAGGATGCATATTAAATTTAGTAGCGTGTCAGCTCCATTTGATCTATTTACTCTGGTCTGCTGACAGATCTTCTGTGTAAGCAAATATAGTTCCTGCTGATAAAAGGGTTTTGGGTTGGGGTTTTGTTTGTTTGCTTTTAACTAGGTGAAGGTAGCTGTAGCCAAAGCACAGCTCTGCCTGCGAAACAGTTGTTCTGCCATTGAAAGGAAACGTTGTCTAATCTTTCAAAACAAAAATTCCTTTTACTGTTGTATAATAACAAACCTTGCATTTGCTGACCGCTACATCTGTGGTTTGTGGTCGGACGTGCGCTGGTTCCCCAGCCGATATCCCCACGAGCCGATGGCTGTGACCTGCTGCCGGACAAGCTCAGACGGGGAGAAGGTGGGCGTTGGTGAGGGACGGGGTAATCGGCCGGCTTACCAGCCCACCTCACGGATTCCTAGTCAGCTGAAGTCTTCACACTAACATTTATGCTTCTCTTTATCTATTATTTTATATTAAAAGAGCTGCAACAGCAGCTTCGTATCTAAATTTTGGGGGATGAAGTCATTAGGCCGTGCGATCCCGGGGTTCCCCCGACCTTAAAAGCAGCAGGTCTGTAGATCTCGGAGCTGGACTTGGTCCTATTTCAGATTGCCTCGGCTTTTGCCACTTCTGAATGACACGCCCGCGGTGTCCTCACTTTGGGGAGATTGCTATTGCTACATGTTTATTTTCCTAAGTATAGCCAAGACTTTTCCTTCATTGCTGTGTAATTGGACTTCTAATATGACTTTCTTCCACATTTTAGTGGACCACAAAATTACGCTGGCACGGTTTCTTTTTAACAAAACCCTGACGAGGTTTTCCTTCCCAGTCAGAGCAAAACGACAAAATGACCTTCTTCCGGCATAGTATTTTCATAGTTATTTTCTTGATTAAAACTGGCTGAAAATGTTTTGGCATATCTTCTTTCTTCTCCCGCCCCCCCCCAAAATGTCATTTAAACAAAATGGATAAAACACATCTATACAAACACTTTGTGCATTTTTTTCCAGACCTACTTGAAGCAAATCGAGTGTTGTGTTTTGTTTCTTTACGTTGTCTATTTTAAGATTTTTGTTTCGTTTACTTTTTTGTTCCAAGTTTTCATATAATTTGTCATTGCCCTATATGTTCTTTGACTGACTACACGAGCAACCTAACTCCCTGTGTTGAAAACAGTGAAGTGCATTGCAGCACTTTTTAACAAAAAGCACTTTGATGCTTTTTTAATGGAAAGAGAAGGTTTAAAAACAATATATGAGTGATATCAAAGTAGAATTTGTGGAAATTCTGTTAAAAAAAAAGATTAAATTTGTTTTAGCCTGAGTTGAGATCAAAGAAAGTCGTAAGTGTTCTGTGAAATGGGAGTTCTCTGTTTGGGCTAGTTTCACCTCTTGCATCTTCCGGGGAGCGAGACGCTTTCTGCAGCACCTCCTCGGCGGTCGCGCGGGCAGCCCGCCCTCAACCAAGGACGAAGTCTTCTGCACGGCCCCAGCGCAAGAATGTGAAAACAAGCCCGTTGGGGCCGACAGCAGCTTTTACCAAGCCATTTTATTATTTTATTTTCCAGGATGACTTTACTGAATGTCCTGAGATATGCACGTGATTGAAACAAAGCATAGCAACTACTCCATTTGAAGAGAGATTTTATGCAGTGAAATTGAAAGCATTCATCCTGTTTCTACTCCTTCGGGTACCGTAGTCATCTAGAGCTAATTCCTAAACTTGCTGAGGACTTCCATCGGTAGAACACGATGCTGTCCAGCAACTACCAAGAATCGATAAGTCAGAAGGGGCCAAGGTGTTGAAGGTAGACGGGTGCTGTGAGGTTTTGTCACTGCCTTCATGCATGGAGTATCAAGTGGGAAAGAATTTATTTAAACCTAAAGCTTGTTAATTTTTTTCTCCCCCTAGGGAACAGTTCATTCCAATTGCTGTACAGTGATTTTTCTGGTAGTGCTGTAGCTTGGTATAGATCTATTTAACTCCATCCACATGCAGAGCGTCTCACCCTAGACCGGGCATAATCTGTGGCACGGCTGCCGCGCAAGGAGAACAGGCAGATGCGAGTGTTGGGTCAGAGACAGGCACACCTCACTTCTGCTGCTCCCGGTCCCACATCTCCGTGTACATCATTCATTTTATATCCTTCTCCTGAGAAACTTCGTTCTCTCAACCTCAAAAGACGAAACTTGGCTAATTTCTATCCTGTTTAATGTCATTCCTGTATCAGCCTCCCAGTGCTGTTGCCTGGATTTCAGTCCAGAAAAGTGCTCTACAGACTTGGAGTTGTCGGCACCCATCTGGTGTGAAGATGTAAAATGCGTATCGCTCCCTTGAGAGCCTCGGTTTGTCTCCAGCGCCTGAGGGAGATGGTGCTTGACCTACATCTCAATTTACCGTCACGTTGCTTAGTCAGTACAGAAAGTGTTCTCTTTCTTCATGGGTGACTTTATTCTTTTATAAAATTGTCCTACACGAATTCTTCCTGAAAAATACAGTTTAGAGGGAGTATTGTCAAAAATTCTGTCTCTCTCTATACTTTATTATCCCCTCATTTTTTTTGTCATTTAACTCCAATTATGGGATGCTAAGTGCTTTTGGAAATTTCATTGTTAATATCTTCTTACAGTGCTATTAACGTAAATCAACGTTAATAGTGTCCCAGCAAGTATAAAAGCAATCAAAAATTCAGTACTCACGAATCATTCTGTAATTTCAGCATAAAATGTTAATAGAAATAAAATCCAATACCATAAAATATCGGCAAATTCAACTTTAAATACATGTGATGAATGACTTTACCGTTCTGCAGCATCCCATGGAATTCTGCAATGTGAAGCCTTGTATTGGCGAAGGTCTAACACACACCGCTCGCTCCGTCATCGCCTTCCCAGCACAAGGTGTGCGTGAGATCTTACATTTCCAGAAATTAAAAATCCATCTTCACTTACAATGTGGCATCTGTATTCAGGTGTTTAGTGGTAATACGAAGGATTACTAGGAATCTGTTAACTTATTCTAGCTAATAGAAACTCGCTGCTTCTTTATTGCCATCAGCCTGGCTTGAAGAGCTTCAGCTGCATTAGGTTTTATTGAGATTGGGATTTTCTTACAGACAAATCTTTTAAATTGGAATTTAGATTGTGACGATCCATCAGTTATTTAAAGGAAACTGCTAGGAGAATGGTATAGATTTCTCAAGAAACACAACTGTTGGCCTGAAAATTCAAATTAAAATTACCATTAAAAAGGAAACAAAATCCCCAAAGTGATACATGAACAATTGTAGGTATTTAACCTCTAATTTATCTCCCTGTCAGTCTAGAATCTTTTGATTTTATTTTTTTTAATTCACTTGTTTTAATGGCTTTGGGCTGTGTGTGCTGTAGTCTTTAAAAACACGTTTAAGAACCATTTGCCGATAGAGGTAGGTACAATACCTGCAGGCAATGCAGGGTTAGGTCTCGTTTCTCTAAGTGGCCAGACAAGAAGCGCCGTGCAAGCCTGAGATTTCTGTGATCACAGAAGAAGAAAGCGACAGTGAGATACCTATAAAGAGAGTTTATTTGAGAAAAGATCTCCTGGTCATTATATAGACACCTTTTCAGTCCTTATTCCCTTTTTTCCCCATTGTCTCGGTGTAACGTCCGTGTCTCCAGCCTCTGGATTGGTCTCATTCTGCTCCCTTGGTTCTCCTTCTTTCTCCCCTCATTTCACAGATTTCTGCAGCAGAGCCGTACAGTAGAGTTTTACAGACCCTTTGAAGTCGGAGTGGGATTTTTGTGACATTTATAAAATACTTACGAGATGTTAGGAAAGTTTATGGTATCTTGAGGTATCTCATAAAGGATATCAGCTGCTAAACTGGTCTGTCATCGCTGTCTTTGTGCCCATCCCCACAAGCATCAGACAAACCAGAAACATTTGGAACCTTTCAGTTATTCCCTTTTGGATACGTGTTGCCCTGGAAAGTTAAGGTAAATGCTTAAGAACTCGGGCTGTCTTGGGCTTTGGATCCTCCTATCTTACTAATCTTTTATCTAGAACTTCTAAAAGGAGTTTGCATTATAATAAAGCAAATCTGCAAATTTTTTGTGAGCGTTACTTTAATTCTGGTGACACAGCAGAGTGACCAAAATCCTTCTTAAATTGGACATACATGGTCATTACATTTCTGTTAACAAGTGGCCAGAGTGTCAGCTAACTCAGGGCTCATCCAAAAGCTGCAAACCCTACTAAACTGGCTGTGTCGGAGCCGGCCGGAGCTCGGTCTTGCTGGGCCAGGGCAGCATCGTGCCCCGGCAGCGGGACTTGAGTGGGCAGCCACCCATCTGGTTATCCCACCTGACCTCAGAAAAACTATTTTCAGCACCTGAAATAACATGTAATCTAGTCTGTAAATGCTCCATATTATTTATTGCTGTTTTAATGTAAAACATTTTTCTTTTTGAAATAAATCTGAAATCAAAGGCTTTATTCACTAGCGTAGCTACACAGTTTTTCTTTGAATTCAGAGCACATTGGATCAGCCCTTAAAGCGGGGAAGCCTTAGTTAGGATTAATGGATTGAAGCCTGCAGAAGCACTTTCGTTAGGGTTTCAGTTAAAAATTTTCACGAGATTTAGGTTTTTAAGATACTGTGTAAAAACTTCCAACGTTTCCTCTGGTTCCTCTTCCCCTTTTTCCTGTCTTCTGCTGAAATGGAAAGTTACTCATCCGGGTAATTTTCAGGGTGAAAATGCCCCTGGAGCCCCACTGGGATAAGCGATTCAGAAACAGCAAGCGTAAGACCTTGCTGTGCATTTTCCTGTGCCAGGACGTCTGTGTCGTGTCACGTTACAGTGCCGCCATGCTGCGTATCTTCTCATTTCTGCTTCCAGAGTAAATCAGGCTTTGTCCCGGCCATGTTTCAGTGGTCTGAGCTTAAAAGATTGCTTCTTCACCTGCTTGGGTTTGCAGATTCTGGTCTCCACCTCATTTGTTGAAGATCGTAGTATCATGAGAATAGTAAGGGAAAACCAGCAATATTTTCAACTACCTTTTTTCGGAAAAGTAGTTATAGATTAATGACTTCAGTCACTCAGTGGTGACTCCAGAAGATTCAGTGGTGAGGGATCAGTCCGCATCTAATAAAATGTACCAGCTCAGGTGTTGGAAACCCTCCTCTTTGCATTACATCGCGGAGCTTCACTCCAGACCAGAGGGAGCGCAGGGAGCGCCGGGCTCTGCAGACGTCCAGGATGCCAAACCCTGCTCTCTCCTACACGGGAATCTCAGTTCTCCATTTCTCTTGAACATAAGTGAGAGCAGAGGCTTGCCAACAGTTTTCACATTTGGCTTCGTAAAAAGGAGAGTCAGAGGGAATCCTGCCATAATAATATATACGAGGTAGCCGAGAAGAAAAATTCACCATATTCAATGAAATAATTTTAATTTAATATCAGAACAAGAAAATACAAATGTGAAAAGATAAAAAATATGAGTTTGACTAATTCAGCTGCGAGGTCCTCTGTCCAAGACCCCTTAAATCAAGGTTTGCGGTGCCTTTTGCAGATGATGCTTTCAGAAACACCGAGCTCAAAGAGGAGGTCTAACGTTAGCAGTCACATTGCTTTGGGGTCTCGTCCTGCGCTGCCTCCTCTGACAAAGCTGCCATGGCGGCTCAGAGTAGCCCCGGGAGATTCAAATAAGCGCTAATGGATGAGATTTCTCGTACTTAACGGGTGTTTGTGAGGAACTGAGTTCTTGCAGTCAAAACACAGATCTATGAACTTTTTTGAGTAGTATGTAGAGAAAAATGATATTTTTCCAAATATTTCAACACTTTCCAGTCTGCCCTCGGGTCCCGTTGATAATCGGAGACTTTCAGTGTGGTTTAACTTTCATTTTTGAAAATTCTCGATTCCCCTTCCACTCTCAGCGTGGAAGAACGGTGAAAGGCCTTTGTCACCAGTAATGGCTGAATGGCCCAAGTGAATCTTGGGGAGGTCTGGAGGCCGTTCAGGGCAGCGTGCCGCGGGTGCCGGCTACGGCCGGGACGGGCTCGGGCGCGCCAGAGGGAGCAGCGATGGGGCGTCCCACCGTCTCCAGCATCCTCCCCTGAAGGAGAAGGCACGTTTGGAGTTTTAAGCGCAAGAGATCACCATATTACAAGGAAGCAAAAGAAACAATCTTTAATCCTTTCAAAGCCCGATAATATTATGTATATTGACTGAAGCCCTATGGAGTGGGCCTGGCAGGGCTTTTTCATTACTGCAGCACGCTGTAGCCTAGCTACCTTTGAAAAGTAACCAATATCGAGAGCCACTTGACATTTGCAAAGGATTATGGGTGTCCTCTCCATCTCTTCGCAAGTTCCCAAATTTACAATGGTCTTAATTTAAAAGTTAAGCCAGGGGATCAGTTGCTTAGTCTGGTGCTGGGCTGCCCTTTAAAAAAAAAAAAAAAGGAAAAAAGAGTGTCTGTGTGTGCCTGCGCGGAGGGGAGAGGTGGGTAATGAACCTCGCGCGCTGGCGTCACCCGCCTTTAGCCTTCGGCTCCGATCGGCGGCGTTTAATTGTGGAAGAGGTATCTAAATCAGGATCAGGCGGACGGGAGCGGACGGTTTCATTCCTGCAGGTGCTACTGAGATGCAGGGAGCAGCAGCAGCTGGTAATGAGTTGGTGAAAATGAAAAAGGGACATAAGTAGCTTCTTTAGCAAATCCCCTGGAAATGACATGGAGCCTCTGGGATCGATCGGATCGATCCCTCCGAAGGCTGCAGGCTCCTCTCATCCGACTGCCAGCACAGGGAAAACCATAATGTTATTATCAGCAAAACTCATACAAAACCTACCGGGGAAAACAGCGCTCTGTTTTCTTCCTCCCGCGGGGCGGCTGCGGGGCCGAGAGCGCGCGGAGGGAGCGTGCGGGGAGCGCGCGGGGCGCGCAGGCTTGAGCGCCGTCGCTCAGAGGTAGGGGTACGGTGCTGGGGAGACCTCGGTCCGGTGACAGCTGCTAGGACGGTAACAGCGGCAGCCCCAGTCCCCGGCGCGGCTGCGCTGCGTGGAGGAGAGCCCCTCGGGGTGCCGGTGCCCGCAGCTGCCCGCCGGCTGCCCATCTGGTTCCAGTTTAGGGCTCGCCTGCGGTGCAGCTGTGGAATTTGGGTTCGCATCCGCCTGGCCGGGAGGTGGGGAGCAGAAACCCGTCCTGCAGAGCAAGCACGGGGGGAAACGGGGCCAGGGATGGGAGGAAGGTGTGGGGTGTTCAGAAGGTTTCTGACAAGCTGTTGGTCTTCCTCCCGTCGTGTATCTGCTGTCATCGGCCCTGGTTTGATTATGATTTGCTCTATAACGCTTTATGAGGCTTGCGTAATTAGTTTCATATCCTTAATCTGCAGCATCGACCGAGCTTTCTAAGCCCGTGTTTCTGGCCAGGCTCTGAACTGCCTCCTCGCACAGGGAGACGTCAGCACCCCCGTTCACAAGCAGTCCCGCAGCTAAATCTTTGCTGTCTTGAAGTGAAACGATGCTCAAAACTGAACCGTTGTGTCTTCTCCAGAGCTCTGCTGAAATGCGACGAGAACGGTTTTACTCTGAGACTTACTCTGGGAAAAGCGGCCTTGAATCTCTCGGTCACATACACAAGTTCAAGGGGCCTTTCCTTGAAGAACTCCAAATTTCTTTGTTTACCTTTCCATAATCCTGTGGGGGAAAGGGACAATAAATTTGTTTTATTACGTCTGTGCTGGAAAGCGTACGTGCAAAGCTCAGAGACCCCGCAGCAGCGCGTCCGGTGCTCCGCAGGCCCGTGTCAGTGCGTGCGGTGCGCGGCCTGGGGCGGGGGAGGCTGGGCCCCCGGAGCCCGCGCTCCTGTGCTGCTGGGCAGGCTGGTGTGGCTGCTTGACGGGCAGCTCGGCTCACCCCGGGCTCCTGTAACCGCCCGGGCTGTTGCAGCCTTCGGGCTTTACTTTGGGCCCCGCGCTAAAGGCAGCTTGCGGCCAAGAAAGAAACGGCTGGGAGGTGCAATCGGCTTTTGTCTGTGGCTTGTGCTCCGCAAGGCGTGGTCATTCGGATCTTTAGGACACAGTATTTAAGCTACGCTGCATCATTAGAGAGGTGCGTTGATGTAACTGCGTGCTGCTCGTGTACCCTCTGACATAAGGACATAAGAATATTTATTTTACCCACTGGAAAGTTTGCCGGTTTGTGAAAAGCCCTTATTCTCAGGAGTTACAAGCATCGCTGCTTCCACAGAATCAATTAAACTAACATCAGCTTAGTGTTTCCGAATAACAGATCTTGGAGGACTTATACTTGTTCGTATATGACCTTTGTAGCAAGACCATAAATTTTGAAATACAAGGGTTGAGGAGTATGAAATAAAACTATGAAATGAACTTAAGTTATAACAGTATTATGGAAATACATGTAACGTTTGTCGTCCGAATGGTTTATGATAGTAAAAATAGGAATAGATTGGCCACTTCAAATTCATAAACTATTAAAATGAACATGCAGTACTTCTAAAAATTTTATTGTCTGAAAAATTTCATTAATTTTGGATGCATTTGTCTTTCCCTTCATAATGAGCTAAATTGATAGATTCTCATAAACAATATCAATACCTGAAACATTTATTGTTTATACAGGGTGTAGGACATCTTGCCGAGATGCGCTTACTAGCACAGCCGTCGTCTTTCATTTCAGTAGCTGTCTGACGGCTTTGGGAAAGGATGAAGCCCAGTCGACAAAGCCGACTGCCACCACACGGGAGCACCGAACAGCGAGCGTGGTGCGCCGGCGGGATCCTGAGCTCGGGCGGGAGCCGCCAGCATCGCGGGGCTGGCCGGAGGGCGTGCGAGGGCGGAGCGGAGGCAGGTGTCTGTCGGAAACCTGCCGGGGCTCCTCCCAAGACGGGCTTAAACTAACGCAGTCCCACGAAGTGTGTCATGGCTGACAAATCGCATGAAAAAATGCTGCCCTGGAAAATTTCCAGCGGATTTTACAGCTGCGCTCAGCCCCGGTTTGGGACTGTGCGCCGGGTGCGGGTGCGCATCCCACTACCGAGAGATAAAGACTGGCAATGAAAAGGCCGTTGGTTGTTGACGAGATCACTCCGTGGCTGTAAAAATGAGGGCAATATATGGGCATTATAATCTTTCTGAATGTATTAGAGTTCAGATGAACTTTTGTACCTTCTCAACAACTTGATTTCTAAGAGCAAGGCAGGATTGCTGAAGCAAAGCGATCGGCTGTGTTCTTACTACTTGCCTCGTTGAACTGTTTAATTCCTTTAAGTCTGCAGTGGGAAATAAGATGAAAGATGCTATGGAAGAGCTAAATAGAAACTGTCCTTTGAAACAGCGTGAGAGCAGAGCTTTGTTGATAATTCTGTTTCTCTTATTTTAATAACCATCTCCGTTATGGTTGTCACGTTGTCACTTCGCTAGCAATGGAAACCTGCTCTCGCGGAGGCATCCCACCTTATACTTGCTCTTACTGTTAGAAGAAAAGACCCTCTCAGCATAAATGCTTGATTTGGAAAACAGTGACAGCAGAAATATTTTCTTTTAAATCAGAATACGTGCTTTGGAGAAAGACTGCCTTTCCGGGTCTCCCCTCGGATTTGCCAGTTTGGGTCTGTTTGCCCTGCAGTCTGCTGCTGGCTGTCCCCTGGGATGCTCGAGCGAGATGGTTCCCAAACTGAAAACTTCTGAGGAGCAAAGGCATTGCATCACACAAGTACAAGCGTCATAGAAATTTATAGTCACAGTATAGCCCGATTCTCATGCTGAGCGAGCTAGATTTTTATTTTGACTCTGTGAACAGTAAATATCACGAGAGACTTAACGCATGGGCTATCGAGACAGGCACGGTCACCTCGCACGAATATTTTTTACATACGCTTTTTCTTTGGATTTTTTTTGTTAACATTTCTATCTGTCTCATTTCCCGTAAGACTTGTTTCATGTGACATTGTGAGGTAAAGGGAAAATATGGGATATTTTTTTCTCTAAAGCCCGGTGCATGATAAAATAGCGCAGTGTTGGTGACAGACATACTCGTGATGGCAATCCCAAATTAGAGAGAGCAGCTGTAGCAGACTGTAAAAGCCTAACGCAAGTCCTGGGTGCACGGATTTCATGCCCAGGCGCTTGTGCTGGAGCGCAGTCGCCGGCTGGATGTGGTTCGCCCCGGTAACGCTGGCAGCCGGGCCGCAGCGCCGGGCTTGGTCGCGGCGCGGTCACGCTGCAGGGCACCCTTTGCTCCTTCAGGTGATCCTGCCTCTAAACTGTTGCCAGTTCAGATGTAGCAGCGTTATTCTAAAACCCGCTGGATGTTTTGGGTCTTTAATTAAAACCCGTATCTACAAATGAGTACGGACTTCATCCTTCAAGCAGAGAAGGCTGCATGTATCGTGAAAGTTAAAAATACATCCTAACTGTTCCCAAGTGGAGACAAATCTCTGTGCACACCATCAGATAAAACTAGCCGAGTTTTTCCCGTCTGCCACTTGCAAATACACAACAAACCTGGATCTAATACTTTCCAGGACTGCCTTTAAAAAAGAGTCATCACCCTCTCACTGCCTCCTCCCTCCTGTAGTCTCTGCTCACAGCCCCGTCAATCACGCTGCTTTCGTCATGTTATCTCCATTACCCTTTTTGCCAAAAAAGTCTGCAGCTTTTGGAAAACTCTTGACACGCCGCGCAGCGCTTTCCTGAGCTGAGCTGAAACCCTGCTCTGTATGCTACAGGTTATTAGGGTTAGCAGAAAGAACGTGCATTTATTTACTGAAGGTACTTTATAAATCAATACCTTGTTTTTGAACTCAGGTCAATAGGAATAACTCAGAAACACAACCAGCAACTACTGCAACCCTAAAACAGCACTTTCAACGTATTGATTTTTTGGAGAGTATCTTTTCCTGGCATTATTCACACAATGTTGATAAACAGTTTCATGCAATCAAAATTGTAAATAAGTATGAGTGTGCATGCACATGTGTGTGCACAAGTGCATGTCTGTGAAACTGAAAAAGCCTTTAATGTAGTGTGGGAATTATGGAAAAGCAAAGTCAGGAAATGATGCAGCTACGGTTCTTATAAGGTCATTCATGTTTTCCTTTAAAGTTACAGGATAAAATATATTGGTGTGGGTCAGTAAATATTAATATCATTAACTTGGCCTCATTTTGCAGATATAGCGTTATGTAAACACTTGACAATTTTTAAAAGCAATAGCTTAAGGTACTTGTTTGATTAAAAACAATAAAAAATAAATAAAACCAGAAATGCACATGCAAAGCAAGGCCAGTCTGGCCGCTGGAGGAACTTGAGAGCTTTCTGCTTCCAGAGGTTCTAAATTTTGTATTTAACTCCACAGCTTTGGCGTTACTTAGAAAAGATTTTTCCATCTTTAGTTTAACGGTCAGGAAAAAGAGAATGAAAAAGAGAATGAAAAAGCCATCTCTCTTTATTCGCCTTGGAATCAGGTTGCTTTTCGTTGTGGCCGTACTTGAACCCCTTAGCTAACAGACATCCGTACGGACTTCGCAAGAAGCACGTTGGAGCTTCAGAGAAAGTCTCCAGGTGCCAGACCACGCATCCCATCTTACCTCTGCAAGAGATCTATTGCCATCGTTGAAGAAGCAAATAGTTGATATGTAAGAATTATACTCCAAATTAATTGTCATTTAAAAAAAAAAAATAATTGCGGCTTGGGGGTTTTTTTTGTTTCATTCTCCTTGACACAAAACAGAGACCAGCTCCTTATGCACTGAGTTTTTTCCCATTTTGGCCTTTTTTTTTTTCATTTGTTTTGGTTTTGGTTTCTGAGGAGAAAAGCAAGGATGCTTGCAGTTGAATAATGAGAGATTTTAAAAGTTTTACAGTTAGGGTATAAAGAGGAGTATGTATATCAGAGAGCTTTTAACCAAGCGGAGGAAGATGCATCAAACTCCCAATAGCTGAAAGTTGGAGTTCGTAAATTAATATGAGAGATACAGTGTAGATTTGTGAGAGGTTGGCTAGTTAAGCACTGGGACAAATTATAAAGAAACAGATTATTTATCAGTTAAAATATTTACATCAAAATTAAATCTCTTCTGAAGAGATGAGTTGAGTTTTATGAAACACTGATATTCTTGATATAAAAGTTATTATGTGTAATTTGATTTCCTGAGTTATTCAATAAATCACTCTAAATAGTTATAATGAATATTGCTTCTAGAAATGTGGGATTTCTGCTTCATGCAGAATTTCAATATTTTGAAAAATCCAAATTGGTCTGAAGCATAATTTTTTAATCTGATTTCCAGCAAACTGAAATACTTGTACTCTAATCACTGCAATTTTCTTAAGCCAGAAAGCCTCCTGCTACCCCAGTAAGGCCTGATGGGCATCTCGGCTCTGGCGGGTTCCGTGGGTCCCGACGTGGGCTGCTGAGAGGCTGGGTGATCAGCCCCGCGGGACCTGCGCGGGTGTCATTTAAAGGCCCATTTGAAAGAGCCCAGCTCATGGTGGCAGCTTGCTAGAGCATCCCCAAAAAAATTAGCGTTACGTAAATAAAGGACTTTTTATTTAAAACTTAGCATTTTAGATTAAATAAAGTACTATCAAAAAATGAGAGCAATGCGGAACTTCCCAGCTGAAGAGAAGCAGCAGGGGTTCTGTGCAGCCTTTGGGTTGAATTTCACAGGCTTTTTATTACATTTGTGGAGTTTTATAAACAATTGTTAGGAGATTTTCCGATCCTCTTTGCTCTGTTTTTGGCTTTGTCTCTTTTCTCCTTCACTCATTTTCACGAAGGAAAGCCAATTCATCCGCAGTCTTTCCCAGCTTGACTCTGGCCTGGGTGGGGTTCTTTTGGTGGGGGTACTGGGATCCCTCTCAGCCCTGGAAGCGTGGCCAAAGGCAGGACAGGAGGCTTGGAGGAGCAACGCGTGGTGTGGAAAGCTGAGCGCCCTTTGCTGTGAGGCAACGGGTTTGCTATTTCTTTATCTTTCTCCTTAGGAGGAACTCCATACGGTCATTGGCATTATCTCCCCAAGTCGTGGTGGTGTTGGCATTCCTTAGATACCGTTTATCCAGTGTTGTAACAAATCCATTTTTGCCTCCAGTAAGCGTTCCCTGGTTCCCATTTGAGGAGTAAGGTATAAAAGTTAGAACCTATAGCTGTGACCACCACCACGGCACAACGCCATGGAGAGCTGGAGGCTCGCGGCTGTGCGAGGCTGGTGGCTGTCTAGTGCTTGGTTATACCGAGGGGATGCACAAATGCAGAATCACATGGAGCTCAGAAGAGTGAGAATAAGAACAGGAGAAACCCAGAGTCATTTCATGAAGTCATACAGATGGGCTTCTTCAGTGCCCTGTTCTCTGTAAGATCTTCTGAAACAATAAGGTCTTCTGCAAGTGGTGTCTCTGTGCAATCGGCACCCACCTGCCCCGTCGAGGAGGACGCCCCAGCTCCACCGCGCTTGCTGCGGCCGCAGCTCAGAGCCCTCACGGCCTCTCTTGCCTCCTGCCAGATGTGTAGGAGGATTTGCAGCTTCCAGTATTCAGGATGTCCTTTCTCACAAAAGTAAGAAATTCTCAAGAAGTGTCAGAAGATCTTGCTGTTAACGCAGATTTCTGCCGCTTCCTGACATGGTAATGCCTGCTGTCATGGGAGCTAGCTCAAGAAAGAATAAAATCTAACTCTACCTGTATCTTATCAGGGATGTTTTCCAGGGGAAAAAAAATGCCCCTTTCATCAGCTATCCAAGCTTTTCAATACTGTATGCCTCAGTTAGTTTTGGTTTTTTTTTTCAAGTTGGCATTAACATCCTCTTGGACGCTGGAATTTATAGGGAAAGTCCTAGACCGCACCACAGCACAGCCTTGTTATTCTACTTATTTATACTCTCACAGTGCCTAAGGACACCCAGGAACTCCAAGACAAAATACAAACCCAGAATAGCAATGCAGTCTCGGCCCCAAAGAGATACAGCCGTGTCGTGAATCAGCCAAACCCTCATACGCACGCTGCCGTAAGAGCCTCAGACTTTTATGACAACCCGATTGTGGAAGAAATCCTTTTATCTTTAAGCTTGCCGAAGGTCTGTTAAAGGTGTGCAGGGCGATGTGGGGTTTTATCTGCTATTTCAGATACCGCTGTACTCCTATAAAGAGCTCTCTTACAGCATCTCCAAACTGAAAGTCAGTGAGATTATCAGGAAATCCACCCGCACACAGAAATTCTAGGACTGAAAGGCATTGGTCGGGCATATATAGCCCATAGCTGACGGTACAGGGAAGCAGGCCAGATGGCCTCTAGAGGGGCATCCCACTCCGGTTTTCCAAGATTTTCTGAACATTGGACAGGCATCCCGATGTGTGTGCTACAGAATCATTGTAGTATCTCCCCCATTACAGACAGTCTGGCAGACCTGAACTGGCCGTCTGTGAGCACTTCCATCCATCCCGCAGGGCACCTACCTCTTCTTCCAGACAGGATCTTTCAGAAGGATGCCCCATCCGCCGGAATCATACTTGATTACGCTTTGCATGGAAGATGCTCGCTAGCTAGCCACCTTGGAGAGAAATTGTCTTCAGAGTTTCAGATTTTACTATTGCATACCATAAAGCATTTCTGCCATATGTACATATGCTACCATAAGAAAGATTTGTACTTCCAGCTCATCAGTTAACCCCACTGAAGGTCCTTACGCGTTTTACGTTGTATTACTTTTATCCGTTCTTTACAGTACAGCTGGTGCCAAAAATATCTTAAATATCTGCCCATAAATGTTCTCACAAGATCTTCTCGTGCTTCATTAGATGAATTCTGTAAGTCTTATGTATGTTTTTGCTTGTAATGAAACTCACTTTTCTTGGGATTTTGACGTATCAAGAGAATTGACAGTAGCTGCTAGCTGCTGGATTTACTTCACCATCTGTCCATTCGGTCTCCTATTTTCCTGTAGGGTAAAAGACTTCCCACACATGTAGATGCATCAGTCTATAACACAGGGTTCATGAGACCTTTAGGCCTTACCCAAAAGTCATCTCAGACTTCTGTAGAAATCTTTTTTTCCTAAATTATAGTTCAGTGAGAGGGAAGCCAGGCTAAGTCAAGATTGCTCATAGTAATGTTATTCCAACCGCAGAGGAACAGACATTTAAAAAAAAAAAAAAATGTCTCGAGCATTTTGTAGTTTACTCGGAAGGAAGGAAAGGCCAGTCAGTATTGACTCACATTTCCTAAAGTGATTTGAAGTGCTATCAGTGGGCATGATACCAGTAGGATCAGACCCTCTGATAAGATTAGAGCTCATTTCGCTAAGCAGTGACCCGTTTCCTGCAGAAGCGTCCCCGTTTTGGAGGTCCGAGGCAGCAGAATGGAGACAGGCACATGCGCCCTTAACAGCATCACGTCGTATCAGAGACATCGGGTTCGTCCGTCCCTTCTGGTCAAGGTGACCGCTGTCTTGCCACAGGTGACTGCCGCTGAGTTATTCAAAATGGCAGAAACGTGGAAAAGGGCTTGAAGAAGAACCAGTTGCTTACCTCAATGTAAGAGAAGCTCTTTGTAGTTCACTGTCCTTGTTCGTGATGAAGCTGCATTCTCTAATAACAAGCCTATCTGTAGACCAGTGCGTATCTCCAGTTACAACAAAAATAGCATAGTTCAACTGCCACGTAAGGGACATGCATTATTAATTTCTTGGGTTTTAGCCATACACTTTGCGGTCCCTTATTAGCTGTATGTGAGAGTAATTTCTGGGGTACAAATTTGCTCTAATTCAATTTGGCTTAGAAAAATATCTTGATAATTTAGGGTATGATACGCCTCCAGCTGCTCAAATTTCCTCCTTGACTATCAAGTTTGTCAATTTGTCGTCTTTTCTGAAGAACTTGTTGCCTACCTTTGGTATCTCAAGTGAACTCCATGATCTCACCCTGAGGTGTTAAGAACCGCTGAGGGCTATCAGAACTTGTGTAAATTACAGCGATGCAGACAGCATGTTGAAAAATCAATAAGTAATGAAATAGTACTGCAGTGAAGTAGCCAAGAGAGCAATGGGTGAAAAAATCCCAAGGACTCGGTTTCATTTTGTCAAAGTATAAAAGATAATGTTCTGCTGTGATGCTATAAAATCATCCCCACTGGCCAAAGAAAATTGAAATACAAAAGAGCAGTGTAGAGGTGCGGGCGCGCTTCCTCCTGAATTCCGGGTCCCCCTCCCCTTCCATTAGCGTGCAGTGGCTGCTGCGGTGGTGGTCTGGGCGGGCGTTCACTTTTCTAATGAAGCAGTGGGCATGGCTTTTCTGCCTTTGCGTGCTACGGACTAATGTCAGCTTGCGTCAAGTGTTATTTCAGCCTCTTTCTAATTCCCAGTAATCCTCGCATCTACCCATCCTGAGTTGGTTATCTCATACTGGCGAGCAGGGAAACACCAGCGGAACATTTGCCAGGGCAACCCAGCACTTCATAACGCTTTCACAAAATGTTAAAAGAAACTAAGCGGAGGTTTTATGAGATACTTGGATTTTGTCTTTGGTGTCTGAATCAGAAGGTCCTTCTTAACCTAAGACTATGCGTTTCTGAAAGACAGTATTCTACAGTAAAACGAGTGGCTCTGTAGGCAGGCGAATCCACAACGCTTAGTTTTCCGTGAAGGCCGTGCCCTATACCCGCTCTGTCCATCCCGTGGCAATAACTACAGCTCCTTCCATCTACCTGCCTGGCGTTTTGGCTGTGCGAGGGACAACGTGTTGTGGCTAATGCAGTCGAGGCTCGTGCTGGCCGCTCTGCCAGCTGCGGCCGCACAGGCTGTGCAGATCTGGGCTTTCTCTCCATGGGAACACCGTTTCCTCCAAGCGGCAAGCAATTTCTCAACATCTGTAGTAACACAAAATGCCTTTGAGACTTTTACTGTTCTTTCATTTTGGCTGAAATTGGCCAAACTGGGGGTGAGGCGGGAACTGCCAGGCAGGCAATCTTGTTTCCCGATTATGTCCTTGGAAAATCAGGTTCAAAAAGAGTAGTTAGTTCCAAAAGGAGAAAAAAACCATTGAACTAAAACAAATTTTCGCAAGCTGGGTGTTACCTTGAGAGTCTTTTGTTTAAATCCACAAAGTATGAGATTCTCTGGAGTGAATTCTTAGTGTTGATGAGGTTTTTCCATGTGGATATGTAAGACAGTTAAAAGTGTTTATACAAAATGAATGACTGAAATACCACTAAATTAAATCAGTCTTGTGAGAGATAAACCAGCCTGCGTTCTTGTGTTAAGGGAGCGTCCCCCCACTTCAGCCTTTTATGGCTAATCAACCTATTATCCTCTCTATATATCTGCCTGTAAAAAGAAATGGGTTTAAAAGACAGTGAGCTGCTGTTTGGTCCCAAGAGACCTAAAAGCCAGGTTCAAATAATGGTCCTTCTCTGGTTCTCTCGTGATGCTTTTGTCTGTGCTCTTCTGCACGCTGTCTGGGAAGGAGGGGTTTGTGTTGTCTTCTGGGGGAGACCTCTGTCAGGGGTGGGCAGAGAAACGTGGTCCTTGGAAAAGGAGGAGAGAGAATGGTTTCCTTAATGTGCATGAATAATCTGTTTGATATAGATTAATGCTTTCTGGTTAAGCAGACATAGGATTGAAAAATCCTTCTGGAAGACCGGGCGTGCTGCTGGCCGCGTTGGGGAGAGCAGGCAGTTCAGAGGATAACTCGTTCCATTTCATTGGTTCCAATCACCTCTATAGACCATCAGTGTCTTTGTTTAACCTTCCATGATTTTGTTTCATTACGGTGGTATGCAGAAAATGAACAGCCACTATCGCCACAGCTAGATAATATCTTGAGTGAGATGGCAGGGAGCTTATATTTAGTCATTCAACAAACTCAGGTTAGGCTTTAGTGAAAAGAGCTCCATTAACTTCAGTGACTTTGGAGAGGCTCCTTTGTTCTTTTCAAAGTTGTTATGGGTTACAGAACTCAAAAGGCTCTTTTCTTGCCCATTATTAAAGCAGTGCAATGAATCACTGTATTTGGCACCGACACTTTGGAGCGTTCCAGATACCACGGGGTTGTTTTGCAAGGAGGTAGCATGTAAATACTAAAAAGATCTCAAGGAATTTAATGGAGTAGAATACGTAGACCTTGGAAGCAGAAAGTATTTCTTCATACACGAGGATCATATTGGTGTAACTCTAGAATATTCCGTAGTGCATTCATGAGAAAAACTCGGAGGAAACATTTATAGGCTGGTGGCATAGTACAGCTTGTAGCCTTTCCGTGCTGTCAGACACAGCGTGCGGTGCGGAGACCCCCTTGTTTCCAGGAGGCTCTGGAGAGCCTTGCCTGCCCGCGGGGCTGGGGCCTCCGCCTAGGGACGCAGAGCTTCCCCCACTTTAGCATCGCCCCGGCAGGTCGTCTGCTGCCGCTGCGAACTCTGGTGAGGTCTGGCCAGCATCCCTGTCCTGCGGACATGTTCTGAGACGTTCTCTGCTAGCGTTTCACAGCACAAGCCCTTGGTAGTTGCATTCCCGTTACGAAATGCTATTTTCAGCTGCTTCTACCTTTGTCAGGCATAAAGCACTTGGACTGGAAATTCTCCGTGTCTGCCACAGGCTTTCTTTGGGGCTGCCACAGGCTTTCTTTGCCACAGGTGGGGAAAAACCCCACCGATCAAGTAGTTGATTCCTTTAAAAAAAATTAGTTAGGGATACATTGTTTTGTTGACATTAAGGAATTCTACCAACCTTTTTTCCAGAAATCTCCAGCCCAGATTCCAAACTTTACATTTGGCAGTGGGTGGATTTTGCACCAGGCATTTATCTGTTTCTGTGAACATTTGCCCACTTTGTAAGCTTTAGAGGAAGCTCCAAATCCTGCATTTCTCACATGTTCAGGAGGGCGGGGTTAGACCTGAAGAGGTGCCCACGAGGCCCCATTCGCCGCGGGCACACTTCGGCCAGATGTTGAGATTGTCCCTCAGTTTTAGCTCGGAGCTGTTGCACGCTGTACCACATTTAGGCATTTGCCCTAGAGATGCGTGATGCTCTTGAGAATTTCCATGGCTTTGGGGTTTCCTCTTTGGCATTTTCTCCCCATGATGGAAGCTACAGAATAACATTGTGTTTGGCATTTCTCATCCCTTCCCTGTGAGAAGGAGGAGCCTCCTATTTCCATATAACATGGGCTCCCCGACAGCGCGTAGGGTTTGTCCTCGCCTGGCACTTTGCCGGGGAGAGAGGGGATCGTCACCAGCTATGGGGAGGGGAGAAGATAAGCTCATCCCTATCGAGTCTCTTACCATCTCTGTCTTGAACCAGCGAGACCACGTGGATGGCACCACCTTTTTCCAGGAAAGGAGGCTGATGAAAGCAGGAGGCTGAGCCAGCACCATCCGCCTCTGGGTGGAGGTGGAGGTGGATGGTGCTGACCGAAGCCGGGCTAGCTGCACGGCATGGGCACAAAGTTGATATCAGAAGTACAGGGATAACAAAAATGGCAAATAACGTTGGCGTTGCTTGGTGGTGTTAGCATGATCCATAGGTTGCCCATCCCTCGTCTGAGCCGCGCTGGGCAGTCCCTCGTTCCTGGGCTCTGAGTGACCCCTGCTGGGGCCAGCAAGAGAGGAGGAGGGAGGCCCAGGGGTTGTGGTGGAGGACGTTGCTGTCTGCAGGACCCCTCTTTTGTCTGCTCCAGAAGTTGGAAGTAGCGAATCAGCCTAAGAAAAGGAGAAGAAAGGATTATTTGATGGTTAAGATGGTTGAATGCTGCCTTGGAAAACCGATTGTTTTCCCTTCCTTTGCCACCTTTTTTCATTTGTGATGCTAGTTAATTCACTTCAACCTAACTTTTCACAGACTGTTACTAATTGGGTATTCTTCAATTTCTTCATGGTTCATTTGAGATGCAGGGGTCTGAATTTGTACTCACAACTGCTACTGAAGACCATTTTGGACATATAAGGAGTGTTCCGAGAAAACAGTTTGTAGACCTCTCTTAATTAGGCATCCACAGTTAGAAGATACTTTTCCTTTAATCACCATAGCTCTCAGCTCTGCAGTCAGTAAAATAGAGGTAATAATAGCACCGTGTATCACAAGGGATTTGAAGAAAAGCTTACAAGGAATTTAATAACTTGGACGTCAGGGCAGCATTTGAATTGTATAAAGTAAATAAAGGGGGCCATGCATTGAGCAATGAGGAAAAAATATGTATGTCTGTTCTATATACTGAATCAAAACTGTGGAAATGTGGGGAAAAAATACTGTGTGGCCCCTAATTTATAACCTATATAATGGGTGTGGGGGGGTGTGTGCGTCTGCATTTCTAATCCAGCCCTCTTTCACGTTCCTTTCTCTGATGGGTCATTAACAGACCGTTGTCTCTGTCTCCTCACACAAACATCTCCAGCCAAAGTCCTTTTCCAAAGAAACCCTTAAAACGTAATTCCTTCCACGAAGCATCTAAAATCAATTAAAGCAACAGAGGAATACATTTTTTGCAAAGGTGAGTCACGAGGAAATATTTGCCACTATTCAAATCACAGTGTAATTGCTAGTACTTGTCTTCCTGAGCTTCCCTTTTCATGAGCACCTCCGTTCTATTTATAAACATTTTCCATTACCAATATTCTTATGCACATGCAAATTTAAAATTCAGTTTGGGAGATCTTCTATAGCAATTTAGAAATTTGTTTTCGATGAGTGTTTCTTTCAGCAAAATCAAATTGCATAAAATTTGGTGGAAAGGTAAATGCAGAGATGCGTACCACACAGAGGGGTTTTACTGCTAAATTTGAGAGCATTCCCAAAATTTCATATTCACCCGGCTGTGTGAGCAATTATATTAACACTCCTGCTAGACAAAAATAGAATGAGCGTTTCTACTTCCATACTAAAGGGTGTGACAAAACAAGCAGACCGTTTTATGAGCCTAGAGAGCAGTTCTTCCTGCCACGTGCAGGCGGTTCACTGGGGTTAAAGCCAGCGCCGGGACTGGAGATGTAGGTTATGATTTTGGCTGTTCAGCGTCAGAATGCTGGTCGCTCATATTTTGCTTCTGTTTCCACTTTGGCAAATAGCCTTTCTGCCGGGCGACTGAGAGCTGCAGGAGGACGCAAAGGGGGACAGGTATGGCATGCTCAGCCCAGGCTATGGAGAGCCCTTTCCACGGATGACTGTGGTGGGCTTCCCTGAGACCTGCCACCCACCTCGTAGAGTGAACTTGTGGAGCCTGGAGAGGAATGGGAACTATACTGTTCATCAGCAATAGGCTTTTTACGGTTTCGAGGACAGAAAATAAAGAAACTGAAGGAAAATTGCATTTAAAAGCTTTCTATAGCGCTTTCTGCTTGGAGCCCTAAAATCTTGAAGCAATGCCGTCAAAGCTTTTCTGAATGACTTGATGAAGGTTTTTTTTGTTTTGGTTGCTGCACTCTTGGGACTCATTGGAGTGGCAGGATTAAAATTAATTAGAGGCTGTTTGGAGGGGGCTTTGGAAGACAGCCTCGGGCTATACTTCAGTCTGGTTGTTAGAAGCAATATCATCACCGCCTCCTCTTCCAGTGAACAGACCTGCACTGGTGCGGCTGGGGGGAGCCACAGAACATCCAACACAGACATCAGAGCAAAGACTTCCTCCCAAAGAGATTACTTACCACAAAACCAGTGGATCTACCTGCTGACAACCCCAGAAATATGTCTTGTTTCATTTTATGGTTTCTAAAAGAGGCTGCTTTATGAAGCTCTCCAGAATCTTGATGAAATATCCATGTGAGGATGCTCGTTTTCCTCCCCTCTTACCATGAATTGTGTTGATTAGCATGTTTGGGAAGAGATGAGAGAAAAAGCTCTGTTTCAGCAGCTGGATTTTATTTTTGTTTTCTTTTGCTCTGTTTTGCAAAGAATGGGTAGGCATATCAATGAGTGAAGAAAATTAACAAATAACCATTTCAAACCCGCTTGTCAGCCTGACTTTGAATTTTCCTCATGGAGGAGGGTCAGTTGCAGAACGGACAAGCTGCTACATCTCAAAACGTGCGTCAAGTGTTCGTATGGTTTATGCATTTGTAGAGTAGCGGATAACCCTTTACAGTTAATCCCTCTGCTGCCTGGAGGTTAATGCTTAGCTGGTTAGTATGCCTGCGTAGATGTAGTTAGTAGAATGCAAGAATTTAAACTTTTAGGATGAATTTGAACTTGTAGTCAAGTCCTATTGACTTCGTAAGAGCTGGCATTTCATACGCAGTTGCTGACTTTGTATTACGGTGCCTCAGAGTAAGGCGAGACAAACGCTGGCTTTCCTGGGGTAGTAATTAGTAGAAGTAGCTGAAAATTTTCAATATTAACGGTTAACAGTGGTAACAGTTTTTATAAACTGGTAAACTAATCCTTCTAGAAGTACAGCCAAAAGTAATTTGATTTCTCCAGCTTTCATATTTTTTCTGATTTCCTTTTCCATTCCAGTAATATCTACTTATCAAAATTACTTAAATATGCAGGAAGAAATAGCGGAGTTCAGTATGTTTTTTCTACTGCATATCCTGTGTGCCTTAGATGAGAGTAAACAAATTCACACAAGGCTACATCATTCGGTGCAACTGTTCATTCTTCTTAATGAATCATCCCAGAACTGGGATTATTTTTCTCTGTGCTTAGCTCTAGCAATATCTAGAAGAGCTGTATCTTCACGGCATTCTCAGAATTTTAACATTGATTTAGAAATATATCTTTGTTCATATTTCTGATAACAGGAGCAGTAATTGTGTTGTGAATCACTCAGCATCTTAGGATTACTACAATATTAATTGTGAATATTTAGTGCTAAAAAATACCAAGTAGCAAAATAGCTAACCTTCCAGAAGCAGGAATCATCATCCTCAGGGAGTGATTAATGAGTTCTTAATTGAAAACTTAGTAAAAATATCAATATACAATATAAGAACAAGCAGCAAATGCTATTTAAAAAGAATAAGTCTTGTGACTTACATCACAATTTACAGGTTTCCTGACTCAACATTCTAAAAACGTGGATGGCAGACGTTCCAAGTTGAATGTTCCTGGGATCATGATAGCAAAACTTAATCATTTTCCACTTTAGACTATAATGGAGCTTTGGGGGAGTAAGTGATATTAGGGCAGAAGCATCTGTGAAGGTGAGCTACTGTACCAATTTTGAATACAGTAAGTACCCTCTCCTAAATTTTCTCAAACCAGCAAATAATTGCTTAAAAATACGAAGGGATAAGGAACATAATTCAGAGCTACAGGGCACAGCACTTGATCCTAGAAAGAAGCAGAAGACTTGGAGTCTTGGTTGATGGCAGAGGAGGAATTCTCGTCTTCCTTGGGTGTGCCAGTGGAGCAGCCCTAGGGCCTCTGAAGGGGACCTGTCTCTGTGCCGGCACGTAAGCAGGTGCTCAGGACCTGCGCTGCGGGAACTCTTCTGCACCCAAGCGGGAGACCCGCGATGGTGCTGAGATGCTCTCCGCGGGCTGCGGGGACGACCCGGGGCTGCGAACGTACCTCAGCTGCCGTCGCAGTGAGCCCGCTCGCTGCGGCTCAGGTGCTCGCTGAACCGGGGTAACTTGGCCTGTTTGGTTAATGAGAGCATAACTCCGGGCATTTCTATGCAGTAAGATAAAAGCAAGAAGCAGAGCCAGAAAAAACGCCAAGGAAGAAGTCTGGACTTGGCGCAAGGAGCCTGCACGCGCCGAGCGCGATCTCCAGCTTCTGGGGAGCTGGCCAGGCTGCGCTCTCCCGCCGCGTGCCTTAGCCTCCAAGAGCTCGCGACGCTCTTCGGCCTGTACTGTCCTTCCCACCCACTGCGCTCCAGGGGGAAAGCAGTGGGTGTTTCTCCAGTTATTTTCCTTAAACAAGTTTCAGATATTAGGAGATTTAAGTTAGACTGGCACCACACCGGAGCCTTTACATCTAGAGCCCTTCCTCCTCCCCTATCTCGCCCTCTTCCTCTTGCACGCTAAAAGCAAACAGAATTCATTATCTCATCTCAGCATTGCAGCTTTTAAGTTCAATGTCAATAGCTAGTTAGGAAAGGGCAGGCAGGTCAGGGATTAGGACTCCGAACTGTCCTTGACGTTTCTCTGTAGGATGATCTGCTGTTTGCATCAGCCAAGTGAAAAAAAATTCCTTCTTCTCTATCCTGGGAATGATCAGGATGGGAAAATGTCAGTTTAGGGGCTGACAGAGCTCTGATAAGAATGATATAGAAATGGCAGAGAGGGAGGGAGAAGGAGAGGGACAGAGACATAAATACTGTCATTCTAAGGTTAAAATTTCATTTTTAATTTGCTAGTGCATCTTCTGTTTTCTTCCAGTGTTTCAGTTCGTAGGCTTCTTTTTCAAGCAGTTTCATTTTAAGAAAGTCTGAATCTATTTTTATTTGATTTGATTTTACAAGTTCTGGAAAGGTCATCCTGCCTGGCCTGGAAGCTGCAAAGACATTCACTCCCACAGAATTACTTATAAGCATGAAAATAGTTTCCACTTTCAAAAGTATCTATACATTCTCTGGAGTTACCAGCTTGGTCGGAATTCTCAGACTTAATCTAACCGGATGGAAACAAAGCATTTAGATGAAACTATTTCTGAAGTGTGATGACCTCTGAACACAAATTAAATACCTACTTTATAAAAAATTACTGTGCTAGTAGTGATTTTTTTTTTTAAGTTTCCATGCCCTTATTATAAATTTGATAAATTTTGAGAAAAAACTTATCACATTTATTATTCACGCAGGGGTCAGTGTTTCATCCAAATAATCTCATCTACCCACAAAGATACTCTTTCTATATCAGATATATCTTTTATTAATACGTATTTTTCATAAAGATATTCCATTAAGATTTCTCGGCTACATAGTTGTTTTGCTTATGAAGGACATGATTGTTTTCAAAGCCACGGAAGACATTTGTGGCTTAAATTGGAGAATGGATTATGCTGTTAGGCAAGGAGGAACATGAGTGCCTGTAAAACAGTCTTTATTTCTTAATTTTTAATGCACCTTTCTACACAGTTTTGTAGTTACTTGTGGGACAGCCTGAAGGAGAGGCAAAATAAATTCTCTTAATTTAGTTTCTTTTTATAACCTAGTAAAGTACCAAACGTCATCCAGTTGCGGTCTCTGGGCTATGGCAGTTTCTTCGGTGGTAGTACAGAAAGGTTACCTCTCCCTGGGGTTCAGCTTTCCATTTATCAGTTAAATCCCAATAACGGGAACGAGGGAGCATTCATTACTTCTCAGAGCGGCTTTTCCTTGTAACCACAGGCTGTGCTTTTCCTGGTATTGCGGAGTCGCAGATATAAAAGGCGCTGCCACAGTGGCAGCGGAGGTAGTCTCTATGAAGCACCTGAGTGCCCAAAGCGATACTGCTACGTAAGTAAAGTGAAAAAAAAAAATTCCAATTTTAAACCTACGTTTGTGTCTGCTGGCATGAAATGTAGCAGTACTTCAGGTTGTTGCAGCCTACTCTGCCACTGTCCAAATACCTGACCAGGTGCTTCCAGAGTTTGAGGCGCGTACCAGAACCCAGCCCGTTTGAGTCTGAGCACTGTATCTGCAGCAACTGCATTTATTCTCTCTGCCCGGCAGGGAAATACTAGAGCGTGTTCTTCCTTGACCCCTCTCTTTTTAATAATCCTTTTGTATAAATATGAAGACACAGTTTTTCTTGGAGAAACTAAGTTGTCAAAAATCTCAAAATTAACAATTTTTCCAGATAGTAGTAGTTATTTTTCAAAATAATATCTTCTACTATAGCTTGCCTACAAGAATAATTAAACTACCAAGGTGTTTTTTCCTGTAGGGCCTGATACTGCACTGTATAACCTTCTATAAAACTGTTGAATGAACTAAAAAATTAAGATCCCACTGCTTATAACTGTTTTGTGAACAGTTTGTAAATCTATTAATTGCTTCATTTTTAAAATCCTACATTGGCCTTAATTGTGACCATAATCAGGTTTCTCCATCTAGCATCGTGATCTCCTACTGTCGCAGTCAGGAAAGGAGTGAGACGCTTTCCTGCCCACGTGGCAGCGTCGTCGTGTCCCTGGCTCCTGCTCTCTCGGGGCTGACGTGCCACCACTTCGATCTGTGGAGCGGTACTTGCTGCACCATCTCTTTTGGAAAACCGAGCTTCAGCAGCAGTTAGTCAGCCCAGAGAATCGGTGAGGATCAAGCCTTGACGGCTAACCTCCCGTACAAGGAAGGCGGTTGCATGTCCGTGTCCTCCTCTCTCAATTTATTTTCCTCAAACTTTTCATTTTACCTGGAAAGGCTCAACTACTAACTTTAAAGTTGCTTCTTTGCCGAGTGATAGATTCGGGAGTTTCTAGTGGCTAAATTTCCCAGCAGAATAGAAAGTGATAACACAGACCCGAGTGTTCTGAGCCCTATTTATCTTGAGAAGAAATGTCCAGTACAATTCATAACCAACTCCATTGGTATAAACTCTTGCTAAAGTAATACTGAACAAAGTCCTTCTGACAATAGCTCGCCTTTTCTTATCTTCGACTGCTGGGGGTTTCGGCTTTAGCGCGCGGCCAGTGCCATCTGCACTGCGTTTCCCACCTGGACACTCTTAGCCCGAAGCCACGAGCTTTTGACAGGGTGAAGCTTGCGCTCCCAAAGTGAAACGTGGCGTGTTGAGGGTGGCCTTTTATGCCGACTCTTCTGGCTTCACAGGCTGGCGTTGCTATAGATTGACTACCTTCACTCTTCTGTGGAAGCAGCTCCTCTGCTCCTGGTGTCTAATCGATACAATTCCGCAGCAGCTACCCCAATACAGCCCAGTACCTATCCCCCTCTGACTGGAGGAGGTTAGTGCCTGTATTCATCCGTTATGATGTTCCTTCCATTAATACCTCTATCCTAACAAAAGATTACAACTATTTTGAGATCCTGTCAAGAAAGGAATAGACTGAACTACAGTTTCTCTACATTATTAGTATATCGGAGAAACAAATGCAAAGGGAAGCAAGCTCGGTTCATAGATGTATCAAACTAATTTAGAGCATGCATTCCAACTTTTAAAGAACTTGCAAGTTTCTTAATACCTGAGGGCCTTATGATATCGTCTAGCAGATGTAAAGCAAAAATGCCATGTGCTTGATGAATATCTGTCTTCTTAGTCCTAAACACAATCGGTGGGTTCTCAGTTTTTAAGCTGGAACAGGGAGCAAACAATGTCGGTAGCTGAATAAAGAAGGAGTTATGAAATTTAAATATTTGTAATGCATTATTTTATTCTACAAGATGCAGATGCTCATATTAATTTTTGGCATTTTAAAGCATTTGATTACATTCAAATTAAATACACTGATCTCCAAATTGATTCATTCACAAAGAACTATTGTTGGTCAGCCCAGAAAATACTTTCTTTTGCCAAGAAAGTCCAGCATATTTGGATCACATTCTTGGTCTTGCTAAGCTGCTTCTACATAGATATTTACAACCCAAACTGCAGCCAGCTGCTAGGTGATTCCTGCCCAGTTAGGGAATCCCTGCATGATGCAGAGGCCAGCACAGCAGACTTTGTGCCTACTTTCTCCTGTCCCGGATATAGGTCTGATTCTTGCCTGCCAAAATGAGCCTTTGAGATCATCGTCAGTCTGTAAATATGCTCTAAATTGCCCTGAAATCATCAAAATTATGTATAGCCTTTCTTCAGCTGCGTTTCTTATCAGTGAGGTAGCTCCAGGACTTGGGCTAACATTTTCTGGTAATGTTTGTACTTCAGAAATGACTCGCTCTTTAATCTATTGCTGTTGCCTTCCTTAGTGCCCTCTCCTGATTCAAGGGTATAAACATTTACACTGGTGACAGAGGTGGCCCCCGTAGTTAGCGGAGCACACATATTTTTGGTAGATAATAATTTAAGATTGCTCTTAGGTTTTATTTTTGCATCTACAACATACAGCAGTAGGATCAGAATTGTTTCAGCTCTGGGCAGTCACACCTTCATCTCCCTGGCTTCGTAGCTTGTTGCAATGATTTTCAGGTATTGATTTACAGTCCATGTCTGTCATTTACATCTTCTAGTAGTTATGGACCTGACTTATATGGCAATATCAAAAGTAAAAATCTAAATGGATTGGTTAAACTACGCAAGGCGTTGTTGAAATGCGCGAGCTGTGGTGCTTTCAGAGGGCGCAACTCAGTCGTATGATTGCTAATCACAAACCGGTGGAGCAGCGTATGTAGATCAACAGTATCTGATTAAAGCCAGCGGTCTTAAGGCAGATTTTTGGCAGTGCCAGGTATTTTAGGATGTTCAGAGGCAGGGACTAGATCTCTAATGTAATCTGGTGGTTCCTTATCAACACACCACAGAATTCACAAGGTAAGGGGGTGTTTCTGAAAGGCACTGCTGCTGCAGTCTTCCCACGTGCAATCGGTCCCACTCTTGCTGGCGTTGGTGAAACTCCTAAAAAGCGAGGAACTGTCGGCACGAACATGCGATAGCACCGACAGTCCTCGTTACGTCCGCCTCCCAGCAGCACGGGCACGAGATACCGACCCAGGAAAAGGCAGTGTCCCCCAGTGAGCCCCTGGCTGCCTGGGAAGCTCTGCGCAGGACTGTGCTACCGCCCGGAATGAAAGAGGGGAGAGTGGTCCAAGTGCTTGCGCAGGGGGAGACCGGCTGGAATGACACCCTCACCCCACGGGATTCAAACTCCTACCTGCCACCTGCAGGGACGCTTCCTGCCCGCGGTGCAGAAGTGATAAGCTTTTGAGGGACCTCAGGCGGGAGAGGAGATTGAACTCCTGTTCCAGCACTCTTACCAGCAGGCTGCAGGGCTGGGTGGGCATCGTCGCTACCCTCCTCCCCTTTCACGTCAGAGGCGGCTCGTCGTCTGTGCCCAAGGGGAAGCCTAAATGTAGCACGCAGTTTTGAGCCCTGCGTACCAGTTCCACAGAAGCACCAAGCCCATGCCCGCAGCCAGAGCCCCACATCCGCGCCGGATGCGGGTGCCAGGCGTACCTGCCCATGGTGCCTGCAAAGAGCTGGCTTTGGCATCTCCCGGCTCAGCCCGCTGCAAAGCTTGGGGATCCTTTCCCATTCACTGCATTTGAGACTCGGATGAGTAACTCAGCCTTGTGAATTCCTCTCCCGAAACTCAGGGTTTAAACACTTTTTTGGGTCTAGCCCCTACAATTTATGCGCATGTGTTAGGCATGTAAGGGAAGAAATGGCAGGAGAGACGTGAACGGGGCAGAGCTCGCCCAAGGCCATGCGACAGGTCAACGGCAGGATCAGAAGCACCGGTCTGAGCTCTCTCCTGATGAGCCCGTGACATCTCATCAGATCACGCTGTCTCGTGGCAGTGTGCGTGTATCTTTCTGTACAAAGCTATTAATCCCCCCAGCTCAGACCAGCATCTCTGTTAAATTAAAAACAATCTCCCGTTGGCCTGTCTCGCCAATGCAAAACACTTTCTCTTGGGGGAGTTTCTATCCTTGGGCTTCTCAGAGGAGAAGGTGCACCCTTCTGTACCGTACCTTGCCAGGAACAGCTAATTTAGCACTGGCATAGCCTTCTGTGTAAGATACCCACTGGTGCAGCGTACCTCTTCCCTGACATCTCTTTATTCTTGTTTTTGCTCAATAAGAATACAATTTTACAAAGCTTTAGGCTGTGGTATTCCAGAGTAAAGCTGGATCCCCAGTCAGGAAGAAATGATCAGGCTGCCCTTCAGTTTACATCTCCTCTTACGAAGTTGTAATGAACGTATCCGCTTCAAAACCGCGTTTTTATCCAAAGGCAAATGCACGCCCTGGAACCAATTCAGAGGAAGCGCAGATGGGTGCAGGAACAGTCATACCTACAGACTTGAGCATAGCTTCCTTTTGGAAAGCCTCGGTGTTTTGTAATAACTAGAGACAGCGTACGGCAGGCGAGCAGAACCGTCGACAGCCTCGGAGGTGCACGGAAGGAGGCAGGCTCCCTGAGACAGCCTGGGGAGTGGCTCAGTGCACTGGGGAAAAGACCTGCTAAATCCTTCGGAAAAGACAAAATGAGAAGGATTGCTGACATCAGCCCGCACTTTTCAGAGAGACTTTATAGGGATATGGAACAATTATACTGCGCCGTGGCTGCTTCTGTTTCCAAGCTAAATGCAAATGCAAGTATGATAGCTTTCAATAAAGATATATACCTTGGTCTGTTTACACCTTCCTGGTTTTCCAGTCTTTAAGTAGTTACAGGGCCTACATCAGAAATTTTGTTTAATATTAAATAAGCTTGATTTTCAATCTGGCATTTTAAAATTTTTTAATGTGTGCTAGTTTATTATCTGGCAAACACCCCTAAAGATAGAGGGATTGTATTTCTATATGATCTATCTCTCAGTAGGTACTGAGGTACATCTATATGTGCGTGCACACACACATATATACAGTGCAGCTCCGCAGTGTTGTGTATGCCATGGGGTTGTGTTAAATAATGTCACCTGACTACGTGCCATCACACAGGCATTTCAGATCAGTTGGTTTGTTTTGCTAAGGGAACATGTGGTGTAAAAGCAGAAAATAAAATCAGGGAATGCGAGGATAATTCAGGCTGGAAGAGACCTCTGGAGACCGTCTGGGCCAAGCCCCTGCTCAAAGGAATTACAGCTAGATCAAGTTGCTCAAGGACTTGCCTAGCCGAGTTTCCGCTCAATGCAAATGCAAACTAACGCTAATACCCTCCTGTGTCTTTCTGTAGTTATATGTTGTCCAAGATGGACAATAGCAAGACACTTTGTCTGCTTATAGCAAACACTAAGTAAGACATCTTTACTATCACCTCAAATGTGTCATAACTCTGCCTGGGGGAAGCGAATTAAATAGATATAAATAAGCACGAGATACGTGAAATATTACTGCACACATCCATATTAATTTGAGAAATGTGACCAAATAGTGAAAATAATGAAATACAAGTAAAAAGGAAATAAAGTCTGATTTGAACGGTTCCACCTCTGCGGACAGTGCCTCTCTGTGTTTTAACAAGTCCAACTAAACATGAAAGTCCTTGTACATCCATCCACAGTTACTGAAGCTGCTTGAATTCTTTGTAACCCTTACTCAGAACGGAGTAAAAGATGGAATATGCATTTCAGACTGTAATTAACACCGTACGCTTTCACTTAGTCTCCTTAGTCCACGTTCTCAGTTCTGCTTTCTAACTGGAGTCTATAATTTTAATCAAGCAGTATCTGTTTTGAGATATTGTCTTGCATTAACATCATCGTAATTCAGACAGCCAAAGGAAGATTAGGGTTCTTCGGATTTTGTGCCTCCCTTCCCTGGCTGGTTTCCTTCTGACTTTCTCAGCCCGGTTCACTCGCTGGCCCTGTGTGGCTCTTTGTGCAAGCGGGGTGACAGGTCGGCCACCTCCCGCGCACGAGGGACAGGGTCTCTAAAGCGGTGGGAGAAAAGACCTTCTCACCGACCTTCTACCTGGGAGCAGGTAACCAGTGGCTGATGAATCTCTCTTGAATCTCTGAGGAAGCTCCTTGTAAGCAAACAAGGGCCATCAAGTCACGTCTGGATACCCGTGGCCATATGAGCCTGTATGGCTCACCGCGTCTCTGTGGAACGGGCATCAGACATCGAGGCTGAAGTTTGGCCTCGCTGCTTCCAGACACCCTCCCCATATTACACGTTCCCATTCCCAGGCTGTGGTTTGCCATCTCCGCAGCTGTGCTGATACAACTCTTTCTGCAGCCGCATTGTAAACCACCAGTGAGATGACCGAGGTTTGAAAAATCCCGTCCAAACAAAGCCTTCCCTTCCATCTCCAAAAATAAAGAGGTGCGTGGAAATGGCTGGACCTTCTTAAGCTAGCCTTAGCAGCAGAGAAAATGGAATTACATCTTGATAGTGGTTATGAGTTTGGGAAGAAGTTATGCTGAAGTCATTGCCTTTACATGTAATTAATGGTTATCTAGAACCCCCTAATTTCCTGTTCAAAATTGTTGGCAAATCCATATTGTTGGCTCTGTGTGACCTGCTGCTTTGTAAATCTGAATTAAACACATCAATGTGATTTTAAGTTTAGAGAAGAACATTAAGCTTTTGAAAATACCCGATGCTTACCACAAGGTGCATTCCTGGAGGGGATAAAATGTGAGAGCTGAAACATGCTCCACATTGAACAATCCTCCAGAACTCAACAGTGTCTTTGAGCTAGGATGTATTATCAACTTTGAATTTCACTTATCATTAACTTAGAGGTTGATATCTTCTTTCCCAAGGATTCCTGAAAATGTGGTAGAGTTAGAGTATCGTTTATTTTTCTTCTGTGAAGAACCTAGACTCTTAAGCCAAATTCCCTGTTGGCTGAACGTATCTACTGAATTCAAGCATACGCAGCTTCTCAATAATCTTGCGTATGACTTCAGTTTTTATGGTATATGTTGCTTTTGGGCCCCTCTATCAGTTGTGTTCTCTTCTTTATATCTCATTTCAGCAAAAAAACCCCAAACAACCAGGAACGTTGCATGTAGTTATAAGTAAACCATTACTGTCTCTTGGGCCGTGATGACTGGAAGTTACTGGGGTCTGTGCTGGTGACGTTGATTGGGCGCTCTGAGCTGAAGTACCGCGGCTTACAGATTTCTATTTAAACCTTGCGTTTCATCTTAGAGCATCTTACATTATAAGCCAAGGCTGTGTGAAAAGCAGGCGGTATTTGAAATCGATAGTCAGCATGTCTTTCTCCCATTTAGTTAAAAAAAAAAATTCCAGCAAGTCTTTCTAATGGTATTTTAAAGTCAAAGATATCAGATTTACAGAGCGTATGTTAAAATATCAAATCCTTCAAAAATTATATTGCAGATGTTTTTCAGAGCAGAGTTTATGGGGGGGACGCTGGGCTGTTTGTAAGGACACCTGCCCACTGCTGCGAGCGGGCTGTCCTGCTGCTGCCCGGCCCAGGCTCCAGAAACGGCAAGAGAGGAATATTATTTCCAAGCATTTTAACTTGCTGCCTGAGAGAAAACGAGTGTCAGTGCCTGTATGCTGTGCCAGTCCCTTCCTCAAAGTTGGTGAGTTAAAGTGCTTAGAAATGACACGTCCGTCATCTCTCTTCCCCGGCTGGAGCCAGCGCAGGTGACAAGTTAAGTGCAGTAATAGCCACCCCCAGCCTGAGCCTGTCTTCCTCCTTGGCTAGCTCTGTCCTCATCATTTCTTCCCTGACCTTGGTCTCTACCTGCTGTCAGTCCATGTACGACCTTTGCTTCATCTCCCCTCTCCTTTCAAACCTGATCTTGGACCTCACCTATTTCCCTCCGAAGTTGATACTCCAGCTTCCCCCAGGAGCCTCGCAGCGGGCTGGCCGGCTGCGGGCAGGCTCTGCGCAGGCTGGGGGGACAGGCTCTCGCAGCAGGCTTTAGGGCATGGAAAGCGATGAAAAGTCATTAGAATGAAATTATTTCTTGCAAACTTTTAGACATGACATATTGCACTGCACTTTGCTCAGGATTTTCTGTGTAACGGTGTCCAGAGAGCAGCCTGGCACTGTCTGTCACTCAGCCAACCCAACGAAGCTTTGAGATCTGAGGTTTTACGTCATCCAACTAGCAAGTCATACTGGGAGCAATTTGCAGTTTAAGACTTACAAGTTTTGACTCTCCAATATCCTCTCTTCAAGTTGCTTATTCCCCAGACATTGCATGCAACTTTTTTTTCTACTGTGCGTGTTTACATGGAGGTATTTATTTTTCTTTTTAGACTGCTTTCATAGTCATATCATGTAAAGGGAAGTATATTGTAAAAACATTTTTGTTTCACTGTGGCATCTTAGACCTTAGTCCAGAATGAGATTTCTGGGCTGAGTTCCTGTGCATTAGACACCAGTTTTCACCAAGACATCCCCGCTCAAGACCAAACACTACAGTTAAATTATTTCAGTCCTAAAGAGACTGAAGCACATTGGGGTTCAGACGGAGAGCGAGAGTCACCAAGGTGTAAGGTGAGAGATGGCCAGACGGTTTCCTATCAGACAAAGCGCAGCCAAGGCTGTAGAAGACCCTGTAAAACCAGTCTTCTACGTATTCTTGCTCACATCGTGCCAAGGATGTCCTGTGAGGGGACGCACCCCGCGTTGCACTAGAGCGATCACAGCCTCAGCGAGGGGCTCGGAGAGCATCGCGCTACTGCTAGCAGAGCAGGACGGGCGAGAGACACCAGGCTGCCAACAGCCGGTCCACACCGTCCAACTCCTTATGTCCCGGTTTTCCTGTTGAACAAACAGAGCCCTTTGCATCTATAATTTGAATGGGAAACCTTCGCAGAAAATCCAGGTGCCGTGTGGTTGATCCAATTTGTTGTTCTTCTAAGTTAACACTGAAGCAGTTCTCCGGCATAAACTCAGGTGCCCCTGTGCAGACAAACGTGTAGCTAGAGATACAGAAGTTTATATTTAGTGGTTTTATTATTTTTTCTGCTACAGTATGCAAACCATGTCTGACAATCTTTTGGCAGATTAGGGATGAAGATTTTTACTCTGAATCAAAATGAATAGCATGTAAGCAAAGAGCAGTAGTTGGATTAGATGAGATGAATGCAAAAGCAAATGATGAAGGAAAAAACTTCTACAGGCATAAGCAAGCAAACAAGTAAAATAGAATGACGTAAATGTAATACATGACCATCTCAGGTTTAGTCTATGTTTTTCAGCTGTAAATGAAAACCATTGTGGCAAATTTGTACAAAAGAACCTTTCTTAAAAAAAAAAAAGGCAGTTAGTCTTTGAACTTTAAAAAAACAAACAAAGCCAAAAGAAAACAAAACAAAAGCAAACCACCCAGTGACTGAAATATTGCGAAAAACAACCTCTGAGGTCTAAGCAGCTCTAGACTCCGTGCCATGTGGGTCACACGTAGGATGTCCAGCTATGGAAGGTTTTCACACATTATTGCCCTTTCTGTTTTGGCACCTGTTACCCATCTTTGGTAGCCTTGCAGGAGCAGGAGAACACACCTTTTCCGGGACAAGGAATCCAAACTTCAAAGAAACGTGTGTGTGCCCAAGCCAGGTGTGCTCAGCCCATGCGTACTGGCTGCTCACCCGGCCGGCGGCAGGCCGGCACAGGCTGACAAGGGGACCACGCCTCGGCGTTTCGCCCGGCCCCTATCGCTCGACGCTGCTGGCCGTGCTGCCGGGGAGGTCCAGTACCACTGCTTCCACCTGCTATCTTGCATCCTCCGTTGGTGCAAGGCTCGTCCGTGAAGAATGGTGCTTGGCTTTTTATATCTGATCGTCCTCCTTGCGTCCTCATGTTTCTTTCTGCTCTGCACACATTTCCAAGCCCAAAAGCAAAATGAACCTCTTCTGCATTTCAGACCTGAGGCTATCTGAGATTTTACCAGGTGCTCGTCCCTCAGCACTGCGCTGATGACGTGGAGGGACCTGCCAAGCTCAGATGTAGTCCGCTGCGGAACAGTAGTCAAACAAAAGTCTCTTGGGATGCTGTCTAAGATCCCTATTAGGCTCTTCTCTATATGGCAATATTTCAGCCTTGGGAGGGAAGTAGCAATGAACTTTGAGGTGCTATCTAGTGAAAGCTCCGTCAAAGGAAGGACAGACATAATGGTGCTGGGAAAGGGAGTGGGAACTTCAAACACTTCATTAAATGTCAGTGAGTAACATATCATCCGGGTGTAGTCTTTGGAGGAAAATGAAATAATCTGCAAACAGCTTGGTAAAAGGGTAAAAATGTTAAAAATACACTGTTAATGTGATAAAATAAGACTGGATGCTGCAAGCCGTGGCACGCCGTGGCTTTCAGGAAACACAGCCCTGAAGAAGTACAAAAGGCCTTTAGTTTGAGGTAATGAGGTGCATCTAATTATATTTAAGAAAGAACAGCAAGAACTACTTAGGAATACACTACCCACCCTTTTCTTTTCACCAGGGCCAGGCAGAATCCCAGTCCTGAGACACCGTTATTTTATCAAGGGTGAGGATTTCAGAGAACATCACAGAAAACAAGGTTATTTTCCCATAACTGTGGAAAAAAAAAATGGCAAAGGCTTTCTTGTCTGTTCTCTTCTTCCTCTCAATAACTCCCATTAGGGGAGGGAAAAAAAAACACAACAAAAAACAACCAGGCCAAAATAAGCCTGGCCGTCATGAGAAATGAAGGCTGTCAGAATGACATCTGACACCGTCGGGCCACAGCTGAAGAACAAGGGAAAAGTTTTCGGACGACTGTCACTGACCCATAGTCCCTCGCTCCTAACCTTGCTCTCCAACATATGTTTCTCATTTCCTTGCTTATAGCTGGTCCAAGCTAATGATATGTGTTTTGGCAGCCATCCCGTGCTTGGCATAGTGCCTGCCTTGTTCTCATTGTCTCTGCTACTTACAGAAACCCCTTTCTCCGTCTTTCTCTCTCTCAGAAAATCAGCTTTGTACAACTCCAAGTATGCAAAGCAGCTCTTGCTGCCAGAGCTACCATCTCCAAGGCTCCTCCACCCTGCGTCCCCCGTCCCTGCCACCGCTGGCCAGACACGCCAGCAAAAACGCAGGGAGACTGCCGAGGAGCGGGACTTGAGCTAGGGTGGAAACAGTGGAAAATCAAACATATTGGCCCATTAGAGCCTTGCTAAAAATACGGAGAGCAGAGCTATTCTGAGGGACGGTGGCATGGGAAAGCTCTGCCTGGAATCCTGGGTCCCTCCGAGCAGACAGGGCTCTCTGGCAGACGTGGGAAGGGGAACGCGCTCCCGCCCCGAGGGGAAGAGGGCACCACGCTTGGCAGATGCCCGAGCGTCACTGGACGGGGCCCGGGAGATGCCAGGACGGTTCGTTTCCATCCGCAATCAATACTCGGTGTGGAGAAGCGCAGGCAGCGTGTTCTGCGGGCCGTAGCGCTGGCCTGGGAGCCAGCAGCCCAGGCTCCCATTCCCAGGTCAGCCACAGCCTTTCTGTGGGACTGGGACCAAACCTAGGCGTCGGTTTAGGCTGTGCCTGAATGCCCCGCTCCTTAAAGTATTGCTGGTACTGGTGCGTAGGACAGTGCTGGGGGATAATAGCTGCTGTTGGCTTCGGAGAGCTCGGTCACTCTTATCTCTTGACACACGGATGTTTGCTGTTCACCTTGGCTGGCATGGGGGAGTGCGTCCCGTGGATCAAAAAGAAAAGGCTGCTGCTTCTTCACGAGGCACAAATAACCCAAAATACCACAACAAACAGAACAAGCGGTAGCAGCGAGCAATAACCCCAGGCTACGAAACGGCTTTGCTCCAAAGGGGTTTTGATGAATCTTGGTATTTTCTTCTTATAACTTTCCCCATACTAAAAAAATACAATCTATGTTTTAGTCCGGGCAGTGTTTTAGCCACCCTAGATAAAGCTATGGTTTTTAGAGAAACTCGGCAACTTCTTCAACAGCATGCACTTTGCTGTAAGATACAGAAATATATGACTGTAGTATATATATGTACATATCAAAGGCTCCATAACCACTCTGTCCTCCATAATCCTGCTACCACTAGGATATACACACATATATATGTATATAGATATAATTGTGCTGCTTTTGGCTGGGACAGAGCTAATGTTCTTCACAGTAGCTGGTATGGGGCTATGTTTTGGATTTGTGCTGGAAACAGCGTTGGTAACAGGGATGTTTTCGTCGCTGCTGAGCAGTGCTTGCACAGAGTCAAGGCCTTTTCTGCCTCTCACCCCACCCCACCAGCGAGGGGGCTGGGGGGCACAAGGAGCTGGGAGGGGACACGGCTGGGACAGCTGACCCCGACTGGCCTAAGGGCTATCCCACACCGTATGGCGTCATGCTCAGCATAGAAAGCTGGGGGAGAAGAAGGAAGGGGGGGACACTGGGAGCGATGGCGTTTGTCTTCCCAAGTCACCGTTACGCGTGCTGGAGCCCTGCTGTCCTGGAGATGGCTGAGCACCTGCCTGCCCCCGGGAAGGGGTGAAGGAATTCCCTGCTTTGCTTTGCTTGCGTGCGCGGCTTTTGCTTTCCCTATTAACCTGTCTTTAGCTCAACCCACGAGTTTTCTCACTCTTACCCTTCCAATTCTCTCCCCCATCGCACCGGGGGAGAGTGAGCGAGCGGCTGGGGGGGCTGAGTTGCCCGCTGGGGTTAAACAACAACAATAATACATATATATATTCTCAGTTAGTGTCCAAACTAATCTTATTTTTTACTAGCAGAGGAAGTGTAACGATGGTGATGTAAAATCCAACGCACACTGCTCAGGTTAAATTGTTGTATAGCGTGCGTTCCTTAGGATTTTGCACCCAATCTGACAGTTCTTAGGCTATTGTCACCTTTCTTATATCCAGGTCAGGGTGAAGGACTCTCACTAACTCCAATAAATCATCAGGAATTAATCTCTGGCAACAAGAAAGTCATGCCATCTTTTTAAAGGTACAGAGCCAATTAACTCCAGCAGCAGTCACTCCGCCGTATATGTTGCAAACTATTTATTTTCATTTTTGAAATAGGGAACAATGGAATTTCAGCAGTTAACTCATACTCAGCATGATGAAAGTGAAACTTAAATTTTTCCTTCTTTCCTCCTCTCTTTTCTGACACTGTCATCCACTTTAGTGTCTGCTCTTTTAGAGCCTGGTCCGGTGTCACTGAAGTTAATAGGAGATCTTCCATTCTCATTGTATGAGAGCAGGAGCAGGCCATTACCAGGGCTCATAACCTCCTTGCCACATTCAGCTATTTCCTCTTTGTTCCTGCTCCTTGTATCAAGGTCATTGCTGAACACTTTTTATTCTTTCCCTGCACTATCTACAGAAACCATTTCTTACACAGAAACTTTACTCCGCGTTCTGTGATCTCCGGTGCTGACTGCAGTGACCTCCACATTTCTAGCCTTCCTGGTTATCGTGGTGTAATTTAGGTGAGAAGGGACCTCGGGAGGTCACCTTGTCCAAACCCCCGCTGAAAGCAAGGCCAACAGAAATCAAGTTGCTGAGGGCCTTCTCCAGTCAGGCATTAAAAAACGCTGCAACCTCTCTGGACACCCGTTCCACTTTTTGACTACTTTCACGAAACATTTTTTTGAGCGTCTACTCAGAATTTTCCTTGTTCAGCCTTCTGCCCGCTGCCGCTCACGCCTTCACTGCGCACCCCCACCGAGAGCCTGGCTCCATCCTTTTATCGCACAGCCCACTTGTCAGGCTATCCGTCTGAACTCCTCCAACCCGCCCGCCGTCCCAGGCCGGTGCTACCAATGTTGGTTCCTTTCCGAAGCACGCTCCGAGTCTCTGCTGGCTCCATCTCCCCGTCCCCAGGATCGCGGGCCAGGGAGCCAGCCCGAGCCAGCGCGCGCCTCGTCCCGCGCCCCGCGGGTCCCCGCGAGCAGGGTGCCCGAGACCGGCCGAGGGGACCCGCGCGGCCCAAGGGCTCCGGCCGCTGCCGGCAGCTCCCGGGCCCTGCTTCGGAGCGCTCCTGAAGCCAGCTCGCCCGGGCAGCGCTGCCGAGCGGCGTTAGGGCGAGGGCCGGCCGCAGACCGCGCCGGCGGCCGCCGCGCACCGGGTCCGTGCCCAGAGGCGGCGGGGATCCGCGCTCGCTCCTCGGGCGGGCTCCTCCGCCCGCCCGCAGCCAGTCCTACAGGCGAGGGCAGGACGGGGTCCGAACCCGGCCGTGCCTGCCCCCGTCCCAGACGGCGCCTTGTCCGGTCCTGCCTCCCGGCTCGGGACCGTCTCACGCCGCCGGCCGGCGGACGCCGGTGCCGCGGTGCGGCCCGCTGCCGTGCTCTGCGCCCCGCGCCTGCCCGGGCCACCCGCCCTGCCCCTGCCCTCTCGCGGGAGGACTCCCCTCTGCCCGCCGGGACGTCCCCGAGGATGCTGGCCTCGTGTCAGAGGCTGCCCCAGCACGCACAGCCTGCACCTCCCACCAGCAGCTCCGGCTTGCTGTTCCCTTCCCGTTCTCAGCTCCCACCACTGCTGGGTTATGGTTACTTTAGATTAGGGGTTCCCCAGGGCAAAGCGTTGTCTTTTCCACCTGCCCGCAGAGCACCGTGCACACCTCAGGAGTTATGTAGATAAATAAAATATACTCATATCAGGGGTACAGATGCTAATCTAATATGCAAGTGTTAGCAGACATTTCCAATGGAAATGGAAATGGAAATTTTCAAGAACAGCTGTGCAGGGTCGGCCAAGAGGACACCCCAGCCCAGCCTCTGCTCTCAGCAGCACCCAGCACTGGGTGCTCTTGGGGAAATGGTCCTTCCCTGGTGTCCCTGTGCTGCAGTCTGTGGTGTTGGGGATGTTGTGAGCCAGAGATTGTAGCCACATCTTTGCACTTAGAAGTCGGGCTTTTCATCCTCAAATTTGCCCTTGTGCCATGCCAACTGATTTCCATGTGGGACTGAAAACATCTCTACGTCTTCTTTACTCTGCCCTCATCTGCCCCTAGTAAATCTGTGCCTGAACACAAATCCAGACCCACCTGTCAGGTTTGGGGTATGCTTCTTTAGAGACTCTGGGGACTACAGAGAGAGGAAATTTCCCTTTTGGAGATCTGTGCTTTCTACAAACTGGCGTGAAAAGAAGAAAGAAGTATCCAGGTATTTTTAAGGCATAGAGTGGGACACAAGGGCAGGAAGACTCATATTATCTCTCAGAGCAACATTTGTAAGTGGGTTATTAGAGGACAGTTTGACAAGAACCTACAGGGAAGTGCCCTGTAGCAGGGCACGCAGGTACCGGGAGCCAGAGCTCCGCTCCTGTAATGCCGTCTTTGTTTCCATGTACAGTCCTAGGAAAAACCAGATGACCAGCATCTGTTGTGACGCAGAACCACTCACTGGACATTGAAGTGGGGAAAAAAGAAAAGGAAAACATTATTTGGAGCCTTTAAATCAGGCTTTGTTCCTCTGTAAGAAAAACGGCTCAGCTTTAACACAGCTTTGAAGTTCAGTGCAGGAGCATCTGTGAAATTCTGGTTTGCCTTATGGGACGTCAGATTGCAAGGTCACCGCTGGTCTTAAAGCCCAGAGCACGGATTTTTGTGTCGAGCCTTTTGGAGCTGCAGCAGTTGCAACGCAACCCGAAGAAGTCTGGTGGCTGACGGTGGGACAGCCTGTTCCCTGCTCTGGAGCGAGAGCTTTCCGGTGGAGGTCTCGGGTTGTGCCCTCCATCTCCTGGTCAGGAGAACCGCTTGCTCTCCACCGCAGCCCAGCACAGAGCGTCTCCACGGCCTCGGTTGTAGGGAAATCCCCAGCTTCTTGTGGCGAAGTTTTGTGTCTAAAACGGCAGGGCATGACATAGGGGTGCGAGCAGGTATCAAAATCTCTCCTTCATAGTAATGTGACTTTATTGCTCAGAGGACGGTGAGTTTGTCGGGCGAGGCTTGGCCAGGTTTGCGTACAAGAGCACTTCTCTTGTACGAGGCTTCTGCCGGAGCGCGGCAGCGGGGCAGGTGCCGGCGGGGGACGCGGGGCTCCAGCGCAGGACAGGAGAGCTGGTGTTTAAACGGTTAAAATATCACCACATTTCGCTCGTCTTGGGTTTCTCATAAACATTCAGCAAAGCACTTTCATTCAATCACACATATTAACTACTTAAGTTCCCCTCTCCAAGGATGTGGATTGTTATTTTATGCCAAATGTGCTGTAATTAAGTTTGACATAAGCACATGGATTAAATATGTGGTTTTGGTGGGCAAATGAGAGATGGCTTTTCCTTCTGGCCATATGGAGAAAACAGCCAAATGGTGTGGGGCAGGGGTAGGTAATTCTTTACTCTTTAGTTTGTTGGTCAGTGTTGTCTCTTTTATTAAAATTGCACAGGTTAATCAGCAAGTGCCAAGAACATCGGCGTTCATTTAACCACTTTAGAAGAAAGTTAACGCCAAGCATTACCCTGGCTTGCTTTGTGTACTCCCTATTAAATATGTGTATATATATATACGTATACATATATAGATATGATTTTTAGGGTAGAAGTGTTAGATACAGCATATATTGGATAATAATAGATTGTTACTGAATTATCAGTGCAGTTTTTCCTGAGATTGACCACATTATTTTTTTAATTGTCAAACCCTAGTGAGAATACTGTGCCTTTCGGTGTTGCTTATAACATTGTTGTGCACTTTATCATTCACTTGTAAGTTAAGTTTTGCAATGATAAAGGGACCTCAGTTGACGGCCTTTTTTTTTTTTATTATTATTGTTGTTGTTGTTGTTGTTGTTGTTATTAATTGTTACTACATCCTAGTTTTATGTCAATAGCATCTAAATCAGGATATGGTTGTCATAGTGCTTGCCACTAAGCTCATGAGAAAATGTGATACTTACTCCATGAATATTACTATCTAGTTTAAGGCCAAATAAAAGTGTCTGTACTAAAAAACATGGAGGTAAGGAGATGAGGAAGATGAAGATCACATCCTCATGATCAATGGGCACAGAAGATGATGGTTCCAAATGAAATACTACATTTTAAATGCCATAGGAAAACATTAACTTTCCACGTTCCTTAACACGTTCCTATGCAAGTTGGCTCTAGAGTCAGTTATTATTTGTGTATTAATTTATTGAGTATTTATTTCTTTTCCTAATTCTCTGTATTTCCAGCAGCTTTGCTATCTCTCATTTCAGCTCCTGAATTCTGCCATCTGGTATAGCATCTTGCACCTCTGTTTAGAAACCAACCTTTTGGTCTGTAGGCTGAAGTTATTCGTAATTTTGGGTGTGCGGCTTGAAATGTTGCACAGGGACTTGATTTTCAGACAGTCATTGTTATCTAGCGGCTAAAACTACGGTGTCTTAGAAAAGGACCTGGGCTCATGCTAGATAACTGAACATGCATGTCGTAGTGATGTCTTTGTAAGGGCTAACCAGGTTCTTGGCCGTGTACCAAACGGACGTCACAAAGTGCATTCCAGCACTTGCGAGGCTACTGTCAGGGTTCCCGCTCTCATCGGTGAGTTTAGTTTTGGCGAATGTATCTTGAAAAGAAAACTGTGCAGAGTTTAGAGAAGAGCTACAGCAAGGATTGGTAGTCTGGGAAACGTACTTCGCAGTGAAAAATTGGAGAAACTTAACCTAGGTATTTTATCCAATGAAACTAGTAGACTATTAGGACAAGTTATTTAGGGAGATGAAGGAATCTGTGTCACTTACCATTTTTAATTGAAGATTGGGTGATATCTTTTCAAAAGATACTCTGCGGCTCTCACAGAGAGGGTGAGCTTGGTGCAGGAATGAACAGAGGAACAACTGCATTTGTGCACGGGGGGCGGTCGAGCTAGCTCTCACGAGACGTGTCTCTAGCTCTCACGAAACGTGTCTCTAGCTCTCACGAGACGTGTCTCTAGCTCTCACGAAACGTGTCTCTAGCTCTCACAAAACGTCTCTGTCACGCAATGCATTTTGGTGCTGGATAAGTCTGTGTGCAGATACGGGGAGGTCCTGGTGACGTGAGGACCGGCTGTCCCGAAGGGGTGTATGTAGACCCAGCAGAGGTAAGCAGCTGTACTGCCTCCAGCTCCGGAGTGAGTTTGTCAGCACTCACCACGAGCAATTGTGCTGAAATCTTCGGCTCTCTCTTCTGACATGGAAATCTATTGCTCTATTACAGACTGGGGGGGGGGGGGACACGACGTAAGTAAGAAAAGCAGTTCTTTCCAGAAGAGAAAAAGAAGAGAGGAAAGGGGAATCATTAGCTGGTTGAGAGCTGAAAGACCCCTAGGAGGAGGTGCGGGGAAGACTCTGTTACACTGGTTTTAACAGTGTGCTTTGCAAGCAACTGCTTCTGTCAGTGACCTTTCAAATGGTCTAGATGTAAAGAGAAAGGTGAGCCAGAAGATTGTACTGATCTTCATAACATTATTACCATTCTCTGATGTACTGATACATGTATGGTAGGATTTTGGTGGGTTGGTTTTGGTTTTTTTACTTAAAAACATAGTCTGATGTATGTACTGACTAGAAAATAGGAAAATAAGAGATAGCAAAGCTGGAAAAGTCTGCCAAGAAATTAAAAAAAAAGCCACAGGATTAATGCATCTTCTGTATTGTATGAAAGGGTTATCTTCTGTAGCTGCTTGGGTGGACACCCAATGAAATGTCACTTCTACAGGGCAAAAAAAGGGAACAAATCTGGAAATGTAAGTGTTCAGAGGAACTTCCTACTTGAACTACTCCTGGTGGCAAAGATCATCATTTAAGGTTATTCTATGAGTTCTATGTCTTCAGAACAGACTCCTTTGACTTACAGCTGCTGTCAGTTCCTCTGGCAGGTACTTCTGAAACATTCAGCAGTAGCTGCTCAGTCAAATTAAGCAGCAACCTCAAATATAGCTTATTTTTCTACATGCAAAAAGTTGCAATCATATCGGATAGGGAAAATGAGCTCACTCGGTTTTCTGCAATTTGTTTCACCACAAATTGATTGGTATAAACAGGGTTGCTTTTTAGAGACTGTATATAAACAGAGCAATGCTGGGCTGCAAGATCCTCAGGGAACAACTAAGGAAGATCAAGTTCAATATAGACATACAGAAATCTGAAATTTTATTGAAATGTAATTAATTTCAAATTTTCTAAAAACAATACCTTTTTCCAATGAGACATCTTATTTCCAAAGTATTTGGAAGAGAACTAAGACCAATTCCTACCCAAGCACATCTTCTGTGTGGTCTTTAGACACAAGGATACGTCACCAAGGTCTTAGAGACTTTACTAAGCGCTCCCAGGAAAGGAGCAATGCTTGTGTATTACAATCACCCTCCCAACAGATGCAACACCTAGGAAGGCTCACAGACCATCATCAAGCAGTGTTCATCTCCTAAGAGAGCCATCAGGAAGCTAGCTCGACAGGTGAAGAGGTCGAGCAGTCACTAGCTTATCAGTCCAGGCGTAATAAATCTCCTGAGGTTTGCAAAGGCAACTATGCAAAACCATCTTCTCTCCCTTTCTCCGAAAGGCACCATAACAGTCATCTACAAAGGTAGAATGTTTTAAAAAAGCGTCGAGCATTTTGACGTGATGTGCAAGAAAAGAACAAAGTGCTAAGATGACTCATAAGAGCCAAATTCCCAAACTGCGGTCTGGCACTGAGCGCCAGTCTGCGGGCACGAGCACGTCGGCTGCCCATGAGGTGCTGAGCCTGGTCCCGTCGCGAGAGCCCGAGCAACGCTGGTGGTTGTTTGCTGATTCAGGAGATGGCGGCTTCAAGAGCTGAACACCCTTGTATCACGGAAAGCACATTTTTAGATTTGCTAACACAGCCTAGCAAACAGGTCATCATTCTGTGTGATTTGATATCATTCTTTGAAGCAAAGAAAAGTATTATCACCAAAATTGCATTAGCGATTTAAGGAAGAAATGGCATCAGTTTATGCCAGTTGAACAGGCAGGCAGGTATTTGAAGTCAAGCCTGTATCTGCACATGTAACCTGTAGCAAAAATTTTGGCAAGCTCTAGTCCTGCACCCGAGTAAAACATAATTCACAGACGGTAGAGTCCTTGGAGGCCATTGCGTAGGATGGTTCAAGGCGACACCTTCTCCAGGAAGTCCCTCACCACCGACGGGTGGAGTTAGGAGGGACGGAGCCGTGGAGGGGAAGGTGTCCCCGTAATGTCTGTCCTGCCAGCAGGCACAGCGCGGCCGGGATGGACCGTGCCGGCTGCGCGAGGGAGGTCCTGCTCTGCCCGCAGCTCCCAGGTGCTCCCGCCTACTTCCAGTATCCTTAAACGCAGACGTGTATTAAGAGCTTTGCCCTCCGATGCTTGCCCACGCAATGCCAGTGGCACTTCAAGGACAGTGCTGGCATCGAGGACGGGGGCGGCGGCGGGGGCGGTGGGTGCACATGAGGGTGCCCCGGCTGCTGCGGAGACCTGGGGCCGTACGCTGATGATGCGAATTTCACTTTGCCGCCTGCCGGGAATTGTTCTTTGATGGGGCGGGATAACCGGTCTGTGGCAGCAACAACAGAAACAAACAAAAACGTGACTCAAATTCGGGGTCTTTGCGAGGGCCAAGTCCGCAGCTTCCCTCCGTTCCGCCCAGCAACGGCAGAAGAGTTATCCCGGGATGTAGGAAAAGCTCTTATTGCCCAGTGAGCAGAACCTCCGAAGTTCCAGAGGACCGGTCTGGAACAGGTCCTGGCATCTGGGGGGTGTCTGGGGGTACGGCTACGCTCGGTCAGCTTTCGCCTGGCGGGGCGGAGGGGGAGCCTGCCTGCCATACAGAGGCGTGGTCTGCCTCCCAAAAGAGCACAAGCTTGGGGCTTTGGTATACCTTTCTCTTCAGAGAAGGCACGATTTCCAATAAGAAAGCAGTTTTTTCATAAAGGCACGATCATGGCTCCCTTTAATATTCATATTTCTTTTCCGCCAAAGAAAAGAAACTGTCCCCACCACTCCTTATGAAAAGTCAAACAAAAATCAGATGTAACTTTAATGTCTAAGTGATATATTAGCGAATTTTGCATTAAGAGCTTTCGGAAATCCTTATTTATCTTTTTTCTTTACATAAATTAAAACATTTAGTCTTAACATGTTCTGTGTAAAATTTTCGTTTTAAAATTTTATTGTTTCTGTAGTCTGTCTGTTTTCCTGCCTCAGACAAATCAGGTTCTCTTTGCTTCTCTGTTTATTTTTCTGTTTGATTTCATAATTATCCAGTGTAAGACAGATGCCCCAATTCATTGAAGCACATAGACCTGCATTCAAAATCCATATCCAGTCAGGAAAGATATTAAGTGTACACATAAATCCCATGAACATCAGAATTAATCGTGTTGCTGAAATAGGTCCATTGTCATTTTGCTTTGAAAACTTTTCTTCTATTGCTTCTTTATACTCAATTCTGGCCCATGTTTCTCTCATTCCTTATTTGCCTTGCCGAAATTGAGCATAATTGCTTCTCATTTATTAGGGTTAATTTTTGTACTATTTAAAATCTGACTGAATTATGATCCTTGTTGCCTGGCTTCCCCTTAACTACAGTTAGGCCTTCCTTATTATTTGTACCTAAAAAAAAATAAAATTCTTTTGATATGCTGTAAGAAGCATTTTCCAGTATCAGCTCCTCAAACCTCACCGACTGCTTTACAAATTACCGTTCACGTCAGTGTGACTTACAGCCCTCACCATTAGTGGTTCCCAGAATATACATTTCTTTAGACACTTTATCAAGAATTGCTATACGGCACGGAGACTTGTTTCACATACGTGATTAACGTGTTGAGTCCCTGTCACAAATGTGAGTTTGAGTTTTAACTGGCACAATACATGGTTGCGTGGTTTTCCCTCTTTCTTCCTGCTGGGGTTTCACAGTCCTGTTCTCAAAGCGGTTAACTTCTCGTTAAATTAGCTCATAATATCAGACAGCAACTGCTGGTTGACTCTGTCAGCAAATGTTGGTTTTCTCGTTTTTAAGCTACATTTGATACGTCCCCTTGGTTCCGCCGATGTCTTTCAGTTCAGCTGCCACCAAACCTCCCTTTTGCATCGGCTCAGTGTTCCTCGCCCCTCTCGGTCTCCTCCAGCGGTCTTCTTTCTCCACAGCCCTGCCTCCTCCACCTTGCGGCGTTCGGTATCGATGTTGTTACTTGTTTGTCCGAATGTGCATTACGATTCCCTACAAAGCAAAATATTTTTAAGAGTCTTACCATTTCCTAATCTGCTGAGCCCTGAGGTAACGCACAGGGCCCTTGTGTGCAATTGCTTTAATATCCAAGTAAGCCCTTGCCCTTCGTCTTGCCTTCCTGGACGCTTCTTGTCAGACCTCCACTTACTTCTTCCTGCGTCATGGACGAAAACTGCCACGTAAAGTGTTGGGTTCTCCGTTTCTGAATGGAGGTCTGGAAGCTTTTCTGACAGACGTCCTTTGGGAATCGGGGCTTGGCAGGGGTTTACAACATTGCTGTAAGTTAGATTCGGTGATCTAAGGGTCTTCACAATGAACATTGCTGAGAAAATTTAAAAAAATAGTTACTTCCGGTGCAATACCGTTAGTGAGCGTTACGCATATTTCCATCCTTCGTCTCCCTGCTGACCCACGTGAAGTGCTGGCCTTTTGTTACACGTATGGGTCGATCCTGTGTGCTTTTTAAAGGCCTGCAACCGAACTTCGTCCCAAGTCTGCTGGAGACTTTCCCATTTTTCGAAGACATATTAAGGATTAGCCAGAAGCCTTTGAAGAGTTTCTAAATGATTCCTTTAAAATTATTAGAGACAAGTGTTCAGACTTGGTAATTTAAAAATCTTTATATTTAACAGATGCTGTTTAACTTACACCTTTACTGTTATGCGACCTTGGTTATATATTTACAACAACTAGCCTGATTACAAATGTGCACCAGGAATGTTTTATTCCACCGTTATTGACATTTTTACCCTCTCTGTTTAGTAACGGTTAATTATTGCACATAATAATCAATTATTAGAATTTCTTGTATCAAAGGTGAACTTAAAAAATCTCTCTTTTATTGTTTGTGAGCGTTTTGTTGGTAGTGCTCGATACATTTGATTTTTCTTACAAGTTGTTCACATATTTAGCTTTGGCTTATACTAATTGTCACAGATGTTTCCTTGTTTAATTTGTTATACTTTGATTCCTGTTTTTTATAACTGCTTTCATATCCTCTTTTAGCAAAGATGTATAAACTTCCTTGTGAATACAAATTTGCAGCTTTTGGGGCACCAAGTAAATTGTTCTTAAATGTCGGCCAGTTTTCACAGAAAGTTTTCAGGTGATTTATTCCAGCCCCTATTCCTCACAGGTGTCTTTCAGGTTGGGAAATTACTCCTTTCAAACACACGCGAATAGTACTATGTGGTTTTTTAAGGAATATAACCAGGCTTGGCTATTTGTACTTAGGCACCTAGTGCATTTAATTCACTCTCGTTTTGCCCACCGGGACGAGGGGCCAATACTACATTGCCACGTCACGGCAATGGATGTAGCGCACGTTACATCCGCTTCTCAGGGACCTCCCACCCCCCTTATTTTTTCCTTTTTCTGGTACTGGAAATGGCTGAAAGCAGAACCTAAACGTTTAAACATTACAGTATAAATAGAATAGCTTCTATTGTCTATTAATATCCCATGGTTTCTGAACTTTTACGTTGAGAATCCTGGGAAAACCTCCAGAAACATTTTTCTGCGACTAGCAAAGCCAGCCTAGAAAAGGTCCCGGAAAGGTCCCTGCAGAGGACTTGCTGGCTGCAGCGGAGCCTGGCGCTGGGTGTCCAGGCTGGACGCGGCAGCTCCGCTCTCCTGTTCCATCAGAAACGGCAGAGGGGGCGGGGAAGGGGGCTGGGGCAGGACCCGTCTGTCCCGGTCAGAAGTCAGTGGTGCTGGAGCCCTGCCCCAGGTCCCATGGCTCTGACGCTGCCTTAATACACTTATTTTCTTGGCACTGGGTAATGAAGGAGTTGGTTGGTTTGGTCTGACACACTATGGTGCCTGCACGTGTTTGCTTAAATATCGGTTAGCCAAAAGAAGGGATTTTTGGATGCATGGGCGGGTTGGTATGGTGTGGAACCAGAGGTTCTCCACATTACGTGGTGGTACCACGTACCCACACGAATGAGCGTCCTGAGCCCGTCCTGAGTGTCCTGAGCCCTGCAAAGTGCCCATCCTGCCTCAGGGCCACAACAGGCTCTCCGGCTGCTGGAGAGCATCCCTGAGGTTGCTTTCATTTGAACTGACACGAAGGTTCTATGAAGCTTGCGGATGGCCTCACGCTCACTGTGGGTGGCTGCTCCTGGGAGCACAGAACCTGTGGGTGAATGCAGTGCTCTTATTGCTGGAAAATGTCAGCATTAACTCCGCAAGAGTTAGAGTAATCAAAGATATCTTAGGATTTCTTACACTGGTACATCTCGTCTTTATCTTCCCAGACCTACGCTTAAGTTTCCCTTAAAGAAAAGACAGACTTGTTTTTTATTTTCTTTAACTTTTTAAAAAGTTTCCAATGCCACCGAGGTAAATGTCCTGACTCGTACAGAGGGACTTGCCAGGAGGGGTCACCAGCCCGGCCAGGATCATTTCAGATCTGAAGCTCTGTAGCCCTGAACACAGATCTGCAGGCTTGTTCTTGAGGAGACTGGAGACGCGTATTCATTCTCACAGTAGATCTTGTGTTTAAGAACCCTAAAAACTAACATTAGCAATAGGACTACTAACTGCTGGCACTTCGCTACAGGTAATATAAAATAGGATGATTTCCAACTTTTAAATATTTAAAAATTATTGAAAATCTACTCTGTTTGCTTACTGGTCAATGTTTAATCATATGTAAATATTTCACATAAAATCCAAAGCGACAAGTTATCATTAAAGTTTAGCAAACTGACTGCTTTAAGGAAAGAGTTGGGATATTTCAGATTTGTGAGCATTGTTACATACAGGCTTTTTGCTGGCACGCTTGTTTATTTCTTTGCCTAGATCCTTGCCATACCATCAAAATTTTCATTTCAAAATGAATAAATCTTTACTTGGAGGCGGGCAGATTCATACCTGCTCAGAAATTAGCACAACAGTCTCACACATCCGACACACTCGCTGCCGGCAGCAGGAAGGAAGCGGTGCCGTAAACTCAGCCTCGCATTATCGTGTGCAAAAGATTACTCAGAAGGTAAAAAAATCACACGCAAACTTCACATTTCTAAGTTTCTTTTCAAATGGTCACCCCGGAAGCACATTTGTGGCTCCGGCGCCCGCTCCATAAGGACTCCGTTGGTGCACGCGCTGGCCGTGCACATCTCTGCAAAGTGGCCAGGGACGGCAGAGGCAGCGTGCAACGTGTGATTATTCCGATGCATTTATCGCCATTTTGCAGAGGTGTCAGTAATTAGCGGTGGCACAAGGCAATGAGAATCTGACCCTCGTCTCTTCTGAGCCTTAGAGCTGGTGTGAGCGCCGGGGAAGTGCTGAAAAAAGGAACAGGAAACAGATGGGAGATGAGATTTCTTAAAACACCACAAATTTCTGAGACTTTTCGGCCCAGTCTCACACCTGAGAAAAGCAGGGCAGCACAGAGCAAATGGTGCAAGAAGAGAGCAAGAATGGAGAGGGACAGAGTGAATTTCCAGGTAACGCAGTGAACACAAGAAGCATTTTTCTACTCCTCTGTGGCTCTGAAAAAAATAAAATTAAAAACATTTTTAAATCTACTTTTGTATCAGAGAGTGAGAGCGCTTCGTCAGCCCTGGCTTTGTCCAGCACAAGGAGGAGGAGAGGACGGGGACGGTCCTTGCTCGCGTGTGCAATAGCCCTGGAGAGCAGCGGGGACACCCGTGGGAGCCACCCGTGCCTTTGCAGGCAGCAAACCCAACCACCCCTCGCTCAGTCTTCACTCCCTCCCTCCCTCCCTCACTCCCTCACAGCTTTAACCCTTCTCCGCGGCCCGGAGGGGTGTGTTAAACACCACGGAGGAGGAGGATGTCGGTGACATCCCGCCGGAGCGGCCGGTGGGGACGGCGGTGCAGAGGTCACCGGGAAGCGGCTCCCCAGGCTTTGCAGTGAGCGCCGGCACGCTGTGGCAGTTTTTACTTAGGGCAATTGTGTTGGCAGTTTTATTTATATTTTCCTTCAGAGTGGGACTGAGCTCTTTAACCACGAAAGGAAATTTAATCTTTTTGCTGATAAGACGGTAAAATACTGCAATCCGGCTGACCTCCTGAAAACAGATCCAAACAGCCGGGCTGTCCAAAAATCCGAGACACCCCTCCCCCTGCCCCGCAACTGCATTTCACTTGTGACCTTAGGCGGCCTGTGGCCAGACGAGATCCTTTGAACACATCCCCGGAGCAGCAGCGATTAGAGGCGCTTTGATTGCCCTGCTCGGCTGGTCCTCGGGGCTCCCGAGTGCCCCGCGCCCCTGCCCTCCTCCCCGGGCACTGCTCTGCTTGCTCGCGGGCGAGGTTTAAGGCAAAGCTTCTTCCTCCCCCGCCGGCCCCCTTTCATTTTCGTACAGCGTATTAAACCCCAAGACGTAGTTAACACTAATCCTGATTTATTTAGGATTTATCTGCATTATTAATTCCAGTCATGTTGTGAAAAAGTACTAAGGGTTCCAGTTTGTATGTAAACTTCGGCCGTTTTGCAGAGAGGTTTATTTGAATCTTCTCCTTGAAGCGATATTTTAGCCAAAATCTCAGACTTTCCCCTTTTTAAAACACTTCAGATGGGAGCTAGCCATAATAGTTTGATTTATTGTTTTGGGTTTTTTTCCCAGTAAATACCCTCTTGGACTATTTTATGCATTAATCTGGATTTGATGTGGATTTAAACATTTACAATGCAAAATAATTTGGGTTAAAAATAATCCCCCTTGATAAAGCTAAAAAACCCCCACAACTGTCACCATCTCTGACAGCCAGGCATCGGCGGTGATTCTTCAATATGCAAATCGAGGCAAGGAGAAGCCTGAGCAGCAGGAACCGACCATGGCATCTCCTTTGATAGTCCGGTCAAGCAAACATCTCGACCCATGAACAGTATCAAGAATCTGGATCTTGAGCTACTCAGTCTCAAAACTAAACTCACTCCTATTGCTAAGTCTGTCGTCAGCTCTCACTGCTCAGACTGCTCAGATCTCCACCCTGTTCTCAGTCTGGGATTTTGCAGAAGGGAAATATTCCTGCGGGCTCCGTGTGGTGCGGTGGGCAGCATGGGACCGCAGCCCCCGTCCCCCGCGCTTGCAGACAACCCCAGAGCTTGTTCATAGGCTGATGAACTCCACCACAGAGCTGGTTCCAGGTTTCTTGCATCCAGCATGGCAGCTGGAAAGCTGTAGCAGGACTAGCTCCCACCATTGGAAACCTCTAGGTGCCGAGAACCTGGTTTACCGGTGGTCACGGTATATCTGGGAGTCCTCGTGCCAACTGGGCGTCCGCCCGCTCCTGCTCCCCTCTCTCCCAAGACAATACAGGCATTAGCCAGCCTGTGGTTGGGGTCCCGGCTAGAAGCCTGCCCACCCGTCACTTCAGCCTTGATTTGTGGAAGAACTGCTTAAAACGGTTGTATGGTGATGTGGTGTCCATATTTTCATTGGAATCGGTGCTGATTTAACCGGTGTAGGAAAGATCCAACCTAAAGCTGCTGAATCTGATGTCCCATTCTCCTCGACTGTGTACAGGACTACCAAGCTACCGTATAATGCCATAAAACGGGGACTGGGAGAGCCGTGCATGCACTCTGCAGAGCTGAGAACGGCTCCCGCCGTCCCGCAGAGCCACTCTCCGCTCTCGGCAGAGGGACTGGATGTCGGCTGTCCCAAGGGGTCTGCTTGGAGTCCCCTCATCCCAACCAACCCAACTGGTGACTCTTTGGAAACCCACCATGCAGCGCTTGGGTGTGCTGCGAGCCCTCTCTTATGTGGGACATAAGGCTTACAGATACTACCCGTAATAAGAAATCAGAAGTCATTAGAATCTCGGTTTATTCTGAGCATCTTACATGAGCTGACTTCTCTTCTGTCTGCAACTAATCGGTAGCAAGATCCCAAGTGTCTCTAGGAACTGGCACTGCCACAAAGTTATTAAAGATCAATATATTTGAGGAAATAGTTCTCAAATGCAGGTATTTCCAATTTACACCTTTCATCAGAAGCGGTGCCAGTATATATTTTGCCCGTTCTCCTCCCTGAGGCCGCGGTGGTGCTGCTCTTCACACGCCTCCTCACGTCTATTCTAAACCAGATTGCCAGGCCTATAGGGAACAATTTTCCAGGGTATTTATTTGTTTCCTGAATAGGCACTTGGGACACTGGCATCTCTTGATAATCTCTGCATACAGGAGCAGAACTGCAAGGGCTTCTGACAGTGTAATACAACAGAGTATTCCCGAAGTAAAATTAAAACCTGCAAATTATCAAAGATACAATTCCATAGCAGCCATGAAATCTGGAATCCCCAATCAAAAAATGACAAGACAGGATGAGGCAACGTCTAGTGTGGACCTAACTGTCACCACTCAGGTGGGAGATCCTGGGGCTACGATGAATAGTTCTCTGTAAGTATCATTTTGGTGCTTAGTAGTAATCAAAAGATCAAACAATGTAAGGAATTATTAGGAAAGAAGTAGAGAAAAAACATAAAGATCACTGGACCACTGTATACATCTCTTATGTGCCTGCCTCTTAAATAATCTGTGCAATTCTGGTCCTATCTCAAAAAAGGTATAAGAGAATGGGAACAAGTTCAGAAAAGTGCAAGAGAGGTGATCGAAGCAGGGAACAGCTTCTGGGTGGGGGAAGAGTACGAAGCAGGCTAGGTCCCGCCAGTCTGGAAGAGACAACTGGCATGCGATGCGGTGACCATCATAAAATTGTCATTTAATGGACAAGGTAAATAGGGAATGCCTGTCCGCTGTCTGTCCCAGTGCAAGAATGAGGGGGCATCAAATGAAAATTGCAGCCAGAAGGTTAAAAACAAGCAGACAAAGAAATTAAGCTGTTTCTTCACACAAGACAAAATCATGCTGCACGGCTCTTCTGTAGCAAGGCTACAGATGCTGGCAGTATGTAGGTTCAAAAAGCAACGGAACAGCTTTATGGGAGAAAAATCCGCTGAGGACGTCTAAAATGTGGAACACGACTTGTAGTTCAGAAAGTCCTTTAATCACAAGTTGTTGGTGGCTTCTGGGGAAGCATCACTGTCCGCTCACTTATTTCATACTCTTCCCTACAGGGCTCTGTTACTGGTCGCTGTTGATGACAGGATATTGGCTAGATGGACCATTAATTTAATTTACCTTCTTACAATCTCTTAACTAGTGCGGAAATGTGATCTATCTAGTTCAGTTACAATACTTTCCCAATATGGCAGCTCTTAGAAATCCATAATGAATATACCAGCATTATGTCTTTATAGTAGCAGCTATGGTGCCTGCAATCATAGGTGTTTGTCATCAGAAGAGCGGAGAAATCTACTGAGTCTTCCTTTCAGTCACGTCTTGAATTAGGTGCATACTATGGCCTGGGGTAGATCAAAAAGGGTACACTTATAAAAATTCTGATGTTACTGTTATCCCGAATTCTGGTAATGTCTCTCACCTCTGGTTTTGTAATTTCTCTTGGTTTTTAAAAGTAATTTCAAATGGTGCAGGAGGCAGAAGGCACCATATGTAATCCACAGTTCCCTCGCACTTGGTCTGCCTGCAGGATGCTCGTGCCAGCGCAGAGGGTCTGGCCGTCATGCGGCGGGGAGGTGAATGCCATCGTGGGAGCTCCTGAGTTGGTCACCGGGAGTTTTTGATCAGGCTGGAAAGGCCAGCCCAGAGCTGGCCACAAACCAGCAGGCTCCCGGCTGGCGAACGGGGCTGAGCCACGCAGAGCTGGGTAGATTCATCAAGTGAGGAAAACGCGGCCGTCGATACACAGCTCCGTGGGGTCGGTCAATGAACTGCCTTTCAGAGGGTTTCCGACCAGCCGGCCGGCTCTCCAGTGGCAATCAGACCTTCTGTAGCCGCTATCAGCCACTTCCATCACCTCCCAGACTGGCAGTTTTCCAATAAAGCCGATACCCCCTCCCCCGGGGTACGGCCATCAGCAGGAGGTGGGCATTGTCCCTTTACTCCAGCAATTTGAGGACAATGTTGGCTTACACTCTATTAGCAGGCGGACACCCGACCCCTGACCCTGGCATTGACCGCGCAGCCACCGGCGGGTGGACGCAGGGGAGTTAAGGTGGTCCGATGCAGTTCCTCAGCGCGGCCCTGGGCAGGGGTGTCCAGCTGGCCCGATGGCCGGCGATGGACGTCCTGGCACGCAAGCGGAGAGTTAGCTCCAGGCTGCGAAGCGGAGGCGCAGACCGGGGGTGTGCTCTCGGCAGCGTCTCGGCTGTACATTACAGAACGCCCCTACAGGAATTGGCACGAGTGTCCGGGTTTCAAGTGCAGAATTTCCATGGACGGTTACAACATCCTCTAGTATCAGATTCAACCAGAACATGCTGCAAGGTGCTGGTATATGCTGGACGGATACTAGCCCACCATCTTTTCGCTGGGACTAGGTGCCTGTGGCGTGTCCGTGCTGGCCAGCCCAGGCGCTCCCTGTTCTGGGAACATCCCTGCTCCAGGGTGGGCTTGGCTCTGCTCCGGGCGGGTGCAGACCCCCCGCGGGAGGACACCCCCAGGAGTCCGAAAAGTAAATCGGCCGGAACACATAACCACGTTCCACCCAAACCAGGTTGTCTGACTCGAACTTCCCGTCACTTATCTAAGCTTTTCCCTGTTGAGGACTTAAAGGCCTCCCCATCAATAAACACATTAGCTCACTAAACATGCGGATGCCTTTTCTTCTCTGGATTAACCCTTCGGGAGCTGGGGCTTCCTTTGGATTTGTTAGCATATTGATCACAGTCATGTTTGCCTTTCAAACTCTCTTTCTGCTTTGGACTTGACAGATAGTTTCAGTGTTGCAGTCAAGCAGCAAATTCACTGCAGCCACACGGAGAAAGGGAGCTGCAGCGAACAGCTCGCGTCGTGCTTCTCCTGGGGTAGAAGAGATACCTCTTCGATAACCTCCAAAGGAAACGTGCTCACCGTCATCAGGAGTAACTTGTTCTTGTAAGGCAGTGCTAATTAAGCAAATACTGAAATGTTAAACAGTGTCAGATACAATATATGTATATTTTCAGTATTAGCAAGAATTGTATTGAATTAAATTAAAATATGCTTTAGCCTAATTTAGCTCTTCTTTTCCTATTGAAACTCATACCCCTTTCCAGTGTGTGTCTGTAAGTGTGCATGAAAATTCAAAAGGAGGCCAACTGAGATAGCCCCACTGTTTCTGGCTAAGAACAGATTAAAGAAGCTCTTAGGAGAACGACTTAGAAGAAACTTTGCAAAATGGGAAGGTCAGATTTTATGACCCTGCTGACCCAAATGGATGCAAAAATATCAGAATTAGTGGCCTATCCTGAAAGCAGATCTTCTGGCTTTTTCATACACGTGGTAAGCTCATTCTCTCAGTTCCCAGAACCTGCCTGAGAATCTGGCGTGAAATCTATGCTTGTTTTAGTTAAGGCTATTTGCTATTGCACCTCTCATATATGTCATGTCCCTCTCATAATGAAGTTCTTATAAGGCTGGGAATAATTATAGTTTCGGTACTGCCGCTGGTTTGCGATGTCATACTCAGGAAGTCACGTCACTTCCCCGCTCCAGCGCGGTGGTGACAGGTCCCTGCTCGTTTCAAAGGCGCGTTGAGAGGATCAGTTAACACTTTTCCATCATTTGCACTATATTAAGTATGAAGTGTCTCTATGGTTAGCTGCTACATGAATAACAACGTAGTGCACTGGGCTTATTGATCAGGCTCCTCCGCAGGAGCCGGTGCGGCCACCTGTCCTCCGAGAGGCCTGATCCTGCGCCTCTTCGTGGGGAACGGAGTCCTGCTCCCACGGAGAGTATTTGTTTAAGAGGATTTCCTTTCTCATGCAGGGACAGCAGTAGCCATGCCAATAAGGGTGGGAGCGATTATGAGAGATTGACTGGTGGAATATAATCCCTGTGCAATGCTGATCGGATCTGGTGAAGATTGCATTTCAAAGGTAGCAGCTCATCCTGCTCCAGGAGTGGCGTTCCACCCATAAATAGGGCTTTAATGAGATCCGACAGGCCTGATTTCTCTGGTGATACAGTAAAACAACACCACCGATTCTGATGGTTTGGGGTCCTGACCTTTAACAAGGACTCGCGACGTAGGGCAAACTGCCCAAGAGAGATGGAGGGGCAGGAGGCCAGGGGGACAAGGTCGGCAGATAATGAAGTGGTCAGCATTGGATTTCTGTCACTCATGGTGGTTAAGTACAACAGTGAGGGACTTCGGTAAAAGAAGCTGTGAAAGAGCACATAGAGAAAATAACAGAGACCAGGGAATCTGGGGAGGATTCCAGCTACCTTTCGCTGTGAACTCGAACAGTCCGAGTGGCGTTGGTAATGAAGAGGGTGAGTGCAGAAATCATGCAAAGAGAGCGAAAGAACAAGGAGGGAGCAAGAGAGATTAAAGCGAACAGAGAAGGAAATCCAAGGGGACTCGTCATTTCAGCGAGTGCTGCAATCAGGTGCTGAGACCCAGAGAAAGGAAAGGAAGCGGCCGCAGCAGCAAAACAGAGGTCTAGCCCAGAGGTGACTGAAGACGGAGCCCTTGATTTACCCAGCCAGCGTTGTGGCAGCCGTTTGTGGCCATCGGGCTGTTCCTGCCCTCCCTGGCAGGTGAGGATGCTCCCGAGTGCCGCCCTGGCCAAGGACCTGCTCACAGCGACGGTCGTGGACCTGATGGCCACTGAGGAGCAACACCCCGACCACGTGTCCTTCAGCCAAGGTGCTTCCAGCCTCGACCTGTCCCTGGTGCTGGGAACTTCTCTGGGGTGGCAGGGGTGGCTTGTCTCCTTTCAAGTTCCTTTGTGCTGCCAGATCTCAATTTAGTGGGACTGTTAGCTAAGAAAGCAACCCATTTGGTATCAGACTCCCTGCTGTGAATCCAAAGAGCAAGACGGTGAAATGGAGAGGAAACTAAGACCTATTCAGAAGGCACTGAAAGGTGATTGTGTCCAAATTTAAGATCTGTTTCCTTTTCAAGCGTCCTCCTTTAGACCCGGTTTTAATAGAAATATTTCATTACAATTTTGCTAATACGTCTATCTAGACTACAAGTGATAGAAATTAAATGAATTTGACCCCAACACTGAAGAATTTTGTTACTGCACAGCAACCCCAAAATTAAGCTGACCAGAAAGAAAAGTGAACATGGAAAGTCTGGACATGTTATTCATGTCCAGACATGAGTAGGACGCTGGACAGGATGCTAAAAGCAACTAAAATGATAAGTGATGAGTAGGACAATATATTTTAAAAAGACTTTAGACTCAGTAGCCCAAGCTAGTTTTATTTACATGAAGAAAAAAGCAATACATTGTTTTAGCATTGCTGATCCATTTAGACATGTTCAAACTGCAAGGCCTTCAAAGAACAAAATCATTAAATCAGATGTGTACAGTAGTTTCTTATACAGAGTAAAATAACCTCTATCTCAGCTACACAACTATAAAAATGGTTTCAGAGAGCGACCTGCATCTATATCGGCTTCAGTCAATGAAAGGTTTGCTCTTTAGTTGTTTTTTGCTTTATTTGGGTGTCTTACTGTTGCTTTTTTCTTTTGTAAATGTGAACATTGAAGCCAGGCAACCTGTTAGAGAGGTGAATTGCTTGATTACACTGCATTGTTTTAATTTGTCTTTGGATGAATTCTCATAAGCTTTCATGAGAAAATCTCCCATTAGAAGCATTCATTTAATTTAAGAACAGTTGGGAGAGAAAGGGTTGAGATGACAGATGGAGACTGTGGGTGTCTTATAAGAGAGAGCTGAGCTTTTTGTATTTATCTTTTTGTGGCACATAGTTGCTGTTCTCTGCCGCTTCCATTTTTTTAATCTGTGCTTTTTTGTGCAGTATTTCTTAGAAATCTCTCCTCTTTTGTACTGTAAGTCTAATAGATTTCACTAGTTTTTCCTGTACTGTGTCAGCTTTAAAACATAACAATATAACACAGTATAGGGATGCAGCCTCGTAAGAAAGCAGAATAAAATAGGCTGAGCCTTAACATGCAGATTTCAAGCCAGTTTTGAACTGCATAGTATTTAGCAGAAAAACGTACTGAAATACAGATCTGATTTCTTCACTACATCATCTTACTGTTTGTCCAGCAAGTGGTATGTGCGTGCTGAAGACAGTTTTCTAGCTGTGCCGATGCCTCCGCTATGTAATTAAAGGTTCACTGTCAGAAAGTGGCCTAAATCTCACATTTCACTTCTATTTAAATTAGTATAAAAGTAAGTATAAGGTTTCAAAGCATTGAGCTTTAAAAGGCACATCTATAAAAACTGTAGGATTTCTGAATGTAAATGTGCACTGTTAACATTTGTGGCCCAGGCAGTTCAGCTTGCAAAAGCTGCATGAAAACCAAATACCTTTAGTAGTGTAAGTAAGCCAGTAACAGAAATGAGGACAATAGCTTTATTTTATGAATACCTAAAATATCAACATACGCAAATACAACTACATTCATACGAAGAGTCCAGCTGCTGACCATATTTTGATAATCGGGCCCCTGATTTGTGACTTATACCTCTTTTAACGCTCTTTAAGTTATAATGATAAATCATTTGTAAGTTGCGATGCCCATGCATTAGGGCTGCCAGGCCCCTTCACGGAGTTCATTGAAATTAAAAAGTAAAATTAAATCCTGTTAAAGTAATACGGAAAACAGCAAAACGTTTGTTCTATATAGAACTTGCTTTGCTCTGCAATGTAAGAAGCAAGCTATAAATATAGAGCAAAAATTTCAAACATTCATCTGACTTGTTCTCACTATGTTACATGTGAATTTATTTGCATCTATATGTGCTGTCCCTAAATTTGCATTGCACATAACAAACCAGTCGATATGAGAAGCAAAGTACATTCATTAAATTTGTGTTACTTTTCCATGGAGTTTTTAACTTAATATGACCAAACCAGCATTCCAGTCTTTTCCTTACCCTTCACAGTTTCTGAATGATTGGATCATTCTCTGTTCAAATAATAAAACCTCTTTTCCAAGGCTCCGTCATCTCTTGCTCTGATTACCACAGCCACTTCTTTTTGTCATCCCACGTGTTTCAGTCCACATAAAATACACTGCCGTGACAGTCTTTGTCAGTATTTGATTTGTCCGGTTTATCCCTTCAGATCTCTTGTTCTTTCTCCATCCCTCCTTCCTAACAAGTCAACCTTCAAGTTCACCACCTCCAGTCCTTCCCCTTCCTGTTTAAGTTCATGTTCCTGTAGTCTCTCCATCAGCTTCGTCAGAGATTGAACCTCTACACTTATTTCTCTTAATCTTTTGATCTCATAAAAACATGTCCATACTTTCTTCCCTCTGTATCATCTGTATCACTTCCCACAAACTGAGCTGCAAAGCTTCTGCTTTCTCCTCTTTGAAGTCTGCACTGGACCTACACGACTTGGCTCTTCTTTCTTTAAGCTGTAGTCTCCCATGAGGATACTGGAGCTGTATTCCATCACCATAATACTAAGCTCATTAAGGACCTACGTGGTGAGCTTGATTCAGCCACCACTGGTGCTGAAAGGACAGGAACAGACTCATTTGCTCCGTGAGAAAGGGCAGCATCCCACTGTACTCTGGGATGGTTGGCAGTGTCGCACGGCTGCCTTTGCTCTCGCAGTCTGCAAGGAGACATCTCATCCCGGTTAGCTCCCTGGGAGCCCCGACCTGCTCCTCCCCTTGTCAAGACTCCAGCTCTGTAGGACACACTAACCAGCTTCCAGCTTCCTCCTCCTTCCTCGGGGCGTTGCTGGCTCTGTTACAAACTCCCCTCTCACAGATTTTCTAATATCAGCTGCCCCAACCCTGGAAACCATTATCCTGCGACCCACTGTCTTCATGAACAGATGGGTAGACAGGGACATTCCTACATCTGTCTTTTCCTGCTGTCCTGATTTATTACTCTGTAAAATAATAAAACGTTAAAAAGGTTGAACCTGAACTGAAGCTATGACTATGACCCTATTAATCAAACTGTTGGAGAATTACTTTATATTAGGTGCCTTACGCACTGATCCAGTCCACTGAAAGTTGGCCTGAAACATAGTCTAAATACTGAGTATTGGGCCAAGGAAAAGCAGTTCTTGATTGCTTTGTGTTCTCTTACGGTGTATGACCATACACCAATGTAACAGAGCCCAAAGCAGCACTAATGCAAGCAATTCAGAGAGGAAGACAACCAAAAGCTGTCCTGACATGCGGAGGAGAAAGCAGCCAGCTATAGGAGAGCTCCTCAGTCTCCTCCTGACACGGGGTGATGCTGCCCTGTATGAGCACCTTTCATACAGTAAGATTTCATAACGTGGTGCATCATTTAGAGAACCCTTATGTTTGTATTTTGAATTCTGAAGTCCTTACCGATGCAAAGACACCTCTGGACTGGAAAATGGGAGCATGAATATGATGGCATCAGCCAGCAGTTTCAGGCAGAAATAGCAGTGCCACCCAAATAAGCCCACACAGCATCTCGCCAACTTTTTGAAACTACCTTTGGTGAGCCGTAACTCTTAAAACTTTCCATACATTCAAGACTGGTCTGTGGTCCCACACTGGCATGAGAAGTGTCTCCAGCCAGCAGAGGCTGGGGCTGGAAAATCTGTGCTGCTTCTCCCTGCCAAGCAAGTAACTCTTGCACCGGTCCTTAGCGGGATCTCAGGGGAAAGGGGCTGAAATAAAATCATTGCTTTCTCTCTGAGAAATAGGTATTTAAGTACTGGCCATGTTTGCTCCATGAACCCTTCCCACACCATTCCCATTTCCCATCACGAAGAGCCGGTGGTGCTGGTGGCCGGCGCCGCAGCAGGGCCAGCGTGCAGGGCCGGTGTGCAGGCTCAGCGTGCAGGGCCGGCGTGCAGGCTCGTCAGGCTCTTCTGCTCTGCCAGCCGTCACGAGCGTCTCTTATCTCAGCCATCGATGCCACGCTCACTTGATGTCTCAGTTCCGGAGCAGAGACGCTCCAGCTGCTATCTGGGAAGGCTCTGGCCCCAAAAATATTTAGTTAGCAGCCATTCAGTTAAGTGGAATTGACTTTTTATTGGCTTTCCTCTGTACGTCTGCCACCAGCGAAGGCCGTTTCCTCCTTCCCTCTTCTCTGCCTGTCAGTCCGCTCCACATTCCTATCGGCAGCCGTTAGCTCTGATCAATACTAACCACTGTGTAACAGCTCACGCATGGCTGCCTTAGTTTGCATCGATCAGACCCTTCTTCCAACAGGTAGCCGGCTATTTGAGGCAACGACTTGAGATAAACACCTACTTTTACTTCAGGCTAATTCATCGCGGAGGGGTTTCACGGAGACCCGGTGCCCTACTTCAGAGACTCACAGAGATCAGAGACTCACAGCAACTTCTCTCTTGCCCGAGATCATATGAGACCATGTTATTTTCCCCATCCCTTCTGAAATGCAGCCTGTAAAAATGATGCTATCCAAATACTTCCAAAGGACCTAGACTGAAAATTACACCTCAAACTATTCTAGTTAGGAGAACTTGGTGGTTTGGAAAATTAAGAGCATGAGTGCTGATTAGAAACGAGGATGGGATGACTGGCTGGGCAGTAGGCGTCTCGTGACTGTCCCGTCACAGCTTCTCACCGGCAGACCCTCTTCCATTGCAGTTTGGTGTCCGGGGGCCGTGTCCCCGTGAGCCCTGTGTGTGCCGGCGGGACACAGCATCCCCGGCCTCCGCAGAGCCAGCCCTGACCCAGCACCCAGGCACCGGCCCGCAGCTCCCATGGGGCTGGCTGGGAGCCACGGGGCACCCACGGGAGGAGGCTCGCTGTGCGAAGGGGTATAGCCTAAAAACTGTATCCATACTAGCAAACATTCAGCATCCTGAAAAATCAGATTATTTTGCTGAAGCATAAGGCACACAGGCGCCAGGATAGCACCTTCGGGCAATCTGTCCTGTTTAGATGCCATAACAAAACATGGAGATAAAGTGCTATGAACATTGATAGGAGGAATCTCCGCAAAACTGACCGGCAAACAGCAGTATGCTGGCAATCTCACTTCTATACTTGGTGCTGTCCCTAAAACTACCAGCATTTAGGAAAGTAGCAACCGTTTTGAAGGAATCCTAGCAGATGTCTTTGCACAGACACGCTCACTCCACGTCCACGCTCCTGAACCAGACCCCGCTTTGCAGCTTTGATTTGTAGGCTTGGAGAGAGGAGAGGAGCACACACAAAAGCAAGTGCCTTTGCCAAAGGTGAAGATGCAGTTCTTAACCCGACTGCTAAAAAGCCCGTAGATCAGACACGACCAGCCTGGAGAGCCTCTCGGAGAAGTTACAAACACCTTTTCTGGTTAGTTTATACCTGTGCCACTTACGGAGGCAGAAGGGCCGCAGGGCTGCTACGGCAGCTACAAACTTTCCAGTGAAATGAGTGTTTATTATTATAGGTTTGATGCCATTCCCAAAAGGACCTAATCAACAAGTAATAAGGCCTCAAGAGAGCAATTAGAAACCTGAACTTTAACTCCCTCATAACCACAGTGTAGAAAGCAACTGTTGCTTTGGTTTTGGGTATGCAGCCTGGTATGTTACCAAGGAAGAACTACTCAAAATCTGAACTATAAAATAATTGCAGATGAGTATTTGAATTTGAACAATGAGGTACAAGATTAGTTTCTACAGCAGGGTGAATGTGTGCCTGGCAACAAACACTAATGGTTTGGGGAGATTCATGCCCAAATACACAGCCCCTATCCTCTCTGGGTTTTTTCAATGCTTCTTCCTAGCTTTAGACAATCACCGAGGATGTTCGGTGCCTGCATACTTGCAGCATCTGCCCCTCTTTAAAAAAAAAAATTACCTCAGTTTTCGCACTTGTAAAATAACAATAATATCTGCCAAAATGCAGAAGCTTGAGATGCTTGGTTTGTTTGAAACTTGTTTTGAATACTTTGGATAGGACATTTCAGACAGGAACTGCACATTGAGTAATTCTTGCCATAGAAAGTCACGTGGCTACTGGAAAGCAAAAAATTGCCTAAGAATACGTCTGCATAGCACGGCTGCATCAGTGACCATCGCCCAAGAGGGCTCATATTCCTTACTGCCTGCCTGAGAGCATGGAGGAAGCACTTGACTTTGCAGGTCTTTACGCAGAGCCATGGCAACGCTAACGTGCACCCACAGACTGTTAATGTTCATGTTATCTGAAACGCAAGAGGTGTGTTTCTAAAAAATGTTCTTAAAAAAGAGTTAAAGTATTTTTTTTCAATTTCTTTTTTTTTTCCAAATACCGTATTTGAAGGCCATTTCCCCTGGCAGAACATGTGTCTGTATGTAGAGAAGGGAGCTGTGGTTGTTGCACATTTCCTTTTCAACAGGAACTGTAGAGAGAAAGCAAATACTATTGCGATACAAGAAGCCAGGAAGGAAAAATTTCTCATGCACCTATAAGATTGGTTGTCCATTTTGAATTTCTTGACTCTTCAGCAGCCTTAGTGGGTTTCTAGATCACAGCAGGATGAGCAGACTGACCTCTGTGTAGTGGTAGTTGGTGCCTTGTGAGATGGGTATAAAGTGCATAATTTTTTTGACGTTATTGGCTATTGCAAGTCCTCCCCGTCCAGTGTGGGGGGGGTTAGGGGTAACTAAGCCTGCTGCAGTGAGCGTCCTCAGCAAGTCTACGGCACACATCTCCACCGCATGTCCACCAGAACTGGCCCTGCTTGGCGGACGCTTAAACCAAACAGGATGGAAGCGATGCTGGCTGGCTAGGAGAAACAGCTGAAGAAGTCGGCAGTGGCAATGTCTGCTGCTCCGCTGACAAGGACAGCGCATGTCTTCCAACATTGCCTCTTCTGATCAACTCAAAACTAGTATTTTTCCTGTTGTGCAGTTGTCGATGCAGAAGTAAAAATAATACTGAGTAAACAGTGAGAACCAAGAGAGATATCGCTGCAAGGATGAAGCAGAAGTACTGCTTAATTGTTCCTAGGAGACAGAGCAGGGATATATCCCTTCACTGAAAGGACCGTCCTGCTATCAGGAATGATCCGTATCACGTGGAAATGGGATAAAACTCCGGGAGCACTCTGTAGAGCAGCGTCCGGGGGAGACACTTTAATGTACTCTAGTTTTCTCTGGACAGTACATAAAGCCAATAGGCGCTGGCAGCATGCGTATGGCTTATCATGGCACTTGGCTGACTGCAGTTACGTGTAGGTTCACAAGGTTTTTGCAGCCAACAGTTACAGAGCTGTTGAGGTCTGTTGAGGTGAGGTCCTGCTCTCTTTTGGAGGTGGAAGCACCGAACCTAGACCAGAGCTGCACACTTCCCACTCAGACTTGCAACTGGGGGTGCTGGTGGTGCCTCCCCGGTCCTGTACCGAGCCTGGGATGCCACGGCCCGGCGCAGGAGCCAGGAGGGCTCTGTCCCTGCCAGCCATGGTGCCAGGGGAGAGGGGAGAGCTGAGCAGACCAGGAGCCTGAAGATCGAGGTGAACTTTTAGATATCCCAGCCTTAAACAAACTGAAGGTCTTGAAAAACTTCATTTGATGTATAAAATGGAGCCAGCAGAGGGAGTGAAATGCAGGGACAGTGTACTGTCCATGGAAAAAGGAGCTGCTGGGGTTTTGATCCAGGTGCAGCTGGTTCAATGACACTTCTCAAAACCTATAGTGCGGGTGCACCGGCTCAGTCCAGGGCCACAGGTAACGCGGGTATGGATTAACAGAGGCAGGTTAGGACTTGTCGGAGTGAGAGGTTGTCTACTGTATCATTATCAATGTAAGAACAGACATTTTGGGGGCTAACACTGGATGTTTCCAGTATGAAGAAGGTAACCAGAGGAACCTTAACTTCTCAGTTCCTGCTCTGAGGGGGTTCTGAGTCCTGTCCCCGGTTCAAACGCTTTATGTTTCAGTTATTCTGGCACTGTTCACATGGTCCTGTGAGTGACCATGTAAAACACTGAGGAGAAGCCTAAAACTAAGCATGCTGATTTTGCTTATTCTCTTATGCTTCCTAAATGTCCTGGTCTTGGCATTATCTTGAGCACTAAATGTGGATAGACATGCTTACAAATAGCTTCTTGCTGATTTCTTAGTTAACTTCTTCAAAAATAGGAATTTTGCAAATGGATTAGTTCTTCAGCATCCACTTAGGATTTTTTTAGACTCGTCTTTAATGTGTCTTCAAAGACAGAAATACAATTTCCTCTTTTGATTGAGTGTTGGCCATCTTTGTTCACCATTTGATTAGAAGAGATAGGAAGTGACCTTTATTAAACCGTTTATAATGTGTGAGCTTCCTCCTTGCTACTTCTGAAGGAGAACTGGCAGGAAAATGCCAACTTTAGTGGTCAGAGACCACTGTGGGACTTGGAAAGGCACAACACACTCATTTTAGAATTATTCTTCCAGGGCCTCTGCAGACCCCAGGAGACATCAGTTTATGCATTGCTGATGTAATCAAGGTCGTATCTGTAGCTGTAAAGAATAACACACAAAAAGGTTGCAGTATTATTTTTTACTCAAGCTGAAATTTCTGAACAGTAATACAATAAAATGCAAATTCTACAGCCATGGATTCACAAAAGGCCTGTGCTTTTTGCCCTAGGGCTAGTGTTGTGGATTTTGCAGCCCAGCTCTAACCCCAGGTCCCGCATGCAGGTTTGCTGATTATGGCACGGCAAAGCAGAGGGAATCACCGACGGAGCTGCCGATCTGATCCAGAGTGGATGGTCAAAGAAAAGTTGGGAAACTGTTACATTCATGTGAACAATCAAAGGAGTTTGAGGGGAGTCACCTCATTTTATACAGCGAGGAGGCTTCACTTGCTGTTGTCCATCCGGTGGGAAGTTCCAGTTTGAGTGTGCCAGATTTCCCCAAGTATGACTTGAACCTGCTGTTCCAATGTTATTGTCAGGCTTAATGTACGTTGTTACGTTGAGATTTGTTGTTGTTGTTGTTGTTTAGATGACATTGCAAATGAGATAGATTGTAGCTAGGGGGAAAAAAAGAAAAAAAAAACCTAACCAAATAAACAGAAGGTTGGTAACGCATCTCTTGGAAGTGTGTTTTTCTGAAAATCATCCCCAGCCTGGATATTTTCAGAAAGTTTCTTTTCAAAAAGTGCTAAGTACTCACTCCTCCAATTAAAGTTAAGAAGAACGAAGGGAAGTAATTTTCTTCTGCCAATTCAATACTATATTTGATATCTGAGGGCAGGCGAATGCTGTTGTGAATCTTAGCTTTCAGGTTGCTGTTTCATACCTTCAAGAGGTAAATGATAATTTCCCAGAGATATATGGGGGGTTTGAAATGTTGATATAATCAGTACACACAATAAACAGTTGTGTTCTTCTGTATCTGATCTTCCCTATTTTGTGCCTGGGTACTATGACGAAGTTTGCTGCGTAAATTAGACAGGATTTGTTTCCAGTGGGTCTGCCTAGTGATGGTGGCTGGAGCAGGCTGTACGTTTGGGACCTCGTCAGATGTATCACTATCTAAAAGTGAGTTGGTCTCGCTTGGCACCCTTTTCATCCCAATTTGTGGTCAATCTGTACCTGAAATACAGAGTTTAGGACTTTATTCTCATTTACTTTGGCTTTTAATTTATTTTAGCTTTGTAATGTTTTCAGTTAGTGTTTGGTTAGCGTATGTGCCAGTATGTGATAAATATTGAGAACTGAAAGTAGTCTTTTAGTCCAAGATGTCTGAAAACTTTTGCTGTATAGGGTGCAGATAATGAGTCCGTAATACGTTTACCTCAGCAATTCCTACTCGTTGACCATAACAGCAAGAGTTTGAATTGATGGAGCTTTATGAAAGGCATTTAACACTACTGTATCACCAGGCAAGCTTTGTGGTACGGGCGGCTGGTGACCTGTTAGCTCTGATTCTCTTTTCACTGGAAAAGAAAATGCAATGCAGAGGTAGTTTGGGATAGCAAATATGATGTGATCAGCCAGCAGGGTCCCAAAAGCCAATGTAAGGGTCTCCTGGGTCTGTAATATCATCCCAGTAACCAGGTGTTTGGAGTTAGACTTCTTGCTTTGCAGGACTGTTGAGAAATTTCTAACCTTTTACAGTCTCCTCTTTCCCGTATCCCATGTCATTTTCAACCAGAAACTATTCACATACTTGTATATACTATATGCTTTATTTTTGAAAAGTCTTTGAATCTGTGTGTTTATGTGCCAATTTTCAAAGAAACATTTCTTTTAGCAAAATACAAAAATGCAACAAGTTGGTAGTTGAATACTGTGGAATTAGCTTAAAATAAGTTTTTCCTCCTTGAAATGAGATTATATTTGTGCCTGGATCAAGCAATTCTGCACCAGTCTTGAACTTGTTAAAGATGAAAATCAGAATAACCACTGCAATATTGAAAAGGTAAAATGAGAACAAAATGGCATTTGGCCAATGTTTATGAATCACAGAATATGATCATGAAATCATAAGAATAACCACCAAAAGGTAAATAAATTACCCAGCCTACTACTTATTTTCATGTACAGTTTGACACAAAAGCTGAAGCCATGAATGATTTATACCTGTTTTAACAATAATACTAATTTTCCTGAAAGATGGTCAGCACTCAGGCTGCTGTGGGCACCGTGCCAGTTGTTGAAAGGTTAATGTCTCAGCAGCAATACATTAAATTATGAATTATACCAGTCCCAAAATGGAAGGTTATTAGCTCAGTGTGTTTAATTAGCCCGGCTCGAACTTTGCCATCTGCTAGCACTGCCCATCACTAATGCATGGCCACGTGGAATAGGAGGGTTGGAAATAAGATGCCAGAAGCAGGAGACCTTCCACTTCCACACAGCCCAACCTCACCTGCTGAGCCTGCCCAGGGTGCCGACGCTCTGAGATCCTTGGCAGGTCCGAAGGCTCATCCAGAGGCCCGGCTCTGGCGATGGACTCCTTGGCGGGTCCAAAGGCTCATCCAGAGGGCCCGGCTCTGGCGATGGCCTCCTTGGTAACTACCGAGCTGATCCCAGATGCCGAAAAGGCGCTGCCTGCCGCGCAGGCCGCACTGAACATCGCAGGGAGTTCAGGAGCACGAGGAAAACACGTCTTGTTTTCTCCCGAGTCCTTTGGGCCAGTCCTCCTGCCAAAGCATTTGACTGATGTTTGTAAATTCTCATTCGAGTTGCGTCCTGGTTACACCACAGACCTTACCACGAGAGGAGAAGGAAGAAAGGTGAGGGCCCGACGTGTACCTGAGCAATGAGGGTGCCAGAAAAAGAGGAGCTTTCCTAGGGAGAGGGCTGGAGCTGCAGGGGCCGGCGGCGCTGGCAGCATTGCGACGGCTGGGGCTGGGACGGCAGGGCGTCCTGCAGGCCGGCGCTCAGATACGTGGGAAGCAACAGCTCGTGGTGGTTTTATTTGCACAGCATCTCTTGCCAATGACTGCACAAGGCTACGCTATTTAGTTTTTCAATAAATATTTAAATTTTACCTCTTTGCTTTTTATTTTTTAAAAGAACAAACAGTAAACTCTGTTGATTTTTTTATTAGTTAAGATTACGTGATACTTTTAAAATATGATGCACTAAGCATTACCAGAAGTAATTATTCACCATTATTACGAGGGTGCTTTTGGGGGGCTATGTGCTAAAACTCAGGTCAGAAGCGTGCCCTGGAAAGTGGAATGTACAAACACGGGGGAAGAAGCGAAGTTGTAAGAAGCCAAACACAGTCTTATTTTTAATTCTTCTTTTTCTAGGTAGGATAACCTTGCCAAGGAGGAAAGGAATTTGGACAGACTTAACATACAGCCTGTGCAGCTTCCACTAGCTGGACACTAAAATGAAGAGAGTTTAGTCACTCTCATCCCCACACAGCCCACCAGAATTAAAAGACGTTTTAAACTACAAAGGAGATTGGGTCAAACACTTACTGGTCCACCCCAGCCTGTCTACATAAAGAAGCCTATTTGGTTCCTCTGGCTATCAAGTCTCCACGTTTCTGTGTTGGATGTGAAGAGTAAAGAAAGAGCCTGGCAGAAATTAGAAGGTGTCCAAGTCAGCGTAAGAGACAACACCAGGTAGAGGCTCAATTCCTTTTCTTGATTTTCTTACAGTAATTATTTCTTCTCCTCCCCTTGAGTCTTTCTGATTCCCTCTTCTTCACATTAGTAAAGCCTCTGTACTTGTACTGCCGGAGCAGGTGGCATGGTTGGGATATCAGAGCAATATGTATTAGAGTAAAACCTGCAGACAGAAATAGAAAGTAAATGGAAGATGAATTGATCAGAGGAAAGGCAAAGGATGGAGGGGATAAAATAAAGGGAAAGGAAGACAAGAATAATACCTTGCCTGTGTGCTACAGTAATTTATTATTTTTATATGGTGCCCAGGGTGTACAGTATCTGTTTTACTGAACAAATGGAAAAAAGAGTTCTCAGCCCCAAACAGCCAACATATTAATTTATAATGTGACAGCCTGACGAAACAAGTAGCCAGGCCAGTGCGACGAGGAATAATTTAGTGCTTGCAGAGCATGAGTTCCTTTACTTTGGTATCCGCACATGTGTACGCCATCAGATGGAAGTCTCTTGGTTTTGTAATAACTTACTGTAGAAGACAAATTTCTCTTTCAGGAAAGTTCTGAGGGGGGGGGGTCTGAGGGCATGGGCAAGTGTTTTATCTGGAGGAGCAAAGCGGCTGCCATTTCAACACACCGTGAAAGGAGCGACAACCTGAATCCCAGCCTGGCAGCAGAGGCACGAGGGAGCACTGCAAATCCCCCCTGACCGGGGTGCGGAGACGCTCGTAGTGGGCCAAGACGTGGTGGAGAGTAGAGAGGAAAGAAAAGGACTCAGCAGGCAAAACTGGAGCATTTGCTCCAAGCCATCTAGAGCTGGAGTTTCTAACGAGCCATCCAGACGGGACAGCAAAGAGATGACCTGAAACAACACGCTCAATCGGGAGAGGGTTCCAGTGCAGACGCAAACCTGCCGTGACCACAGAACCAGGGGAGCAATACAAAGTTGTTTTCTAACACAGTTATTGCCACTTCAATTGCAGTTTTATTCCAAAAGCAAATTCCAAAGTTTTATGTGCATAAAGGTTTTGACATAAACAAGAAAGAAGGCAGGAAAGTGGTATGTACTGTATAAACAGTTCCACTTTATAATTAATGCTGGAGATCAGGGGAGCAGGAATAGCTGTGCATGTGTGGTCATTCAGATTTACTGTTGGTCTTATTAAAACCTAGTTCTGCAATAATTTTATGCCCAGGTAGGGGCAGAAAGAAAGCAGGATGCCCCCAAGCAACCCATAAATAGTGCGGTGAAGACAAAGCGTTTATTACTTAGCTTCACAAAGGCTCTGTAAGTGCTCTCCCAGGGTATGTATACTTGTACCCCAGATGCCAATTCTGCAAATTAGCATTATTTCTCAAAATACTATGTAAACAGAAGTCATTTGAATACTTGATTTCATCAGACAGAGTCACACATGGAAACGTCAATATCTTTCTTTCCCTTTAGCGGAGTGAGCAGAGGTTTTCACTGCCTGTCTTTTTATTTCTCTTGGAGTATTGTTACTGATGAAAAAACCTGGCAGGGTCTGGGATCTGTACGGAACTCATTCTGCAGGATTGTGGCCCATGTCAGTGCCCCGTGCTGTCTTAAGAGCAACTCTGGGGCATAAACTTTCCCATTTATCACTGAAGTGTGCTATTTTGAATCTTCTGTTTAACAGTTTAAATTACTATGCCAAAAGTTCTTTTATGGCTGAGACACGCAGGGAATTACAGGGATTTGAGATCCTATCAAATTAGCTTTGGGATGCCCCTTTTTCGTAAGTAGAAAAGCCACCAGTAAGTTCAGCTCAGGTTTTGCTGACGGGCTCTTATTTTATCATTGTGCATCCTACAACCATAAGTTGTTCAAATTTTAGAAACTTTCACAATTTTTTAAATCCATTTTTGTGTTGTATTTCACGTAGAAACAGGTACCTCAGTTAATAGGACAACAGTAAAACAGGGTGAGAGAGACCCATAAAATCATCTTTAAATGACAAAATCGTTTTCCTAGATAGAATACAACGATGAAAAGGTGAATATGTCAGGATTTTCCAGGGCTAAAAGCAAGCGTTGCATTTTAAGGATGCCTCTCTCTCTCCTGTTCAGTGGGATAAAGATATACATTTAATACTGAATTTTTTCAGTATATTGGACTTTAACATCCTTACATTAGAAAAGTTGCCACTGACCAGGAGGCCAGTGCAAGGAGGTGCTGCATTTGCTGGGAGGGAGAAAGCACTTTTATAGCTGTTAATTTATTTTTGAATCATAATTATTTGGACCTGCTGGTGTTTTGAATTGTAAGAATTAATTCCACGGAAATAAGGGAGGAAGAAATGGGCAAGTGAGTGTGATGAGTGGTGCACTGTAAATGGGCATGGTTGTGTTGCACTCCATGCGGCCGTCGTCTGCGGGTCTGGAAACGCATCAGGAGAATTTACACCAACATCACGCCTTACGTGCTCTACTCCCTCACGGCAAATTAGTATTATTCCTGTTCTACAGGCTGGGAAAATAGGACAAAAAATGGGGGAGTGAGTTTTGAAGTCCATCCCCATATGCCTTCGTCTTCAGGCACTTCTAGCATAGCCCGTGTACTGCTCTGGCCGGTCCTTCGGTGCGGACAGCAAGTCTGTGGCAGAGCTAGGAATAGAAGCCAGGCCCTTGTTCCAAGTCCCGGGTCCTCAAGAGTATTTTTAGGCACTTAATACCATTAATTTCATACTCTTTTTGGCCAAGGATCTTAGAAACAAGAGCATGCTTCCTCCCGAAATAATTTTAAAAATCATACTTATGCGCTCTTGGACAGTTTTTTTTTTCAGGGACCGTGTACAGTTGAGCCCTATTTAGGAACAAATGGGCTTCAAAATTAGTTTTGGGAAGAGTTCTGCGTGGACTGTGCTTTTGTGCAGCCTCAAAGTATGACTTAAGGGTAGAGAGGAGATGGTGCAGAGTCTTTGTCTTCTGCAGGGCAAACAGTACCTGTTTGAGAGGGGCTTTGGCAGAGGGCAAGGGAGGGCTTCGTTTCATGGCCGTACGCTTCAGGTTCCTTCTTTGCTGTCTCTGAAAGGCAACATTCTGTGTTTCTGTATCCTCTTTATTTTGGCTGCAACTTCCTTCTCTCAAACACAAAATCTTTTACATTTAAAGTACAGCAAGACCATTGTTCACCAATATTTTGATTAAAACGACGCAAAAAAACCCAGAAGCCCCGTGGACAGCAGGCCTACAACGCGCTGGAGCTTCTCCAGCCACAGAGGTGCGGCCCTTGCTCGGGCAGCGCACACTGGCATGACATGATTCAGTCAGTTAAAGCTGACTGAAAAGGCGTAGAGAAATACACAGATTTCTACATACGACCCTATTTTTATTGTGCTAACTCGGCAAACCCAGTTCAGGCCCTGCTCCTGCATCCTATCTATTATTAATTAATTGATTTCCTATAAGCTCATTATTTAGTTCGCTGTGACTTCCTTACAGCGTGCACAGCTTTGCAGACAACGGAAGACAGTTCCTGTCACAAAGCTCAAACACATGGAAAACGCCAAGTCAGGCAACGGCAGGAGTGCAGCAGAAGCAGCAAGCCAGCGAGCGGCCGGGCCGCAGCACGCCACGCCCGCGTTATCCTTCTCTCCTGGGTTACACGCCCCCAGATCCCCACAGCTTTTGCTGTGCACCCTCCATCCCCTGATCCCCACCGTCACCCGTTTTGCCCGTCCCACACGTCTGTGGCCCCGGCCAGCCCACGTTGCTCCCTGTGGACAGCCACTCATTGGATGAACGGACGAGCAGAGGGTTTTTCAGTGACTGCCACGTTGCTACCGCAGGAAGAGAGGGTCTCGAGGGGGGTTGCAGGGGGGTGGTCACAGGGCAGCTGGCGGCCACCGCTGCAGGGGACGGGGAGCCCCGTGCGGGAGGAGCGCGGCCGCCCCAGGACAAGAGCGGGCGAGAAAAGCCTCTCCGCGGCCGCGCTGCGGAGGCTGCAGGCCTGCTCCGGGCGTCGAGGGGCTCCTCTCCCTCGCTCCGTCCAGCTCCGGTGGTAAACGTGCTTATTACAGTGCTAATGTCCTGCAAGTGGAATCCTACCTCCAAGTATATTAGGGTAATGAGTTCACACCTAACTAATGGAGACTTAATAGAGTTACTAATAGGCTGCCTTTTCCCCCCACGGTTTATGACCCCGCGGGCCGGAGCTGTCAGGGGAGGCAGAGGCAGGCGGCCGCGCTCAGCCCGCGCCCCGGCTTGGCCTCCGGCCTCCTGGCCTGCGCCTGGCCCGGCAGCCAGTTTCCAGGGACGTCGTCTCTCCACCTTTCTGCGAGGAAAAACAAACAGTTTTGAGGCTCCTGTGTCTTTATTAAACATTTCCTTTAAACTGCATACTTTGGCTCCCTGCCCAAATGCACCAAGAAAGCTTCCACAGAGCAGCTCGAGTCCGGAGCTCCGCCGCGGGCTTCCCGGGATAAATAACCCCCGGAGGAGCGAGCACCTGCGCCGGCGGCTGCGGCCCACGGCGGCCCAGGCCCTCCCCGGGGCCGCCGGCTCCCCCGGGCCCGCCAGGAGAGGCCGATGCAGCCGGCCGGACTCCCCACACCGCCGGCGCCCGGCAGCGGCCCTGGGGAGGAGAGCGAAGGAGGCGAGGAACCAGCAGCGCGGTCGGCCTGGCTCCGCTCGCCGGCACGCAGACGCGACGTGGCAGCGAGGTGGGTGGGGAGGCGGCTGCTCTACGGCGGCGAAGTTCGTCCAGCGCCGCGGGCCGGGAGGGTTGCGAGGCGTAGGTGTAAAGGGGGCTGGGGAGCCGCTTCGGCTGGGGAGCAACAGCAGCCGTTCGCTTCGGCCCGTCGCCCCAGACGAGCGAGGCGCCGGCGTGAAGAGACGCGGGCTTCACCCGCCGTCGGCAGCGCGGCTGCTGGCCGTCGGCGCGGGGCCGGGCGCGGGCTGCGTCCCCGCCGGCGCGGCGGCCGTCACGGCGCGGGGCGCGGGGGAGGCGGCGTGCCAGGCCGCGCTGCCGCGGGGGCCGGGCCGGCACGGCTCTCCGCGCCGCTCAGGAAGCAGCGGCGCGGAGAGCGGAGAGCTCTGCAGGCGCGGGCCGGCCGGGCCGGGGGCCGAGCGCGGCGGGGAGAGGGGGCCGAGCGCGGCGGGCGGCGGGAGGGGGCACGGCGGCGGGTGATGTCAGCGTTTCCTTCTGGATCGGTCATGTGCGCTTGCCAGGTAAACAGTCTAGAAATAGACGGGAGGAAGGCAGCGGATGGAGCGTGCAGCCGGGCTGGAGGCGCTCTGCCTTCACCCTTTCCTCCCCGCTGCCGTCCTCGCAGGCGGCTTCCCCAGCCTTCGGCGGGGCGCCGGGAGCGGAGCGGCGGAGGCGGAGGGGGAAGCGAGCCCGCGCCGCTCTGTGCCGCAGCGCTAACGCGCGGGGCCGGCCGGGGAGGGCAGCGCCGGCGGCCCACGGGGGGGGTCGAGCGCCTTCGCTGCCAGGCGGCGGCGGCGGCGGCGGCGGCGGCAGCCCCGCTTCGTTCCCGCCCTTCTGGCAGAGCCCAGGTGAGGCCGGTGAGAGCCCGGGCGGGAGGCGCCGAGGGGCTCTCCGGCGGCGGGGCCGCGGCTGCCGGCAGGCCGCGGGGCAGCTCTGCTGCGCCCTGGGCGGGGAACAGGTTAAAATGCAGGCGTTCCTTGCGAGCAGAGGAGCTGGCTTATGTCGCGTGGAGCGTTCCCAGCAACTGAGCAACCCGAGTTCAGGTACAGAAAGCTCCGCAGCGTGCCAGGAATATTCTTAGTTTGCTCTTTCCTCATTCACTAGAAATGTGCCTTTTCTGTGACGCCTTTCAGAGCAGCCTAGCAGTTAAATTAGTAACTACGATAAAAACTACCTGCGCTGCTTGGAGACGGGGTTTTCTAAATCCCCAGTCATCCCGAACGTAACGCGTGGAGGGAGCTGCCTGCTGCGGCTGGCACCCGGCCCTCCCGTCCCCTCCCTCGGCCCTGATCTCGGCAGGAGCAGCCCACGGCACCGTGCAGCCTCCTGCCTGGGACAGGGCCCCTATTTTTTCCAGGCGGGACAGGGCATTTTTTTCAGGCATTTTCCAGGCGTGATAGCATGCTGCTGTGCATCATCCGTATGTCCGTCCTGTCTGGAGCGGCAGAGAGAAACTGCAAGGATGGAAAGCTGGGGAAAACACCCTGCTGATGGCCAGGTGCCTGCTTCTCCCCGCTCAGCACTTTCCTTTACCCCCAGAAAACAAAGCTGCTGTCATAGCAAGTACCCATAAAATGCAAGGCATCCTGAGTGCAGAGATTAGTGGTAATTTTACAAGGACTCAAATAACGTTGGTCTGCAGGGTGCAGCACTGCCTTGAAAGGGAACAGCAGACATTTCCCCTGGAAGCAAGTTTCCTCTTTAGAGCAGTTTACGGCCGAGGCGCAGTGTCAGATTGTGGCACAAATATACTGTCAGCCTTTGGGTTGGAAGACAGACATTTGATACCTCTTTCTGTTGCCGAAATGCGCTGCCCAGACACGACTCCCAGCTCGGTTATTTTTTGAAGCATTATGTAATTGGATTGCATGGTCAGTAGTGCTTCCTTAACAAGCCTTTCAGCAAACCCTCTGCTGCCGCAGCCAATCCTCAACCCTTACATACACACTTACTCACGCAGGCTCAGTCTGGAGTAAACTCGCTGCTAAATACAGTTAGAAAACAGACGAAACCAGGCTCGGAATAGATCATCCGCTCCCCGCGTTACGTGAGACGTGGTGCAGCCGAGCCCTAGGCGCCGCTGGTGTGAAAACGGGGTCGCGCTGGCGTCTCCCGGCCGAGGGGTCAGCGACTGCCTCCTCTGCCCTGCCTCTCTCTAACGGGGGAAAAAAGCCTGCTTTTTGGAGCACGGACGGGCAGCCGAACCCAGGGCTGGTCTCGGTGTCCCTGTGCTCTCTCGCCCTGCCGTGATGGCCCCGTGCTTTGGGGGCCAGCTTTGGGAAACCTCTCCTACAGCGCTCAGGCCCGGAGCGGCACCAGGGCCTTTATCTCCCGGGTTTCGGTGTAAGCTGAAGCGCTTGAATTAGGAACTGAACCTCCAGATACCTTCACGAGTCGGACTGTACACCAGTCTGCGGGCTGCACCAATGCAGCCCGCAGCGGTGCCTGGCTGGCCCCGGCCTTTCGCGGGGGTTTTGTAGGATCTTCCCTCTCCTCCGGCCGCCGTCAGCCCGCGGGTTATGGCTCTGCTGAGTCACGGCTTCCTGTTTGTGATTGCTGACTAGTGGCAGCAGTTGCAGAAGCAATAAGAGATATTAAAAAGTGTGAACTTCCACTGGGACCAGAAGATACAATTAGGGCTGTGCCAAGAAATACACTGCAGCGAGCTGTTGTTTAAAGGGATGCGGAGCGCTGCAACCCCCCGTTCCCTTGCTGCAGGAAGTAGGAAAAATGAACATCACTAGCCTTTTATCATCTCTGAACCCAAATAAAAATTGCGTTTGACTTCTGAAGCTCACTCTGGCTGTTTTCCATGCTCCTCCTCAAAGCGTTTGATCCAGCCTTCCAGTCTGGGTCTCCTCTACCTGCTGCTGCTGAGATATAGGGATCCTTGTTTCTTGCTTTCACCTAAGACTGGTTCTCCGCGGAAAGCCTACGTGCCACTGTGTAAAAGGGGCTGCTTTAGAAGGTGTACACAACAGTAATGTTATTACCATTCTTTTTTTAATGGGCAATATCTCTGGAGAGAAGCATGAAAGTATATGGAGAAGGTGCTCTTTGATCATTAAGATCTAAATGCAGCATTCAAACAGCGTGGCTGTTTCTTCATATTATGCTGAAATTCATCTTAAAGTGCTGCTCCTGGGTGGGCATTTTCCTGTTTCTCCTTCCTCGGCTTGAACATTTGGAAGCATTGCCACCAGTTTCATCGCCAGCCCTGGTGATGATTGCCTCCAAAAGTTGTTTCTCCACCCTTTGTTTACAGTATTTCTGTCAGCCTTTCAACTTGTGTTTTAATTCCGTAGTAACTTTTTAGCCTTATTGTCAGAATACACGTTCTGGTTATTCAGCTGAGGGCAGGAATTAGAGGATGGCCTTCTATGGACTGTGTGTCACCGGAGGACAGAAAATGTGCTTAGGCTGGTCTTTTTGGGATTGAAACTATAGTTAAGAAGTTAGCAGCTAAGAAAAAAAAAATCTTCACTTTTGTACTGGCATCAGACTGATTTTTTTTTTTTTTTAACCCTGTGACAGACATAAGGCTGAGGACTGGCACAGAGAACATACATTAGGGGAGGAAAAAAAAAAACACCCCACAACCTCAGTTATTTCAACAAATACCAAAAGTGGATTGAGAGTGGATGAAGAGGAGGAGGAGGCAATAGTGAACACACAACACAGTTCAAGCTGGCAAGGAGCCCTTTCTTGAAGAATGTAAGTTTAACCTTTAGCATTCAAGTGTCTGGGCTTAAGTGTCATTATGAGCAATACTTTCCTCCAGCACAGCCTCTCCTGCCTGGAGGAGGGTTCTGTGCAACCTCATCAGTTTTCCCCTTTCCTTTCCCGAGTATAAAAATACGCATTTCTGTCTGCATGTGCTCAGCAAAGTTACTTTTAGTGGCAGTGCCTCACTTGACAAAGCCAGGATGGCCCTGGATGGGGCCGAGGGAGGGTCTGCCCCGTCCTGGCAGCTGCCGAGGTGGCCGGTGGAGGCTCTGCTGCAGCTATGGCCTGACAAAGCGAGTCCTTTGCCGGACTGGTGTTCACTGGCTGAATTCTGCTTAAAGATTGTGTGCCCCAGACTCACAAGTGGAGCCAGCTGGCCGTGGCGGGGGCTCGCCCCCAAGCAGCTACCCGCGGCCGGCCTCTGTTCAGGGCCTCGGGCTGCCCAGCTCAGGGGCGGCCAGCACCAGGTACCTCTGCCATTCCTGCCGGCTTGTTTTGGCCGCAGGAAGGAAGAGGATCTGCTGGCGAATTGCTTTTGCGAGAAGCAAACTAAAATGAGGAGGAGGGAGGGACGGGCCTGGTGTCGTCGTCGTCGTCATCGCCTCCCCCGGCGCTAATCTCACCTTTTGATGGAGGCAACATAGAAAAAAATTAGCGAGACAGCAGCAGACAAACATCAGACCTGGCTGCAAATGGACAGGCTGGATGTGCCCCCCCAAATCATCTCCAGCTGTAAAACACTTCAGGGCTGATAGAAACCACACGCATCCCAGGCACAACCCAATCTGCAAAGCTGCATTCCAATAAAAATGCAGCACGGACATAAAAGAACCGCTGCCCGGGATTCCCGCCCCGGGCTGGGTGCTGGGGTGGGAGGCAGCCCCTCGCCCCGGCTGTGCCCCCCGTGCCCCGGCCCCCGGCGGGGCGCAGGGCTGAGCTGGGTGCCTGCTGGGACGCAAAGGGAGGAGCGGAGCCCCCCAGCCCTCGCTGCAGCTCCCCGCGCTCGGCTCCCTGTCCCAGCCCTCCCAGGGCACAAATCAAAGCGGCTACGCCGGCTAATAGGGGAGGGTCGGGGTTAGCTGCAGGGTACATCGCCGACTGAAATCACAGGCTGGAATCCGAATTTCAATAAGCATGCCTGACATCGGAGGCTGTGCTGCAAATGTCAAATATGCTTATGTTAAATACAGGTAATATCCTGAGTGTACGTTTGAGAGCATGATTCTTTCAGATACCTTGTCTGATGAATTTTGCATCTTGTATTTGTGATTTTTCCATGCAAAGAAGTACTGGTTTTAGAGGAATAAGAGCATATATTTATGAAGAGGTAAAGATGAACTATTTGATTAACTGTAGCAAAGATGCTGTGCCAGATCAGATTTCTCACTGCTTACAACTTGGGTTTTGGGTACATGGTTACCATATACTAAGTACAGCTGGTATTGGTGCTTAACTTACTGAACAATTCGATGCAGGCTTTTCTGCAAATCTCCGTCTTAATTCTAAAATAATTTGGAGGGGAAGAAGGCAGATGGACTGTTATCCGAGGAGTGTTTGGTACCTGACTTGTGCTGAAAGATTTGCAGTGCTGTCACTTGCGCCTGGCCCGTAGCGGGGACGACTACAGCGCTGCGTGAGCCCTGGGCCAGGGTCCCTCCGCCTCCGGCGCAGCCTGAGAGACCCAGACTAGCTCCAGGACACGCCAGGTTGTTTTAGTCACCGTATTGACACACTCTGAATTTGGTGGGAGCTACCCTGTAAACCAGAATTCTTCTCAGTGCTGAAAGCATTTCTTTTTTCTTTCTAATTCTGTGGGAACTGTAATTTTATTTTGTAACTTATTTCCCTCTTTTTTCCTGTTAAGATGGTTCCCAAACATTTATTGTGGGATTTTTCATTTAAAATAGTTTTCTAGGGAAATTACTGTGACAGTGATTTAATTGTTTAATTAAAATCTGACATTGATGACAACATAAATACAATAGGCATGAGGTGATATAGGCATTAAACAAGTGCAATTGTGGAATACATCCATAGAGTGCTCTGAGCACACAGAACAGCTCACAAAGAAATGATGTTCAATATTTATCAGGTTAGTGAGTCCTAATTAAATGCCAAGACTTTTTTCTTCATTTCTCTAAAAAAGCAAAGAAACATATAGATGTATTTCAAGTGTTTATTTCCATCGCAAACACATCTACTCATCTTGTGTTAAGGCCTGCAAAAAAAGCAAATTCGTATTAAAAATCTGCTAGTTGACTGAAGGGGTATTTACTCAGCCTGCCTACAGCAACCCAGCCAGAGGTTTGGAGGTGGCTGGAACAGCCCGCTGATGGCCCATCACTCCCAGTGGCTATAGTAAGTCCAGTGATTACAAAATGGATGGACAGATTTCTTTTAATAATCGGGTAAAAACCCAGAAATATACTGAAGACAAAAGAAGAGAACAAACATTCCTCTGAATATGCCCCCCCAGCCCAAGTCTCTCCCCAGCCCTACAGTGTGTATTTCTCCTAGAGAAACACACGCCCCCCTCGAGCATACCCACACGTCTCTCTCGGCAATAAAGGAGGCAGCCCCCTGCCCATGAAACAACACGTACGTGCCTCCAGAAGAAATTCACGGTATCTGGCTGGAATTGCTCAGCAGTGCATCTCTCCAGCCCTCTCTTTCTAAGCCCCGCTGCATTTCTGCATCCCAACAATGAACACGCCGCTGTTGGAATATCCCTTTCCATGCCTCTTGCTGGGCGTCTTTAAATGGTATCAGATCACTTCTGCAGCTTAGACAGCCCTTTGCAATCAGTCGCTGCTGATCGCCTGCCCTTTCCCCCCTTCCCAAACCCCTAAATAAATGCATCTGCTCCAGTCTAATTCATGTCAGCCTTCCCCCTTCTTGTATGCAACTTCATGCAAACAAACTTCTAAATGAAAAGATAGCTTACCTGGACAATGCTTTGAGTATAGAGTAATAAAAACTGATAAAGCCAGACATCCCAACTCTAGGACAGGGATTTGATTGCAAATTTCCATTGCAAAGGAGTAGAGGGAACTGGAAATCTGACAAATGCCTTCAAATTGACCTGTGTTTTCACAATGCACGCTGTGTTTAAAATGAATGGCAGACTTTATCATTTGGAGCTCCTTCAAGGACTCCGGCCTTCTATGCTTTGTTCTAATTCTTCAGACATATTTCCAAGAAGCACAAAGCTACGTAAGAGGATGATATTATGGAGATTTTTTTTCTAAGCGGGATTGTTCCCCCCCCCCCCCCCCCCCCCCAACAATTTTTCAAGCCTGAATTTAAAAAGATAGCCTGGAACTTTTTTCTTGCTATAGCCATACGTTAGTCCCCGACGTCCAGTTGGCCTCTCCCAGCTCAGAGCTTCAGCCCAGTTCCCCCCAGAGCCAGGTGGAGGGAGGCAGGGTGCAGCCAGGCAGGGTGCAGCCAGGCAGGGTGCAGCCAGCCGGGAGCCTGAGCAACGCGACCTGGTTCTGCCTCCCTCCAGATTCGCCCTACTCGGCCGCTTTCACCACAGCCATGGCAAACCTGGCCCACTCCTGCCTCGGGACAGAGCTGCTCCTCAGCCGCTGGGCAGCCAAGTCGTATTTCTACGGGCGGACCTGGTCTCCTTGCAGAACCCCTATTTTACATGTCAAAGAGAACAACCGTCTTTTCTGAAAGTTACATCCAGAAAGCTGTATGCGCTGCCTCAGAAAAACATTTTGCTTCAAAGTTGTTCCTCTTAATCTGTATACATTTTTACAAATAATAACTTTCCTTTAAAGCACTGGTATTAGTTCCATCTGTTCAAAATAACATATAAATGAAACTGTATGATTCTATGCGCAAATATATCAGATATGCTGCGAGACAAAAAAATAGGGTTAATCTAATAATTCAACTGCATCTTTAACAAGTTTCCTATTGGAAAAATCAGTCTTATTTTCCCTGCAGATCTGATACTGAGAGCTTCTTTCTACTAAGCACATTAAAAGCTATTTGAACCAAAAATCCTATCTATGCATGCGTAGAGATACATATATAGAAACAAGAGGCATCCATAGTATTACAGATGAGGCTGTATCGAGATTTCTAATTAAAGCAAGGGTAGTCCCTTCTTATATTTTAGCAACTGGATTGTCTTTTTGCCTAGAACAAAGAAATCTTAATGGAAGTAAATTTTCTAGGGGAGAAGCACGTGCACGTATGTATAATCGTACCTAACGATTACGGTACAAATTATTCCTTAATTCCTCAGATTTATTTTGGTGTTTGCACAGGGGTCTATCCGGCTGGTCCTGCAGTCATCACTTGTTCGCTCCCTTCCTTTCACACGCACCTTGCCGCCTCTTTTTGCACCCTGGTAGAAATGGGAACTCTTCCATTCCCCAGCCTTTGGATGGCTGCGTTCAGGACGAGGGGCAAACCTCTGCCATCCGCTCACTTCCCAGCCTCGTCTCCTGCCCTTTCAGGAGGGGAGGGAAGATGTCCTAGGACTTGACCCCAGCACAGAGCCTGCTCGGGCTGGACCCAGCTCCCAGGAGGGTGGGGGGCCACAGGGCGCGCTCCCCTCTCCCCGCTTAACCCCTCCGCTCCTGGGCGCGGCCGCGGTCTCGGCGCCTCTGACCCCGGCGCCCGCTGCCCTCCTCCCTTTCGGGGCACTGGGGATCACCCCGGGAGCATGAAAGGACAAGAATGCAGGAGTAGCGAGAGGCTGTCGCGGGAGGGCACAGCGCAGCACGGCCAGAGGAACAGCAGAATCGCCGAAAAGGGGGATGTTTGGTTTGTGTTAACTACCCAGACAGATGCACTTCGGCATGTTTGCATTTATGGAATCCATATGTTGTCATGGGAAATTAGAGGACAGCAACACAAAACTAGAACTCGCGATGCAAATGCAAAGAAAACGTACATGGCTCCCGGACTCTGCGTTTGCACATGTTCCTGCGAAGGTGCCTATTTCTGGAGTATCGACAGAGTTACCAGATTTGCTTGCCACCTTCTCCACATGTTTACTTTTTCTTTGCTCTGCAAAAAGTGTGTACATAGGCAGCACCCATTCTCAGACCGGTCCACCGGATCTACAGCCTCTGGTGAAAATATGCACTTCTAAGTTATACCAAGTACTAAAAGACAAGGGTTACTTTATTCTTGCCTCAACTTCATCCTCAAAACACGTTTGTTTCATATTCAGCAAGAACAACAGTTACAAATTACATGCACCTTTACAGATAGCACACCAAGCAGCCCTGAAAAATCCTACTTGCCCTAGGGCTTGTTGGTTTGGGGTTTGGGGTTTTTTTTTTTTCCTTTCCTTTTTTTTGGCTGGAGTTAGTTTTGTTGTTTTTTTTTTTTTTTTTTGGAAGGGCAAGTAATGTTAACAATTATTCTTCCATAAAGCTATACAAACATATTTTGAGCAGGGACTGACAAATTCTTAAGAGCAGCTTTTAAAGGCAAACTGGTAATGTACTGGAGTCTATCCATTTAACAGCCTGCAAGAACTCACACACAGCATGCGCATTCTAACAGTACACATCAGTGCTGCATTTATAATATTCAGATAACTATGGTACGTATTAAACCTTGACTCTTAAAACCTGTGCGTATCTCCCAAACGCAAGCCACTTCAGTCATGTATCAACTCGTACAGCCCTCCTGCAAATGTCTAATAATCGTCCTCTTCCTTCATCCCCCCCATCCCACTAAAGGGACTTGTCAAAATTTCACATGACTACCCCCACGTTAAGAAATATGGAAAGCTGGATACATTTCATTAAAAATACTTACTAACAAACATGCAGTTTATTACCTTTCAGTATAAAATACATCTACATTAAGGGTCTCCCAAATGGAAAAACTGACCGCAACTGCATTCCTTGTTCACTGCTATGAAACAAACCTGGAAGTTAATTATTTGGGTTAGAATGAAAAATAAAAATGGGAAAAAAAAAAAAAAGAAAAAGAAAAAACCAGCAATTTGAAAAGCTTCTTTAGGTTTTCAAGAGAGATGATTTAATTCAGCTGCATTTCTGCCAGTCATAAAATAGTCTCTTACAGAAGGATGAAGAAAACATATTCCTGAAGCCTGGATAGAGGCTCTTTACTGGTTCACCTCCTCCTAAAATTCAAATCCCACGTTCCCAGCGATCATCTACATTTTTCGCCAGGGCTGGAATGGGGAGGGAAAAGCTGCTGGAAATAAAAATTTTGAATAATAATCGCAGATGGACCCGAACAGAAAGTGAAAAATGTTACCGTAAGGCTAGAGAAACATTTATTTAATCAAACCAGAGGTTCTGTTGGGACTGGAGGAATGTTGCATCCTTTCCTAAAAAAGAAAAAAAAGGGGAAAAAAGAGGAGGGGGTGGGGGGAGAAAAGAGAAAGCAAGAAAGAAAAAAGGCAGAGGCACAGCCGCCTCCTGGAGTTCCCCATTGTCCGGGGCTATAGAGAGCCCCAGAATGGCATTAAACTCACAAAAGGCATATTGTGCGGGGGACAAAAAAAGCCCCTTCTTCTACAATAACTTTTAGCTTCTTATTTTTAGAAAATGACAAAGCTGTTGCCAGCGATGGCTGGTGAAACCTGTAGCCCGGCTCCCAGCGAGCTGGACGCGGCCGTATTGATCCGCTGTCCCGCTCGGAAAGGTGGCCGCAAAGTTTGAAGGGGAGCGCGGGCCGCGCCGCGGGGATGCCGCGGGGATGCTGCGGGGCCGCTCCGCCGCGCTCCGCGCCCGCGGCCCGCCCCGCGCTGGGGCCGCCGCCGGGGCCGGGGCGGCGCGGCACAAAGTTGCGCTCGCTGCCGGCCGCAACTTTCCCGGCTCCTCCCGGGGAAACTTCGGCGGCGGCGGCGGCGGCGGCGGGGGTCGTCCTCGCCCTGCCCTGCCCTGCGCGGGGCGGCGCGGCCCCGCCCGGGGCGCGGGGGCAGGTGGCCCCGCGGAGCGCCCCGCCGCCGCGGAGCGGTGCGGAGCCGAGCCGAGCCGAGCCGCCCGCCGGCCCCCTCCCCGGCGCGGCGCTGCGCGGCAGGGCGCGGAGCAGCGCGGAGCGGCGCCCCCCCCGCCGCGGGCTGGGGGCCGGCCGCTTGCCCCAAGTTTCGGTGCGGCGCCGCCGCCGCGCTCCCCCCGCCCGCTCCTGCTCGCTCGCTCCCTCCCCCGCCGCCTGGGCTGAATCTTATTGATCCAGAAGGTGGCTAATTAGCCCTTCCCGTCGTGCCTGGGTAATGAGGCACATGCGCACTGCACTAATCAGCCATTTTTTGCAGGAAACTAATTAGCAGAATAAAGATCCAAAGAGTTTTTTTTCTTCCCAATCATCAGATCTGAGTCCGGGCGCTTCCTGCTCCGGCGACCGCCAGCCCCGCCGCCCGCTCCGCTCCGCGCCGCGCCGCTCCGCCCCGACCCGACCGCCGCCGCCGCCGCTGCTGCTGCCGCCGCCCGCGGCCCCCTCTCTCCGGGGGGCTGCAAACTCCCCGACAACGATGCTGCTGCTGGGCAGCGGCGGCGGCGGCGGCGGCTCCCGCTCGGCTCCGGCTGCTGCCCCCGGCTCCCGCTGCTGCTGCCCCGGGCCCCTCCGCGGAGCGCGCTCCTGCCGCCGCAGCCGCCGCAGCCTGCATGGGATCTGTAGCCCCCGCGCCGCCGCCCGGGATTAAAAGCGCCGCCGCCGCCGCCGCCGCCGGAGCAGCGACCGCGTAAGTGGCAACTTTTCTGCCCTGTCCCCCGCTCGGGCTCCTCCTGCTCGGGGCGCCCGGGCTGCTTTGCATGGGGCTGGTCCGGCCCCCCCTCCCGCCCGCTCCCACCCACCGCCCCGGATCCCCCAGCAAACTTTGTGCCGCTCGCCGTCCCGGAGCCCCGCCGCCGCCGCCGCCGCCGCGCAGGTGCCGGCGCCGCGGGGGCCGCTGCGCGCCCGCGGAGCCTCCGCCCCGCCCGCCGGCCATGGCCGCGGGGCGCGGAGCGGGCGCGGAGCGGCGCGGCGCTGCCCGGCTTTGTGCGCGGCGGGGCGGGCGCGGGGCCGGCGGCGGGGCGCGGGCATCGACCGCCGGGGCGGCGGGGGCCCGGCCGCGGCCCCGCGGGGACGCGCGCTCCGCGCCGAGCAGCGGCCGCGCGTGGGCTCCGCGGAGCGGGCGCCGCCCGGGACCCCGCTCGGCGAGCGGCCGCTCGGGCGGGCCCCGCGGGTGCCCCGCGGCCGCTCCGCGCCGGGGCCGCGCCGGAAAACAAAGGGGCGAAGAAGTGCGAAAACTGCCCCGGCCCCCGCGGCCCGGCCCGCCGCCCGGGCCCCGGCCGGGAGGAGCCCCGGAGCGGCCTGGCGAGCCGGAGCCGTTCCGATTTTTGTTTTCCGCGGGCAGGCTCAGTTTGGGGAAGAATGCGGCTAGGGGGATGGGAGAGGTGGAGGCAGCGAACGGCACTGTAGGCCGATCCCCCCCTCTCAGTTTCAGTTTTTAATTACTTAATGCTGAATCGCACGGCGCTTATCTAAATATTTGCAAATGCTCTTTCCTATTGATTCCTCTGAATAAACTGTGCTCCTGCCCGCGGAGGGAGGCGATCCCCGCTCTCCTGCAACTAACCTCCGGCGGAGAGCGCGTGTGTTTGCGTGGGGGACACGTACGGCTGTGGCTGTGGCTGTACGCCTGCGGAGGTAGCACGCACACGCGGGTTGCTGAGCGTGAATTATTTATAATTTGGGTTGCGGGGGCTTTTCTTGAAATTGTTAAACTACCCCCCCCCTCCCCCCCCGCTCTTTTTAAAAAAAAATATTTTGGGGGTTCCGAGAAAGGTCTGTTTCTCTTTTCGAGCTGTGCCTGAAGCTGCTCTCGGGTATGTCCTGTACTTTGTGCGGATGTGTAGGATATACGCGTCCCTTCCCCGGCCGGCCGTCTGTCTTTCTGCTCTCCTCGCTCCTGTTTAATATGGAGCAATTTTCCGGAGGCTCGGTGACTCCCTCCTTAGGGTCACATTGAGTTCGAATCCAACTGAAGGTGCAGGAATCCTGCGACGGGGGAAATAAGAGAATAGAGAGAATGGGGTCAAGTTGGCTGCTTAGAGGCCAAAACTCCCACAGCTGCCTTTAAAAATACATATATAATATTTGGCTTTCCTCGCCATATTACAAATTGCAGCCTCCCCTTCCAGGTATTTTCTTTACAGCTTAAAGCCCTCTCGTCCTTTTGCCTCCCCCCCCCCCCCCCCCCCTCCTCCCGTTAGGGGAGAAGGGGGGGGAGGGAAAATAAAAGGAAAAGAAATGGAGGGGGGAGAGGGGAAAAAATAAAACCCATTGAGTTTAGGCAAATAAGGTTTGGTCTCCGTATCCTATTACAAAGCACTTTGAATATGCAAGACATCACACAAGACCAGTTATTCCAGTTACGACAAACTTAAAAAGAGAAAAAAGAGAGGCATGTTTAGATTGTAATTTGTTAGAGCAAGAATCGTATTTAAAACTCTGTCTTTTACATTTTTTTTCCCAGCCTTGCGTTGTATCCAGCCTTTTTGTGATGCCCGGGTTTTTTTTTCATCATCGTTATTATTATTATTAAAATCTTTCCGTTGAGTTTAGGAAGACTGCTGCGAGCAACACATTTTCTGTATTTTTGTTCCCGTATCTTGGAGGAGAGTTGGCAGGGATTCTGTGGTTTGCAGTTACACAATATGTTATCATGTTTTTAATCACTAAATCATTGCAGTGGTTATAGATTTACAGTCTTAGGGTATTACTGCGAGGAGCGGCGCAGACCGTGTGTGCGGGAACACACGAGAGCATGCGGCGAACATGCTCGTGAACTTTGCTGTTAGATCGTTCCCCGGCCGGGCTCTGGCGGAGCGGAGAGCGAGCGTTTTGGCATCGCCCGGCCACGCACTTGAGGAAAGTTTGCGCAGCCCTCCCGGCCGGGCAGGAGCCCCCATGGGCGCCGTGCGCGCCCCGGCCCGCGGCGCTGGCGGTAAGCGGCGGGTCAGGGGGCGCGGGGGGCGGCCGCAGGGCCGGGGCCGCCACCTGCAGCGGGCCGGGGCCGGGGCCGGGGCCGGGGCCGGGGGAGCGGGCCGCCCCGCCGGCCGCGCTCGGCTCCCGTCTCCCCCGTTGTTATGTAACGGAGCCCTCGGCAGCATTAAAAATTCAGCATTACAAGCCGATTGTAATGCTCCCTCATTAGGGAGCGCTGTCTGGTCCGGCGTTCGGCGCGAGACGGAGCGTGGCTGCTCGGCGGCGGCACCGGCGGAGGCTGGGGAGCGCCCGGGAGGGGGGCGGCCCGGGCCCCCGCGCCCCCGCAGCCCCCGCGGGCGGCAGCGCGGCCGCGCCGGGCTCCCGCCGCCGTGCAGCGCCGGCCCCGCGGGCAGGCCCGGGGCTCCCGCTCCGCCCGCCGGCCTCGGGCTGCCCTCCTGGCCGGCCTGGGCGCGGGGACCCGGCTGCCCGAGCCGCCCTCCCGCCTGGGTCCCGCTCCGCAGGCCGCCTTCGGCCAGAAACAAAAGCAAACAAAAGGCATATTAGAGGGGAGAGGAACTCTGCGTCTGGACGCGGAGGTTGCTTTGCTGTATTTGTAATTTCCCCCCCCCCCCCCCCCCGCCTTCTTTTCTGTTTAAACGCAGTCATTTTGGGAGGAGTGGGCAGCAGGAACTTCGCTCCAGCCCCGCTCTCGCTCGGCAGCGGTGCCGCTGGCAGCAGCGCCGGCCCTCGGCCGCGGGAGCCCCCGAACCCTCCCTCCCGCCTGCCGCTGCCTTTTGTTCCCGCAGGACCGAGCCAAGGTGCTGCTCGGGCGGGTGGAGGCGGCGCGGGCGGCCCCGCATGCCTGGCACATTCGCCTGGCCTTGTCGTGGCTGCTGTCAAACCAGGGCCCGGCAGCGGCCGCTTTGACAAAAGCAGAGGCGCGTGTCCCTCTTTCATCTCTCTGTTTTGACCCCCCGCCCCGGTTCCCGTCGGTGTCATGCCGGAGGCCGGGAGCAGCGCAGAGGAGCGGATTTACTTTGGGCCTGGCCGGCAGTTGGACTGCTTCAGCGGGGATCGCTGAATCCCAAACTGATGGACATATGGCTGGCTGCGTTAGCCTCCCCGTTAACGCTTCCTTCCGCTTTCCAAAATAATAATAGTAATAATAATAAAAAAAAACGTTGCACGGAGAAGCTGAGAAACGACTAGCGGGCTTTTACATCAACTTTATTCACACGCTCTGTTCTGCTGGGGCTCGACTCCTTCGCGTGAACGTTTCCCCCGCCGGTGTCAGACTCGCTCATCTGCGGTGGGAGAGTTTTCAGCAACCGTCTTCTCGTAGGTGCTGGCGGTGGCGGTGCACGCGCCGGCCCTGCCGCGGTGCCGGAGCTGGAGGTGTGTTTGCGCTGGAGAGATCGGTGCGGTTCAAGAGGGACGGGCTGGGAAGAGGCCGAGCGTTTCACGGCTCCCCGCTTGCCGTCACCAGAGCGCGGCTGAGCTTCGGCCTTTGTGTGGCTTCGGGGGCCGCGTGCCGGCGGGCGCGTCCGGCCGTCAGGAGAGGTGGGCCGCGAACAAAGCCGGGTCCCGCCTGCTCCCCCTGGCCCGGCCACGTGCGGGACCCCCGCCCCGCTCGCGGGGCTGCGCACGTCCTGCCCTCTCTTGCGGCCGGCCGACCCCAGGGGCTTCGGCCTGGGAGAGGCCTCTGGGGCTGGAGCGGGGCACCCGTGGGGGCTGCCCCCCTCTGCGCCGCTTGTTTCCTCGTGGTGGGGCGTCCCCCCGCGCCCCTCTGGGAGCCCCTGGGGGAGGCTGGCCCCGCCGTCCCTGGGGGCAGGCGGCAAGGGGAGGCCGGAGGGCGGCACTCCTCCCGTGGGGAGCAGCGGGGCTGCCCTTCCCTCCCTCCCACCCTCCCTCCCTCGCCAGCCGAAATTTGGGCCGGGCGTCCAGCGCGTGGCGGCACGGCAGCGACGGGGCTGTCGAGGGCTGTCGTGGCAGGAGAGTGGGAATCAAAACATCTGTGCGCAGGCCTGGGCGCTGCAGCCTCTAATGGTTTTGACTGAGCTGTTGTGGTCTGTTGTCTGGAAAATCTGCATTCTGCGCCGTGCCCGAGGGGGGCCGCGGCACCGCAGACCGTGGCGGTACCTAAATATAACCGCCTCGCGCCGTGGGGTGAGGTGAGGGCAGGAGGGAGCAGGGCCGCCCGTCCCGCCTCCTGCTTTGTCTCTGATCTGCGATTCATGCATTTTTGTTTGCTCCCGAGGTTGGGCTTGTCTGTAGGCAGGGATTGGAGAAATAGATAAATTCCAGCTAGTTTAAAAAAAAAAAAAAGAAAACCAGGGTGGATGAGTCGGGCTTCCCTTGCTGCCGGGGAGGTGGCGGTCCTCGCCGCTGGGTCGGGGATCCCACCGGGCCGGGAAGCCTCGGCGTGCTCCTGCCCCGCGGCCGCCGGTGGGGGAGCGGGCCGCGCCAGCCTGCTCGTGTCGGCGTTTTTCCTTCCCCATGTGGATGCTGCGGGTCTCGCTCGGGTCCCGCTGTGCCGGCGAGGAGCCAGCGCTTTCCAGCGCTTCCTCGTTGGCTCCGCCGGACAGGCATGTCCATCTGTCGGTGCGGGAGGTGGGTGTTCATCTCCACAGCAACGCCGGTGGAGAGCGGTGGTATTCTGCGTCAGGTGTGTGCTGTGTGTGTTCCCAGAGGCTGGCTGTAAACACAGCTTACAGTTCATTCCCATCTGAAATTATTTTTCGGTTGGGGGTGTCGGGAGAGGAGACCCGTGCCGGCGGCCACGCAGGCCACAGCTGACGGGTGGCTCCCGGTGTGTCCCAGGAGCCACCCGGGAGGGGCCCGGGGTCCTGGCTGCGTGGGGCCGGGCCCAGCTGGCTGGCGAGGTGGGAGGGCGGTGGGACGGTGTGGGTGCTGAGGAGCCCTGCCGCTGGCAGGCTGCAGCCACCCTGCTTTGCCCTTGAGTTTGCTGCTGGGAGAAAGACACTTAGCTCTTGATTGTAATTTCATTATGTCACAAGTGCCAAACATGCCTCTTGCTAATAAAAGGCAAAGCAGAGCAGCAATATATTCCCCCCCCCCGAAATGAAACGCTTCCCAGTGTTTTGAATCGCGTGGTGCACGTTGCTGGGGAGCGGGAGGGTGCTGGCCCCGTAGTGTCCGGGCTTTCAGGTCTTGAATCTGGTGAGGGCTGAGCTGCGCAGGTTCCTTCACTCGTTGGTGATGCTGGAGCGACGATGTGCATGGCAGTTCTGGTAAAAGGCTTTTCTGCCGTCCTCCCCCCTGCCCCGGTATCTGGGAAGTGGAGCCTGCAGGGCCTGTAACACGTTTGCTCTTAGTAAATGTTTATTTTGATGGCCCAAGCGTGCCTGCCGGAGAGTCGGTCGCTCCTCAGGGAGGATGGGAGCAGACGTGCTCTGGGAGCTGCTCCCGACCCCTCGGATCCGCAGTAGCGGCAGCAAAGCACCCCACATCCCGCCTTGCGTTTGCCTCGGACTCGCGGCCGCGCTTCCCTGGCCGGTGGTAACCTAGCTCCAAAATGGCTGGTTGGCTTGGTTCGGTAGCAGGAGTTTTAACCCTCCTTTTGCCACGCTGCCACCGACTGTCTTGTGCAAACAGACACGCTCGCCGCAGAATTCAGAGCACGTACTTAAATGTTGATAGTAACATCGCGATGATGTGCTTGATCCTGCTAGGTTGGATTGCTGGGTTTCCTGAATGTCTGTGACGTCTGGCGACGGGCTCGTAGGGTTTTGGTCTTTCCTTCTTTCCAGAGTTTAGTGAAGAAGGGCGAGGCGAGGGGGGTGCGGAGGCGCAGGCAGGTGCACGTTGTGTGGGATAATGCAGAATCTGGGGATTCTTCACCAAGGTATTTTTGGTGAGATGCCGTGTAATGGAAGAATGTGCGAGCAGGCCTGGAGGTTAGTTCACAGGACTGAGCAGGGGGAGCGCATGAAGCACGGAGCTACTTGGTGTCTTAGGCACGCGTTTGGGAGTTGCAGGATCTGCTAACCGCAGCCGCTCCTGCGGTGTGACGATGTTGTGGATTCAGGCTGTGCACACCAGCTTGTGCGTTTCACTTGTACCTCTTGTGTTGCAGACCCTCGGACACCTCCGGAGGCAGAGCAGAAAGGCTGCCCCTGGAGCGCTGGGGCGCAGTAAGTTCCTGCAGCACGGCTGCGGAGGCGATGCCACGAGGCCGTAGCTCTCCTTAGGTTTGCACTGTTTGACAGCGTTAGATGTCAATGCAGAGCAGCGGGAGCTGGCCTCAGATGAGCTTCAGTGGTGTGCAGTGGCCGCTGGTGCTTCGGAGCCTGCCGAGAAGTGGTACCGCCGGGCAGCGTCGTCGGGGTGGTCTTTGCTCCTGGCGTGTGTCCCCTGGCCGGGCTGAGGTTGCTTTGTGCCTGGCGGCGCGTGAGCGAGCGAAACCCTGCCGGGCGGCCGTGGGCTGCCCGGAGGAGCGGAGCGCGGCTGGCCGCTGTCCTTGCGCGCGGTTCCCATCGGCAGCCCCTGACTGTGCCAGACAGAACTGTAGATGTCAGGCTTTGCACAGAAAGGAGAGCGAGGAGGGAGGGCGAGGGAGAGACAAGCGCACGGCAGCGGGGCTGAGAGTTTCAAATTAACCTTCTGCTTTGTTGGTGCCTAACGCGAGGTGCCCCCGGCCCCCCAGCGTAACCCACGCCGCGGACTGAAAGACTGCGCGATTTACGTGCAGCTACGCGGAGGAGCGGGCAGCGGCGGCCCGCTGGGCTTGAGCCGGCACCTCTGGTGCTGGGGCCAGGAGCGGGGCTCCCCTCCCCAGTGGTGCTGGGGACGAGGGGACGGCAGGTGCCCAGGGCGGCGTTGGGCCCGGCCGCTGGAGGCGAAGGCGCCCGATGGGTCCCACGGGGGCTGGCAGGGCTCGCCGTGTCCCCCAGCGTGCTGCAGCCAGCGCTTCCACCTCTGGCTTTGAGGAACAGGAGCTCCGGCCTTTCCTCTGGGAGATGGGTCTGCGGCACCCAGGTGTTTGTTCCTCGAAAGCTCCTTCAGATGTCTGCGCCGAAATTTCGCCTCTTTAATTTTCTCCTGTTAATTTTGTCTCTTTTAGTCTTACATACTTCCTTCCCTGGTTCCTTTCTTCTTGCTGTTTTTCATCTTCCGTAGAGACAGTTAAAAGCAGCTTAACACTGTGAGCTTGTTTGGAAGTCAAAAGATCCATTTTAGCTCTGATGCTGACTTTGGGCAAGCCACCAAATGTTTGCCTCAGCTGGAGTATGAAATGGGATAATACGTAGTTCTCATGCAGAGACTGTAAGTGGGGGTTAATTATGAAAAATCATAACGTGTCTTAAATTCCCAGAGCATTGTTACATCCTTGAATTTTGTTCTTTGTTACTTTCTCCGTTCCGCACCACCCCCCCAACCCCCCCGATAATTCCCAAGCTGTTACACTTTGTTCCCACTACTTGCTGGTACATAAACACCTTCCTACCCAGGGCTGCGGTGCTCTAGCCGTGATTGCGCTGGAGTCCTTAGAGAAGGGTGTCCTCTCCTCCTCTGTCCACGTCGAAGACAGTGGATTAATTCATGCCGCAGGCCTTGCTTGTTTTCCCGATGCTTTGCCTGTGCCAGGGAATTTCGTTCTGGCACTTTGGAGAGGAGGGAGGCACCTGGAGTAACGCATTTGTAGTAACGCGGCAGGTCTGAACCCAGCCGGGCCGCGGCCGGTGGCCGAGCATCGTGCGGTACCTGTGCGTCACGCGAGCGACTGCGCTTCCAGACGGTGCAGCAGGGTCCTGTTCCCCTGCCTCTGCATCGCTGCAGTTACCGCTTGCGTTGGTCGCAGGCCTTGTTCTGGGGAGTTGTTGCAGATGCCCAGCATCCTGCTTCAGTTGGCCTTTATTAGGATGGGGCCGGAGGGGAGAGGTGAATCTCCTTGTCTGAGCCGGGTTTTTCCCTGGGGTAACGCGTGTGATGAGTGCCAGCCCTGCTGCGGGGTGGGGATGGGGGTACCTGGTCGCAGGTGGGCTGGGGGCAGCCCGGGAGCAGAGGGGTCACCCAGAGCGGCTTGGCACCTCCCGGCAGGTCAGCCATGCTGGAGACCTGTGCTCTGGTACTGGAGAAACGGGGCTGGTTGGTCTTCGTTTTGTAACATCTTTTCATCCTTCCTGGTTTTGCTGCTTTCTGGAGCACAGAGCACTGGTGTGGAGGAGGCCTGGTCGTGTCGGCCAGGGTTTGTAGTCTTAGAGAGTCCAAGTCGAAGCAGAGCCACGTATGAAGGTGTAGGCAGGGGTACGTTTTGAACTCCATCCTGTTCCTCAGGATGAGCTCCTGTAGGCATCCCGTTGGTTCTGCAGCGCAGCCGGAGGGAGAGGCGGCGTGGAGGAGCGTGCCAGCAGTTGGGTTGCGTTACCGGCCGGGGAGCGAGGACGGCGAAGAGCAGTGTGCGCAGCCTCGCGACAGGCTGATGCTGGAGGAGGACGGGCGGGATGAGTTTTGTGGCGACACTGCATGGCTCGCAGAAGGGAGGGGAGGTGTTGCACCGGCCGTTGCTGCCCGCCTGTGCCCTTTGCTTGCCGCACTGTTGTGTGTGGAGCGGGACGTGTGCTGCATGCTGGCATGGGACGCCCGGCCCCTGGCAGGGCGGTCAACACCTCATGCCCCTCTGCTATTTCAGAAACCAGGTACTTGGCCAATCGTGGTGTCTGTCTGAAGGAGCTGCCACAGATTTTTTTTCCTTGGTTGCCTTATTTTAACCAGCCTCTCCACTGTTTCCTCTTTATTTTGAGCGCCGTGGAAGTCCTGGAGGTTTGCATGAGATCCTGGAAATTCCCCAGGTGGTGGGTCCGGTGCCAGCGCAGCCCTGGGTGAAAAGCTCCCTTCATGGCGGGCTTGCAGCGATTTCACCTGGAACTGCAGAGGTTTGAGCAACTGAGCCAAGCTCTGGAAGCGCCCCGGGGATTACTCAAAGCTTGCTGTGGAGGAGGGTTGAGGTCTGCTCTGCGCGGCGCTGGCTGGCTGGGGTCAGCCTAACAGCAGGGGTGGCACAACTGGCTTCTCCTCGCTTGAACCTCCCAGCTGTGCCCAGGGCTGTAGACCCGGTTGCCAGAAGCTCCCTGCAAGGCCCTCCTGCTGTTGGCAATGAGATTGGAAGTGTCCAACCAACCACTCCACCATCGATGCTTCTCTGAGTAGCATTGCTTTGTGTCTCTGAAGCGATAGGTGCTCTCTTTGGACTTGAGCCTTCCTTCCACTTAGTCCAAGTGGTGCTGGGCGGTGAAACTGTCTGGTTATTTCAGGCAGGAGCTGGATGTTGGGACTCTGGTTTTTCTTCCTTCAGCCATCTTTTTCTCAGCCCCTTCTTGCTTCTGGGTGCAAAGCCCGTGAAGTAGCAGTGATTAGCGAGATGCTTTTGATGAGATTTGGCAAGAAGCATTGGCCATCCTCTGGAGATTGTGGATTACGCAGTGTCCCTGTCACTGGTCTTCAGTGCGATAGAGCTGTCTGCTGAGCGCCGTCCTCTGCCGAAAGCGCGGCTGGGCCCTGCAGGGACACAGTCTACTGAGTTGCTGAGCCCAGACGAGAAATACCCCAGCACGGTTTATTACAGAAAGCAAAGAGCACGAGTGAACCAGCTCCCTCCTTACTGCCCACCCTGGTCCGTGCAGGGGGAGCTGGGTGCTTCGCAGAGCTTTGCAGAGGATTGGGACCTTCAGAGGCTTAGGTGCCACCGAAGTAGAAACGAACTGGCCAGCAGGATGTTTGGGAGCAAAGTTCTCGTCTGCTGCTGAATTCGTGCTGTGCCTTCTTCAGCTGGAGCTGGCGAGGGTGGTGGGAGCGGGGCGAGAGGCTGCCGGTGCACCCCCTCCGAGGGCTCTGAGGGCCCTGGTGGTCGGGTCGCCCCGCCGGAGCTCTCCACCACTGCGCCCAGGAGAAGATGGGGGGAGAGGTGTCAGACAGAGCACTGGGGTTTTTACTACTGATGGTGCCCCGTGGGTCTTCTGGATTTTAAAATTAAAAAAAATAGATGGGGAAACAAAAAAAGCTACAGCCTTCCATTTAAACATAGCATGCCAAGAGGTAAAAGATGGTATTTTTGTCACAATTTTCCCCATTCACAATATCGGGGATATTAAAAGCTGTCCTGTGTCTTGTTGGAGGCCTTGCTGGATTATGGAGCAGGAACGGGTGCTTTCTCAACTTCTATTTTAATTTACCTTCGTTAAGACTCCCACTGTCCTTGTCGTTGCTGTTAGCTGGATGTTGAACAGTTCAGTCCCTGCAAACGGAGCCGAGCGATGCTCTCGGCTGTGCCTAACCCGGCGGCGCTCGGAGGGGAGAGGAAGGGGATCTGGAGTCAGCCCTCTGATGGCAAAATGGGCGAGGGGAGGGCGCGGTTTGGGAAGGGGCAGCCTTCCTCCCGCTCTGCTCCCCAGGCCGCCGTCCGAGGGCAGAGCGTGACGACCCCAGGGCGGTTCTTTGCTGCAAAGGTGATGTTTGTGACTGCTTTCGGGGACTGCTCCTGCCTTCCTGACAGCTAGAAATGAGAGAGGGCTGGGAGTCTTATGGTGCAGATCATTTACAGAAGGAGAAGGTAATGATAAAATAAGGCTCCTTTTGGTAGAAAGAGCTCCTTTGGATACTGCAGCAGGAAGGACAGAGGGTTTGTTCTTTAATGTTTTCATTGTGTGTTGAGTGTGAAAGTGCTGGTGGGTTTATTTATTTATTTTTTTTAAGGTTCCTTCTTCCTTGTATGAGCCTCTTGCACAGCAGAGGAAGAGAAACACTTACCAAAATAGAGCATGTGTTTTCTGAAAATGAGATTGCTGTGGCATGTTTAGGACTTGAAACTGTGTGACTTTGAAGTTGGCTTCATTTCACGCTGGTGATATCCTTTTAACTGTCTTAAGTAAACAATGCAGTTCAGCTCTGAAAAGTGTCTTGTAAAAAGCTGTGCTTGGTTTCTAATTCTGACTGTTTCAAAGATTTTCATAACAAATACCCTCTGCTTACCAGCAACCCTTCCTACTTAGAAAAGTTTGCATTGATTTATTATTATTTTTTCAAAGGATTTACTTGCACATTAGAATGCCCTCTGGACGTTATTTTCAGTTCAAGAATGGTTTATTTTAGTTTGGCCTAATTGAATTGGAAACAGTTACAAGCTGTACCAAAGCTAGTTGATTTCGAACCAAAACAAAATCTCCACAAGCAGGTTTACACCGTGGTGAGCAAATCGTGCTGCGTTCACGTGCCGTACGTTGAATTTCTGTTGTTTGCTCATGGATAGGGGCTCTTGGCAAGTCGAGCTGAGCGGGCTCAGCGCTGCCTGCGGTGCTGCGCGGGGCTGAGGAGGCAGAAGCGGGGGGGGGTTGCAGGGGCCGTGGTTTTGCATGCGTTTGAAGCCGATACAGCTGCTAAGGGCAGGCTTGGCGTGCTGGGCATGCTTTTTCTTTTTGCTGGCACAGAGCTTTGGTGCGGTGGCATGGGGAAGTAGTTTAGGGAAGGGACCTGGGTTAGAAAAGCTCTGCCAAAGGAGAGAAAAAAAAAAAAAAGCTTCCTCAAAATCTTTTTTTGTTGTTGTTGTTTTGCCAGCTTCCCTTTAATTTGAAATAATTGTGTGATGCAGTATGTTGCTGCAGAAATTACTGTGCTGAAGCGGAGCGGGGGGAGCCGGAGGCAGGGATGAGTGCCCTTCCCGAAGGAGTGGTGGCAAGAGGACTGCTTGTTTTGCTACCGGGCGAGCTTAAGGCGCGTGCTGAGTTAGAGCCTGGGTGTGCGTTTGGTAGGGCTGCTGTAGAGGAGGGCACTGCTTTTAGTGATTTTTTTTTTCCTTTGTTTATTTTTGGTAGGTTTTTTTCCTCCTCCTTTCGGGAGTACAGTATGGTTAAACTTAAAGGGTCCCCGTGTAGCCTTCCAGGACTGGCTGTGCAGCAGCTTTGTCCTCCTGCTTTGGAGGGAGGAGCTGGTCCCCGCAGTGCCCTGGGTTCCTTCCAAGTGTCCTTCTTTCCGGAGCCCCGGCACGGGGAGCTGGTGCTTCTGCTTGGGGCTGAGGGTGGGAGTTGCTAAACTCTGCCCGTGGGCTGCCGGCGCGGGCGGCCGGGGCTGTTTGCAGCCCGGGGCCTCGTCCCGGGGCATTGCTGGGTGCCGCATCTGCGTGGCTCCAGCCTCTGCTGCGGGTTTTGTGCCCTGGTGATTTCTGCCACCGTACCTCCCGCCCCTGCCGGGGCAGGCACACGGAGCTGACTGGGTAGCGTGGATTACTTCGGTTTGTGTTTTCACCTGCTTAAATAAATAACTAAATATCTCTGCGTCCCCTGGTCCTCTGCAGCAGCACTGACCAATGTGATTCTGAAGGAACTGTCTCCTGCTCTCCGAGAGGTTGAGGCACAGCCTGGGTGTCTCCGTCCCCTCTCTCCTGTCCTCTGTTTAGTGTTCTTTGCAGTTCTAAACCAAATATTTGCTGCAGGGTTTAAAACTGATTTTGTTTTTATTTAAGCAATTGCATAATAATGTTTAGAAGGACTCTCTTTCATGTCTCTACTAACGCTGTAAAGGTCTGGAATGGAACTGGTGGTAGTGGAGGGGATGGCGGAGAGCTGCACAGGCCACCAGTGAAGGGCGAGGGCTAGCTGAGCACATGCAACGTGCTTTTCCCTAATGGCAGGTTGTACTGGGCTTGGATTTTGCTCCTGGATGTCAGCTGTGTTTGTGTAGTATTCTTGTATTTGTAAGTCAAGTGTGTTTAGACTCCACGGCAAGGTAGGTTCGGTCTGTATATCCACGGCTGAGCGCCAGGGGCGGCGGGGGCTCTGCTCGAGGCCACTGGCCCGCGCTGCTCCGGCGTGGTGCCGCGCGCTGCGGCGTTGAGGCCAGCGGGACCGCTGCCCCTTCTCCACTATCCGTAGCGAAGTGTGGGGTTTTTATCGACTCAAAGCTGAACTTGTGCGATAAGGCCGACCCAAGCGTGAAAACTTTGCCAGGTTTGTTGAAACGTTTCAGGTGGGGATGAAGCGATCCAGCTCCGTTGTGTGGGCACGCTTACTTGTGTGCGGTGCTGTGTCACCTCCCTTCGGCTGGTGCCCGTTGTCCGGGTAGGGTGTCACACTCGGTTACCTCCATCAGTTGCTATAGTGATTTAGCTGCATCGGTGCAACCTTTAGCTCAGTTTCCCATCACTTCAGCCCTCTCCTGCAACGGTTAGGGACATCTTTGTACAGGTGCCCATTTTCCTGGTCGTCAAAGAGCGATTCCTGTATAAAGCCCCCAGATTCTGATTGTTTCTCCAGACTGACGATTTCTTAGTGGTTTATTCTGTACAAAGTCATTAGTGATGAAAAACTTAATACCGCAGAGTGCAACTGGGAGCTGAACAACTGGCCTCCAAGTCAGGAAAAACAAAAGAGATTGTTCCTGCAAACACGCACTCGAGAGCTTGAACGAGAAGGATGGTTTCTAAATCGGATGACGCAGGGCATGAGAATGGGAATTGCTGTTAGAAGCTGTTGTGATTTCTTTGATCATGTCTGTTTTGAAATTTTGCATTTAGGGGAAAAAATCTAGTCTAGACTACTTCAACTTTAGTACTCTTTCGAAACAGTTTAGGTAGGTCTTGTCTGTTGTGGTGGGGAAGCTCGTCCTTTCTATCTCGCTTGATCGTTCAAACTTGGCTCCTGTTTAGATGTGTCATGCTGCGGCCTCTCTAAGAAACCAGGCATGCTCACTGGCTGCAGATAAGGAGGTAATGTATTTCTAAACTCCGTTTTGAAAATGCCTGCCTGGGTGGAGTTTAACGAGTGTTTCCCACTTACAAAGGGGCTTCATGCATCTCACGGGGCAGAGGCGGGCAGCTCCAGGACGGTCTGCAGAGTCGGGGCTGTGTCGGTTTGCTTTCTGCCGGAGCTGATGGTCTGTGCTCAGAGTTGCAGTGACGAGAAACTTGCATTTAATAAAAGTCACTGTGGAAGGGTTCTTGGGATCTTGCCAGGGAGAGTTTCCTGTTTAAAATTAGAAAGTGGATTTTTTTTTTTTAAAGCCTCGATGTAATTGCTAGAGTTTTCTTTTAAATCCTAAGATGCCAGTCGGGGAGGGGACAAGCAGAACCCCAAAACAGTGGAATTGCAGATTTTGGCTTTTTCTGAGAGGAAAAATAGTAAATTTTGTGTAATATTGAGTCCTCTTCTCCGTGGTAATAAGTGACTCATTAGGCAAATGCAAAGAGATCCGATTCCGTCCCGGTCCTTGCCACGCGTGCTGGGGAGGGTCGGAGCGGGTTGGGCTGCGCTGCTGGGCGCACCTGCAGCCTCTGCTGGCGCCGGAGAAAGGGCCAGAAACCTCAGCAGGGAGGAGGCAAGCTCAGGTGAAGTGCAGCGTGATAAAGCAGACTGCTCTAGTTCTGGCTTTTGGAAGGGTGAACTTGTTGAACTGCAGTCATAGCCCTGGATTTTGTTCTGTTCAGGTCGTTGTTACCGTTTCTGGCTCTTGGGCACGTTCTGTTGGCACGTCACGTGCGTGATTTGTTATTTATGGTGCATGCCGCCTTCTGCGTCCTCCCTGGAGGGAGAGCTCCGAGGTGAAGGCTCCTGCGGCCGTACGGTGTCTCGAGGAGTCAAACCTCTCACTCTCCAGGCTCTCCTAAACACTCGCCTCTTTCGCTTGCCTTTTGCGCTCCAGCAAACGGGGCTGCAGCACTCGGACCCGGCAGACGAGAGCCAGGCGCTTCACCCATGGCGCGTCTGCGGGCGGCGGATGCCCAGGGACCTGCGACGGCCGCTGCAGCAGGAGGGGAGAGGCGGGAGGTGCTGGACGGCCGCTGCGGCCCCCTGGTACACGACGGGGCATCGCCGTCGCTGCTGCGAGGCTCGCGCTCCCCCGGCTGCGGCTCCCGCTCTGCCCTCGTCCTGGGCGAGGAGGAGCGCGGCCGCCGTGGTGGGGAGTCACCGCTTTGGGTTTTCTCTCGCCAGCTCTTGTTTTGCTCTTGAGTGGGACTGAAGGCTTTATCCCATTCCTTTGTTTCATATGGACGGAAACCTTGTCCCTGTGGCTTCTGTTGCTGCTGGTGGTAGGAGTGTTTGCAGAGATAAGGCCCCTTTCCCCCTGCCCTCCCCAGGCGCGGCTGGCAGCCTGCCTCCGCTCAGTGACCCACCAAGCGGCTGTCCGGGCTGGATCTGTGCATGCTAATGGGCCTGGCTTGTCCTGGCTTGTTTGTAATGATTTGTGGCTGCATTTATATGCAAATACTAACAACTTGCTGCTGAGTTAATTAGCGTTTTTTCTCTTTGCTTCCTGGAGCTTTAGCAAAAGGTCTTTATTCTCCCCATTTCGGTTGTCTGACCTGCCCCACCCACTCCCCCGCGCCGAGGGTCCCCGCTGCCCGCGCCGAGGGTGCAGGGTCCCCGCGTCCCCGCTGCCTGCACGGAGGGCGCTGGGCCCCCGCCGAGGCGCGGGAAGGACGGTCACCAGACGCTCTGCGGGAGCGGCGCGCATGCGGGAGACGGGCCGTGCTCTGCTCCGCGTTTCCTTTGGGGAGTTCAGGCCCGGTTGCACGAACTGGCCAGAAGCGTTGTGAACCTCGGGGAGAGCTGTCTGTTCTGTGTGCCTTCAGGAGCTGGTCAAGGTGGTTGCCGTAGCTGGATGCTTTGGGCGTCCGGGCGAGTGTTTTGCTGCCTGGCTCTGGTAGTTGCCGCTTTGCGGAGGAGGAGAACCAAACCAACTTTTTATGTCCTGGAAACGCAGAGTGTTTGCTTTCTAATGTCGAGATTGAGGGCGTTAGATGCAATCAGACGAATGATTCTCACCAGACGAGAGGCTCTGAGGGCCAGTCTGGTGACCTGGACATGACAAGGATGGAGTGGGAATTGCTGGCCTTTGACATCAGCTGGGAGTTTGATTTTTGCTTTTGCGGAGGGGAAGGCAGGCATTTCCTCTTCTCCCGGGAACGGCGTCTTTGTGTCCTCGGTTGGGCTCGAGGATTTTACTCGTTTTGATCCTTCGCTCCATCTTATTTTTGCGGTCCCTGCAGGTGTTTGCTTTTGCCAGAGCTGCAGGAGTTGCAGGTTGGATAAGTTGCTTGCCTTGCTTTGGGGCAGAGGCGGAAGGCGGGGGCTGCAGTGGGAGGCCCCGGGCACTGCGGGGCAGGAGCAGCTCCAGGTGCCGCGGCGATGCCCGGGCCGTGGTTCCCGGCCGGCGTTAGGAGCTGGGGCAGTTCTTCTGCCAGCGAGCGTCTCGCAGTATCGCTGCTCTGCGCTCTGCGTGCTTGTCCCACCCTTCCTCCTTTCTGCCCTCGAGCCAAGGCTTTCTCACAGTTACTGAGTCAGAACTTTTTTTTTTTTTTTGCTTTTTGCTTTTAAGCCTTTGTTTTTACCCTGGAAGGTAGGGCCATGGCTGCTTGGCTGCACGGGCAGAGCAGAGGAGCCTGAGCCTGCTGCAGCCTCTGATCCCTGCTAGGGCTCCCACTGCTTGCCCTGCGTGGAGGAAGGGAGCTGCACTGCGCAGCCCTCCCTCGGGGCCGGGGTAGGTCTCCATGGGCTCCCTGCAGCGGGAGCCTGCGTACCAGTCCCTTGAGGTGGGGACTGACTGTCCTGGGTAAGAGCCGTGCTCGTCTGCAGTGCCAGGAAGCGTTCGGGGCAGGGGGCCTCTTCTCAGGAGGAGCAGTGATTCTCTCTCCCCTCGTGGCAGGTACTTCAAAAGTTTGTATTTTGGGCTCTTACCTTTATTTACTTCCATATGTTTTACTTGCACACTATTTACTTGCGAGTTCTTTGGGCAATAAAATGCCTTAAATGGAATATGAGATGTTGAGGTACCACCTAGCTCATGGGAAGGAAACAACGTCTGAGGCCAGGGACTGGCAAGTCCCAAGTGGAAACTGGTAACTCTTTGCCCCTAGGTTGACTCTCGTCACCCCACTCCACCTTGCTCGTATTTAGGGCCTTGGTGCCCTATTGCATGATGGTGGAGGAGTGAATTTGAGGTGGAACAGAGTAACTTCTGCAGCGTTGCATCCAGCTGGAAGAGGTGATGGACCCAAGTTAGTGCGGAGCTCCGCATCCTGATATGAAAGCAGCTAGAAGGTGGTAGCTAGCTGGTCAAGAGGCTTTTACCAGCTTCTGGAGCCTCGATTGCTGCATATTTTGACTATCACCTGATGGCTAGTGAAATGGAGGGGGTTTGGAGTATTTTATTTCGGTTTCCTGCTCCAATGCCCGTCTGAGTTGAAGAAACTCTTCTCATACCCAGTGGTGTTTGTCACTGTTGGGTTTTAGACCCAGGAGATGTTTTTTTCCCTGCTCTTCCATTTCACATCCTGCGAGACAAAGGGACGTGGAATTGCAGACCTGTCCTGCTGCCACGCTGAATAACATGGTTTTGATTAATCTAAGGAGAGAAAAGTCAGTTTCTCATAGCAACCCCGATGATTAAAGCTCCGGGAGAGGCAATTATTCCTGGTGTACGAAACTCTCCTACCACACTTGTCACGGGTGGTTTTCTAAAGCTCATCCGCTGTGGCAAGTCACCGCCGCTGTTCGTAGCGGCACTCGGGGGGCTTTGACAGGCAGATGCCTTCCACTGCCCCCCACCCTGCCTTTCTGCTTCTAGACTTTTCTGTGCGGAAGACGGTCCTCCTGCGGGAGGATTAGCACGAGGACGTGAGTAGCGCAAGAGCTGCGCTGCAGGACGGGGCCTCCGCCGGCCGGCGGGGAGCTGGCAGCCCCCCGGGTCCCGCCGGCAGCTGCCCCCTCGGGCAGGGTTTGCCGGGAGGTGGGCTGGGGCTGGGGCAGCGCCCGCCCGCCCCAAGCTTTGCAGGAGGAGCCTGGCCCCCCGCTCTCCCACCGCCCCAGCCACGCGCCTCCGTCCTTCCGCTGCGCTGGCTCGAGGGACCCTGCGTGGAGGTGTTTTGGATCTGGAGTAATAAAAGCAGAAATTTTTTTTTTGGAGGCCTCTGACCCTCGGGATTCCGGTGAGGTGGCGGCTCGCGCGGAGCGGCACCGTGCAGCCCGTTGATGCCAGTGGTGGTTTGCGAGCTGGGATGTGCCGAGTGCGGGGGGGGTTGCTGGCCCAGGCTGGGTGTCCTGTGGCCTCAGCGGGGTTTCCATAATGATGGAGAAGCCTCCTTTAATCCAGGTTATAAACAAGTTTTCCCTTAAGTTCAGAGAGAGATTTTGTCCCTCTGAGCATCCATAACAACCGCTGAAGGTGCTTATTCCAGAGCTTACTGGTGCTCCCCGCCACTCCTCCCCCTGCCTGCCTTCCCAGGGCTTTCCCTCCTTTGAGCTCTCCTTTCTGGTTGACTTGCTCAAGACTTCCGCAGAGTGCTGGTTTGGATGCGGGCTCTGGCAGCTGATGGAAGCCGTACCGGGGGGACGGCGTGCCCCGCGCAGGGGTCGAGATTGCTTGCGGGGCTGCGGTGCGTGGGGCCGCATCCTCGCCGTGGGCTCCAGGGGACACAGGGGTTCTCCTGGAAAGGTGCACCAGCACCGCCCGAGCTCTGCTCAGAAGAGTGAAATTTTGGAGACGGGGTGGGGACAGAGGCTCCTGTGTCGGTAGGAGACGGGCTGAGCGCTGTCAGCACGGGTTCCCGCGGGAGAGGCGGTACGTGGGGGGCTTTGGTCCGAGCAGCGCTCGCACCCAGGCGGCGTGGATAAGTGACTTGGCCAATGTCACCCCGGGGAAGAGAGTTTAGCTTCTGTCACTATAACCAGATTGCTCTCTTGTTTTTCCTTTCCAAACTACTTCCCGTTGGATGAAAGACCTAAATACCTGTTTACCTTAATGAGCAGCTGAACATCTCGAACTTCTCCCCTGAGGAGCAGGTAGCGCGCTTCCCTGAGCAGCAGCTTTGAACGTCAGCAGTCTGGGGGATGGCGTCTTCATCAGCGCTGGCTGGAAACGCTGAATTCATGCTCTGGGTTGCAGTGGTCTTGTTTAACTCGGCCGTGAGAGCCTGCTGCGAAGCCTGCAGTGAAAGATCCGGTTTTTCCTCCAGGGTAGGACTCCCGTGAGGTTTTCTTTAACTCTGACTTCTGCTCAGGACCTCCCAGCTAAGTTACAGTTGGGGCAGACAGGCTGAGTCACTGGTGCTCTCCGAACGCCAGTTCCCCCTCGGCATCGTCTCCCCCAGGAAAGCCGTGGGCAGGGGGGGTCTGCGCAGCCAGGCAGCGTCAGCGGCTTTTCGGGCTTTGCTGCACCTCGGGGCCAGGGTGCTGGGGTCGGGTGCTGCGGCCCATGCCGCCGCCTGGCCCTGCGAAGAGCGGAGCGGGCTCCCGTGCCTGGTCCCCGCTGGGGCGGGCTGGGCTCCAGCTGCCCAGCCCTGGGTGAAAAGTTCAAATCTGCATTTAAAAAGAGGAGAGCCATTAAGCAGTTGGGATGTCTCCAATCTAGTTGAAACTTTTTTTATTTACAGCTGAGTTGGTCTCTTCCAAAGAGGGAGCCGAGCCCGGCTGCGCTGCCCGGGCAGCGCGGAGCCTGGGCCGGGGCGGGTGGGCTGGGGTGCCGTGCAGAGCTGGGTGGCCCGGGGCAGGGGGCCCAGAGCCGTGTCCTGCCGGCGGCACGCAGAGCTCTGCAGGGGCCCTGGGTAGCACCCCGCAGCTTTCCTGTGGTTGCAGGAGTGGTCGGTGCAGATGGCTCAGCTCCTCTCCTTGTGGCATCAGGCTGCCTCTGTTGCAGACTGTCCTGGGGCCCGGGTGGAGAGGAGGAGCCCCGGGGTGGATGGAGACGAGGAGGCCCCGGGGTTTTGGGCAGTTCCTGCTCCCTTTGGATGCTAAGGAGGAGGTGTGTAACCTGCTGGGAGCAAGGGCTGCTGCTCCGGCTCCGGGACCCTGCCCGCTGCTCCACCTCGCTGCGGGAGATGGGTTTTGTGGCCTCTGGTGGGGGTGAGGCCGGGAGAGCAAGGGGTCGGGGGGATCTCCATGTGCTCGCTTCCTCGGCTTTGGTGCTTAGCAAGGAGATGGGGTGGGACGTATTCCCACCTGCTGCTGATAGAAAGTTTCTTTTCGAAGGCGGCACAGGCGCAATCTCATATTTGAGCTGTTACGAGGTCATTGCTATCTAGTGCTTTTCGAGAGGGGCATCTCCTGGTGGTGTGACCGCAGCAGGGGGGAGCTGGGCTGTGGCCGGGAGGTCGAACCCACGAAATTCCTGGAGCTGCCCCCGTCCTGGCGAGGGGCGGCCGGCCGGCCGAACCGCTGTCCCAGCCGCTCGCTCTCCCAGCGAGCGCCTCTGCCTGGGAACCCCACGGAGGGGCAGACCCTCCGACACAGCGGAATAAGGATTACGCAGATGGGGCTCGGGGGGGCTGCGCAGCGGGGGCTGAGGTCGGGTGGTTGTGCCCCTGCTCCCCCCAGAACAGGTCCGTCCTGCTGTCAGACAGCAGCAGGTTTGCTGCGTGCCTGCTACGCCGTCCGGCTGTAATGGGGAAAGGAAATGGTCTGTGTGCTGCGAACTCTTCGTTTGCGGGTGGGAAATAAGTTTTGGGAGACAAACCTCCCCCTTTCTCATTTTCTGTGCAAGTGCAGAAATGCTGATTTTTCTGAAATCCTTGTGAGCAGATTCCCAGTGCTGCGGTGAGCTTTTAACTTCATAAAGCTAAGATTTTATAGGAAACCGAGGTCAGCCTGGGTAGGGTCGAGGCAGGAGGGTCTGAACGTAGGTTCTTGTGGTGTGAAATACGGGGTTTTCTTGTTCTGTTTGGGCTGGTGGGACTGTGTCTGTCCTAGTGACTCTCTCAGTGTAAAGGTCTGAGGTGAGAAGCAACTTGAAAAGGCTGCGTGGCACGTGAGGAAGCAAGTTAGCTCTTAATCATATCATATATTAGCCTCCTTTGCAGTAGATACATCTGCTGTAAAATGCTTAGTGCTGAGAGCCTGATTGGGCAGCCCATGCTAAGTGTTCAAACTCCTGCTGCCTTTTTTCTTCAAACAATATCTTCTGGCTTCCAGATTTCTGATAAATTGATAAGAAGAATTGCGTGAGTCAATAGAGTTGTAGACACTTTGCCAATATAACCCTAGCGCTATTGATCTGCCAGTAAATTAAAGTCTTACTTAGAGGCTGCCGATATTTCTAATCTCCTGCCTCACCAATTACAACCTGGGAAAGACAGCGGACGGGAGACGAGGCTTCAGAGGTTTTTTGCAGCGAGCCGGGCTGCGGCGTGGCAGCCAGAGCCCGTGCGGGGCAGAGGGGGCTCCGGGAACGGCTTTTGGGGCAGCAGTAAGGTGGTTCCGTGTTTGGGAGTCCTGCAGAAGGGCTTCTCCAGGTCGGGGCTTATCCTGCGGCGCTTCCCAGGGCGTAGCCTTGGCTGCTGGAGGACGGAGACGGTTTAGAGGGGCAGCGAGCCCATGTCCTTGGGCTGCGTCCAGCCGTAGCTGGGATGCTCTGCCCTCGGCCCTGATTGCCTATCACGGCACAGGGCAGCCGATGCTGTAACGTACCGATGCCGTCACATCCCGATGCCGTCGGGGTCGTGCCCCTGCAGAAGGGGACTCGTGGGTCCCTGCGGCAGAGGCGGGCAGTCTGAAGGGATGCTTGCTGGAAGGGGAGGGATGCGGGGAACCCCGCTGTCCCGCAGCTCTTGCCCCGCTGCCTTCCCTGGGCCGTGCCCCCTCGGCTGCCTGTTGGAGGCTGGGGACGCGAGCGGGGCTTTCGGCTGTCCGAGAGGGCCGATGGATCAGAGAGCTCCCGCCCGGGCTCCCACGTTCTGGTGAGGTTTCAGCGGATCCTCGCCTGATAAGCCCCTTTCAAGTCTCATTTACGCTTGAAAGTCCGTAGTTAGCTTTGGGAAGAAATCTCCAGATAAATGCTGTGTTCTTTCTAATACCCCAGAGCGAAAATCAATGGGAGGGATAATTCCTTCCCTTGTCCTACACAGACTTTCATGTGTTTCTACCTCCAGCAGCACCTTTTAAATAAAGAAAAGGAAAAGCCCTCCCCTTCCTACTCTGCCTCTTGGGGCACAGCCCGGGCTCCTGCCGAATCACCCCGACGCGCAGAGCAGCGTGGCCAGTCGGAGGGTTTCCCTCAGCCCCTTTGGTTCAGTTCGGGCTTTTACTGGGGTGGGGGAGCGGCCGTGAGCACAGCGTCGTTGCTGGGTTTGCAGGGCTCAAAGCAGGGATGTTTCTGGGAATTCACGTACAGAGTAGTCCGGTAGCTGGAGCAGAGGACTGGGGTCTTGTGGTGAAGGGATTTAAAAAAAAAAAAAAAAAAAAAAAAAAAAAAAAATTCTTCCTTTTGTTAAATCCAGTGGAGCAAAGGTACTCGCTGTTATAAAACTGCTAGGCAGGTGAAGATGTGCCCATAGTATTATAATTTTTTTATCCTAAGCTTGTGCAGAGTGCTCTGGGCAGCGACGTCTCTTCTGCTGGGCATCCGGCAGCGTCTGTTCCGAGGCAGATCCAGTTTCCAGAAATACCTTGGCAGGAATTAGTAGCCAAGACTGGTACAAGACAGCTCCTTCAGACTGCCCTGGAACATGCTTATGTCTAAAAGATGTATCCTCCAGAAATTAAGTTACTTATCTGGCCACCTCTGTGCTAGCTGTATTGAATTGTATTTTCCCGATGTTGTGAAGTTATCGTATAGGATGTACATTAAAAGTTGTAACTCTTCCAAGTACTGCTGTTTCGGCAGGGATTTGCTGAGTCTCATGATCCATCCATAATGGAGTGGAGATGCTGAGCTGCAGCAGGATATATTTACACCAAAAGCTTTTTTGTGGAGGAAACATCTGAGCAGCCAAACTGTCCGAATGCTTTCTTTACATTTCTGGTAGCTCAACATACAGTGCGAGTAGCGATGGTGAGGGTAAAGAGGAGCAGCCTCTTGGGCACCAGGTTGCCTGCGCTGGTTAGAAGAGATGTAAGCATTACTGAAATAGCAGCAGTGGGAAAGCTGAAGAAAATCGTCAGTGCTGACCAGATCCTCAAAAAAGAAGATATTAAAAAGGTTGAAGCTGACTCAATCCTTTGTGTATCATTTGAGATATTTGAATCCTGTTCACACCTGATGATGCCAATGCCTGAGGCAAGGGCAGGTTGGAACAAGGTTTCTCTACTGTTTCTGAATAAGTTTTTGGGGTTTGCTTGGGTTGTTTTGCTCTGTCTCCAATTGAAGATGCAAACTTTGCTTCAGCAGCTTGTGACCGTTCCGTTACCTCCGTAGCGGATGGCCTGAAGCAGCGAAGGGGTTCTCTGGAAGCGGTGCGCTGCTGACTCTTGTTGTGGTCAGTACAGGAAAGGGCATTTCAGCACCCCAAGTGCTGATGTAATTGCTTTAAGGTAATTGCTTGATGTAATTGAAGGTAGTGCACGCTAGGCCTGCCTCAGCGGTGCTAATCCCCGGTCCCGGGGGCGCAGGGTGGTGCGGCCAAAAGGCGCCAGTGCCCAGGGAAGACCCTGCGGGACACGCAGGCTGGCCCCGGGCTTGGGTCGTGCTCCTGTGGGCCTGTGCCCGGGCCAGCAGACCCCACGCGGTGCAACTCCGGGAGCACCTCCCCGACCCGGGTGGGAGCATCTCCCTGACCTCCTGCTGCCTCGCGGGGACCCAGTTCCCTGCGCTCCCTCCTGGCCGCAGCTCGGGGTCCCGCGGTCCAGGGTTGGACTAAAGGGTTTGTGAGACTTTGTGGGTTGGCAGATAATTCCTCACTCGTTTTAGCTGGTGCAGATAACAGACCGAGGATTCAGCTTGTTTTTCCGCACATTTCTGTTGGCCAAGGCTGGAGCTGCTGTCCGCAGCTCTCTGCGGAGCGGGGAGTCACCCGAGGTGACTTCCATCATAAATATTGCATGGCACTTGACAGGGAGAGACAGCACTGGGATGAAAACCATTCATTAACAGCATCTCTGTGTCTATCCAGGTTTGCTTTTAGGATCAGCTGACGTGTTTTCCTGGTGGGTCGGTGGCAATTTCTCTGCAGCTGTCAAAGGGACAGAGCGCGACTCGGCCACCAGCCCCTGCGCTTCGCCTTTTTTGGATCCTGAAATATTTAGCACTCTGTACGTGAACTTAACAACTGAGCAGGAGCATTAACGGGTTACAGTCCAAAACCTCTAACTCAAATGTCTCTTGGCTTGCAGGAAATCTAAGTTTGGGATTTTTATGCTCTCTGCCCAGGTTGGTAATTCGAACAGCATTCCTAATTTATTTCCACAGATTGGAGAAGGGTGTAATTTACTATTTTAAGAAGCACGTGGTTCAAAAGACCTTTAATTAAAAAAAAGAAAGTTCAGTGCATGTCTGAAACTATAAGAATCACTAGACTGCATCAGAACAGTAATTTGTAGTAATTTGACCTGTGCAAAGTGGACATTTCTTCCTAATTTTCTTCTTCTCTGACCTGCCTGCGTAGCAGTGTATTTATAGAGTCATAGAAGCACCGGTCTGGAAGGGGACTCTTGCTGTACCAAGAGAGCGATGGTGCTGAGACCGTGGCTGCCTGTCCTTACGATCTTGCACTAGGCAGCCAGCGCCAGTGCTTCATCCCTCGTAGCTAAACCTTAACTCCTAACCTAAAACTTGTCCTGCAGTGATACGAGAGTGCATTTTTTTGGGGCTTGGTGGATAATGAGTAAAACAGGTCACAGCTATTTTATAACAGTTTTCTGTGTGCTGGAAAACTTACCACTCTGTCTCATCTTTCCAAAGCTTTACGAGACCGATTATCCATTGAAAACAGAAAGGTTCGCATAACCTTCAAAGCAAACCCTCAGACGTTTTACCCCACCTCTGCAGTACCTCCAGTATGGTTTTGAGCCTGTGTAGTCTCTTGGCTTCAGGGGTGGCTAGTGGCACGGAGTTTCCCATCACGAGTGAGAGGTGCCTTGCGGTGTAAGCGAGTGTCGCTTTGGTTTTGGTAGTAAAAGGCAGGAGCACCCGATTTACTTCTTTCTGCCTTTTGTTGCTTTTAAATACCTCTGTCTTATTCTTGGCCTTTTCTCCGCCTTACACTCTCATTTTTTGTAACCCCGGGGTTTTGGCACTCTTGCTGGGTAAAGGTCTTTCCGCACCTCCCGCGCTTTGCCGCGGTGTCGGTCCTTTCCAGCCCGGGCTGGCGGGGCCCTGGGGGGCACGGCTGGTTCGGGGGCGGGCGCTGCTCCGGGGGGCTCTGCCATCCTGCCCAGCCGCGGGCGGCGCGGGGGGAGCTCTTCGCGGGTCTGCCCCCACTGATGCGCAGGCTTTTCTTCTGCAAGGGTACAGCTAAATAAAAACCCAGAAACGCACGGGTGTAGTGCATAGGCAACTTCTGTGTGTGTTATCTAGCAGAAAAACAGCACGTAGGGTTGCCTGCCGGTGTTGAGACTCTCTGAAGCTCCTCTCTGGTTGTCTCTACCGGTGGCTGATCTGATTGTTAAGTGGCAGATTTTGCTACCTGGCTATTCAGCTGTTTTCCGGCATCACTAGTATATTTGAAACAAAATCCACTGGATTTGGTGCATACAGTCAACAGCAAATGCTTTGCTGCCATGTAGGAATAAATGCTTAATTTATAGTTCTTGTATAGTTCACCTAACTTCATGTTTCACCTCAAATATTAAAAAGGAACCTGAGGCTAGAAGTAAAGCATCTTTTTTTAGAATAGTAAAAGTTGGGTAAAAATAAACACTCCCACAGGAACAGTGACTTCAGAGGGCATGTGCTCACCTTGGGTTCAGACTGAAGACCGCTACCATACACGAGGCTTAGGACCACGTTGGACCACAGCTGCACTGTTTGCCCCCTCTTTTCACAAGGTATTCCAATATAGGTGTGTAATATTTCTCTGAAATGCAGGTTCCCGGTGCAGGAGACGGCAGGGCGGGAGGGACGCAGGCCTGTGTCTTATCTCTCAAGCGAGCTGGGCTGGCGAAGCCAGTAAAATACAGTCCCCGGTGGCCTGGCGGAGGTGTGGTGTGAGCTATAAAGAGTGCAAGATGCCCAGCAGTGTATTAAACACTAGTTGAGTACAGGAGGGCAGCATATCACAGGAGAGAGATAAGCAAAGTTCTCTGATTGTGGATCAATAAAGGTTAGTGACATCATATCTCAAAGTGAGAGAACCTGCTTTCTGCAGAGCCATTTATCAGATTGCAGGCTGAAGCAGCGTTAACCTCTTCCTAACCAGATATCTGTTCCTCATCTGACTCCAGACTGAATAACCTTCCCTATCTGCAACAGAAGGCTCCCTGACCTTGCCTTCATCATCCTGGCAATTTAACGTTAGCGTGGCCATGCCAGAGGAGTTCTCCTCCAAACGGTTCCGCTCGTCTCTTTGCGGCAGCGTACCGTGTCCGGCGGGACAGCACGGTGCTGTGCCGGCCAGGAACTGGGTCGTGGGATGCACCGCCATTGGAAGTGCTTCACATCTCGATGTTTATCTGCCATTCTCCTCTTACTTGATGCTGTTACGGCCTTGGTGAGGTGGAAGATGCTACTTGGCGCTAGGACACAACAGAAGTTAGTCGTTTTGGTGAGGGTCTGGCATTGTGCCAGGCATCTCAGGATGTGGTTGCAAAACGTAAAAGGCATCCTTACATTAACGTGCTTTCTGTGGCAGCCATGGCAGTGAAATCATTGTGGCACAGTCTTTAGGAGAAGTTGTACGGGACGGGAGGAGGCCCTGGGTGTGCTGCTGTGTGGCTGGCCTTCCTGGAAGTGTCTGTCCTCCTGGTTTTGCTGTTACTGTTACCAAAATAGATGAAAGCTAAAGTGAATGTATCAACCCATTCTGCAGTCCTGTTTCTTTGCTGCATGCTATGAGGCACCAGCTTTCCACCTGAATGAAACTTCTGAATGTGGAGAACGTGGAGCTGCGTGCCTGTGCCGGGGAAACGCGGAGCAGGGAGCTGTGGGTGAATCCTGCGCGCCGCTGGCGTGAGCGGCTTCGCGGGCTGCTTTGGAAACCTGCCCTAGCAGAACACGAGGTGGTTGGTCCAGCCCAAGAGGATCCTCCAGTAGGCTTTTTCGATTGCTTTTCACTTTCTGATCTTGTCTTCATGTTGTTGGTAACATTAGATACCCGCAAATGAGCAAACTGGCATTTTTGTTATTTAGTTCAAGGTGCTCTGCATTGCTAAACTCATTTGTAATAAGTTAAGGAAGAAGCTAAAGCATGAATGATTAAGATATTTTGTGTGTTCTTGACGTAGATGTGTTGTAACTGTATTAAAGCCTGCTGGTTTTAAAGTTATCTTGGTCTGTCGTCTTCTGCCTGCCTCCCCCTACCTCCCACTCTTCCAAAAATCCGGCTGGCGTGGATGACTTCTCTTACCTCCAGCAGGTTTGAAGTGACGTGAAGGCTCTTGTTCCTCAGTGAAAGCGTTGGGGCTTCCCATGCACGTGGCAGTGGCTGCTTATGCCAGAGTGTCCTCAAAGCTTCCTGGCGAGCCCCCGGGGCCCCGTGTGTTGCTTACAGCTCTAGAGCAGCTGTTTTAGGGAAAATTTGTATTTTCTGATGCCTTAAGACTTCTGCCTTGCAACCAACCTCTGCTTGTGTCTAATTACCGGTTCCTATTACGGCTTGTATTCTTAGAAAAGGAGCATTACCTTTTTGGAAACAGTCTGTGATGTGACACTTCAGGCTGGGAGCTGTGATGCAAACTTCTGTCCAGGTGTCGCAGGTGAAGCTCTGCCTTGGTTGAGAGCTTGTGACGCTTTCAGCCCTTCTTTTTCAGTGACATTGAACTTGGAACACAGTTGCAACGTGTAAAACAGGGATGATTGTCTGCTCTTTGCTGTGTTTTGAGGTTTATGGGTGACAATGGTATATTAGGACAAAAAGAAATACTCCCATGTGTTTGGGACTTGTTGATTTTTATTATATGATCCAAAACAAATGAACAACCTAATTTTCAGTGAGAGTCCTTCAAGCAATCATTGCAGTCGAGATCGGCGTTTACATCGGAGTTGCGTACCAGAGCACGCGCATGCATCGTGACAGAGACGGTTACAACGAGTCGCATCGTGCTGTGAGGGTGGCTGCCAGAGAGCTCTGGAGGCCTCCTCCAGGTGAAGGCATCCCAAGCGCCTGGGGACTTCCAGCGTGGCCTCCGTCGGAGGGCGTCCTCGCCAGCGGAGGGGTGGTAATGACCCGCCGGAGCACCCGTGCCCCGTAGTACAGAAGCAGGATGTAGGTATTTCTGCTGTGCAGGAGCAGGTCTCTGGTTTTCAGCGAATGAAAGGAGAGGCTTCCGCCTGGAGGAATCTGCGGTCTAAGTTTAGAGATAAGATAGGAAGGAAGGATGACAGACGGAGGGTAAGGGGCAAGAGGGGAGTTAATTCCCTGAATGAACTTCTGTTGTCTAGCAAGGAAATACCAATTTTTTTCAGAACCTACAGAGACTTGAGTTATAAAGACTTTTTGATTACCTTTCATCCTTTTTCCATTGGTGATTTCTCATTGCAAAAAGGGCCCCTTTTCTGTGATCCTCTGGGCCGTGCCCCGGGGAGCGGCTGGGGGCTGTGCCGCTGCGTGTCCTGGCGGGTCGGGGGGGACGCTTGCGATGCGAGCCTGCGCTAATGGGCTGAGGTCCAAGTGGAAAGTGTATTTTCAATGAGGAAGTGCTGAGATATTAGCGGAGCCTGGATTACCCTGTGATTGTGCTGTCAATACTGCTGTATTGAGTCGGAGAGAGCCTGCACGACACAGGGAAACACTTAGCTCACTACTGCTGCTTATTGAGAAGCCAATAGCAATTTACTTGCTGACACTTGACATCGAATCCGTTCCCAGAGGTGCAGCTCCTGCTAAACCACTGCTGGGCTCTCCTTCACACCTGCGCCTTCCCTCGCCCTCGGAGCTGCAGGTACGGTGATGCTGGTGCTGCTCCGAATGCGCCCGCCCGCAGGAGGGGGAGGAGGGACGGGTGCCCGCCTCCGCCCGAGGCCTTGCTCTGCTGGGGCTGGCAGGTAGGGACCAGCTTCCATGGGGTGCTGGGAAACCTTCGCTCTAGAGAGCTAGTCTCACGTGGGATTACCTTCGTGCAGATACATTTCCTTTTCTTGCCTGTATTCAGTGAAGAAGAGGGAACGTGGGTGCTCTGGTCCCTCCATCCCGCACCCTGAAAGCTTGGAGCGCCCGGGGCCTCCGGGCCAGAGCAGCTGGATTCCGCCTGTTCTGCTTTTCTGTTTTCCTGGGACGAGCACAGCTGAGCTCCGATGGCCCTTCTTGCATCCACCCATACCTTTTAAGAAAAACTTAAGATCATCTTATCTGCTGCCAAATACTTTTGAGAAAAATAACATCCAGGATATTTCTTTGGAGACCTAACTCCCTAAAACGGGGACTAACACATGAAGGAGTAAGGATGGGATGAGAACAGAGCTGGAGTACTGACACGAGATGCCGAGGGAGGGGAAGGAGAAAGCGGGGGATCTGTGTCCCGATGATGTGCTTGGCCAGGAGCATCAGGTGCTGCTGCTGCGGTTCTGTGGAGTCCCGGGGAGTGGGAAGACCCAAGTGGACGCTCTCCTCAGCCCTAGTGTGGTGGGGCAACGAAACTCCCACGGGTTTTTAATTGCAGCTCTTGCTGTTTTAATATGTTGCCTGGCAAACAATTGTAAACACTCCAAAGAAAATCTCCTCCCGTTAGCTCTGGTGTTGCTTTTTGGTGCACTGTTTCCTTTGCATTTCCCTTGTGTGCCTGAACCTCCTGGGAGGGGTAGAAAACCTGCGTCCTAAATATAAGAGGAAACAAAGAAGATGTGATGCACGAGGAAGACACTTGGAGCTACTATTTTCATTCTGCAGAAGTAAAATTTAGGTCATATTGCAGGTCATGTTTTAAATATATCTGTTGCTCTGTGCTTGCAGTTTGTGTAGCCTGCGTGCAGCTGTCTTGGCTCTGCAGGGAGCGGAGGAGAGGAACCGCGGTGCTCTGGAGCCCGGGCAGCATCTGTTTCCAGCCCAGCCGTGCAGGAGGGCACCGCGCTGCGCCAAGGTGTCCGCTCATAGCGAGAGGAAGCCGCTCCCCAGCGCTTGTGAGATAGCCAGCACAAAGCAGCCCGCGTTCGCCTGTCCTGTAGCTCCCCCAGGGAGGGGGGCGTGGGCAGCCGCTGGGGCGCAGGGACGCGAAGGGATGCGATGGGGACGTGTCGCACCGTTTCCAGACTCCTGCTAAAGCAGGGCTCGGTCTGGAGCAGGGGTAGGTAAGGTGCTCCAGGTGCCCTGTGTCTGTCCTGGGTTTCCTGCTGCCCCGTGCAGGCTGCCTGTGGTCCCCGTGCCTGGTGGATCGTGTGGCTTTGCTGGCTGCCAGTCAGGTACTGACCGCCTCTCGTTGTTGAATGTGCCTTCCCTGCCAGGAGCTGCAGACGCGGTGTGCCTGTTCCCCCCTGCCCTGCCCAGCTCTTGTCCCGAGGCAGATGTTCCCGTTTGCGGTCCCGAGCCAGACCAAGCAGCAGGTGCCTGTTGTGGAGACTTGCTGCTCGATGCGGTGGCTGCGACCAGAGCTGGGAGGTGATGTGGCCGGGAAGCTCGTCTGTGGACCACTGGGGACCTGACCGCTCAGCGTCAGTGAAGCCTTTCAGCAGTGCGGGCTTCCTTCATGCATTTCAAAAGTGAGGTGTCTAGCAAAAAACAACACAGGAATGGATTTGGTGAGAGCGTAAGGAAGAGCAGCAGTGACATGCGACGGAGGAGAGAGCAGAAGGAATAAGAAATACCAACGTCTGATGCCTTGTGAACATCAGCGGAGGGCGAAGCAGCAGGCGCGTGCTTTGGGATGCTGGATGGCCAGGATGGCAGGTGTAACACCTCGGCGCATGCTTTTGTAGAGGTCCCTACTGCTCATTGTATTTTGTGCTAGTCTGTTGCTAATCTTGTTCAGCAGTTGCTCCTCTTAATTATTGAAGTACTTCTGTAGAGATGTGGCAGATTAATCCTTTTAGTTCTCCTTGCTGCCAGAAGAGATTGCCACCGTTATTCTCATGCTATGGAAGGAGAGGTGGGAGCAAGGCGAAGCAGAGCTAAATTTGGAAAGCCCGTGTTTACACGTGTGTGCTGTGCTGTAGCTGTAGAGGAGCGTACGGTGGCAGGCACCAGCCATGAACAGTAGGAGTGCATAGAGGCAGGGGCGAGGCTGGAACAGGGCAGCCGAGATCTGGAGGCTGGCGGAGTCTTGAGGGTGTTGCAGCCTGCTGCGACCTGCTGGGGGGTACCTCTGCAGCCCCTCTGCTCCCGTTTCTAGCAGGAAGGCAGCTGCTGAGGCATCACTTATCTGGTCCTTGCCTTGCTGGAACACAAATATTAACTGACAAACAGTTGCATAATAAAGGGCACAATCACTTTGGCCTGTTGACTTATCTTCCAGCAAAAGAAATAAACAGGGAAAAGTAGGGAAGTTACCTTACAAACCAATAAACCGGTATTGCGCTTGCATTAGCGTGGCCCGAGGCTTGCACGATGACTGCTGGACTGACGTCTCCCAGAAGCTCAACTTGGAGGAAACAGAGAAATATTTCCTTGTTAAATATACAGGACAACATGATTGCTTTAGGCACATGCCTGGTGTAACATGCATGCAGCCGATTCCAGTGGTATGCAAGCTCCTCGTTGCCTGTTTTCCTCAGAACGCTTTACAGAGCAGTTTTTAAGCCTCGCCTGGCTCTGTCCACAGGAACCTGGTAATTTGCTTGAGCAGAAGTGTCTGAGGTTGAAAGCTGCTCTGTCAGTGTTTACTAAAAGGTATCCAGAGTGGAAATGTAAATCTGCCAGAGCAGATCTTATGTATATTTAGGGTTGCCTGAGTTACCTCTCGTTAGAAACGTTCATGCTGGGTCATTAAGACTGCCTCTCCTCTAGTGCTGGTGCAGGCGTTGCTTTCTAAATATTGATGTAACAGCTTCCTCACTGGGACGGGGTTTGCAGCCTGGCTGCTTCCACGGGGCGAGTTCCTGCGTTCTGCCGCTGTGCCGGTGCGCACGTCCTCCCGCGCGCACGCGCGTGTGCACACGCCGGCTTCCAGCCAGAACATGGATGGCTCGGTTAAAGCCATTTGGTTTTGTGCTGGAGAACATCCGTTCCTGCGGTCGCTCTGCTAGCTGCCTCCTCCATCTGTTCACAGCTAAGTTATTTCTTCTGTAATGTGGTCGCAGTTGTACATGCAATTCCAGCTGAGGTCTTGCAGTGCTATTAGCATGCCGTTTATTGCTTCCGTATCTCGACAAACACCCTCAACAACATGTTAAGATCATGTTTGCCCCTTTCACAGCTGCATCCCTTTGGTTCTGCCATCCTGCCTGGTGCATCAGTCTGTCTCCTCCTGTGTAATTCCTGATTGGTGAACGGTGAATTTACTGCAGAAATTCAGAGTTTTCCTGTTACAATCTTGGACTGAGTTCCTTTCTTGTTATTCTAGTCCTCAAATCATAACTTGTTCTTGTGCAATATTCTGGTCTTCCACTGTGTTGGATGTGCTTCCCAGTTTAATTTCATCAGGTATCAGTGGTCTCAGCTGATTTGCAGCAAGGCCATCAGTGAAGTTAGTTAGCGAGATGACTCCCAAGGCCTTTCCAAATAACCTCCATCCAGGGCAGTATTTTCTTTAAATCATTTTGGTGACATCTTCTCTTGGCCTAGTTTTCTGCCTTTTTAAAATCTTAGCTAGTCCCTATCTTCTCCAGCTGAATTACCCGTGGTACGGTATTGAAGAAGGGGCAGTTGTTTTAGTAAAGAAAGATACCGGGTTAGTTTGCACAATGTGTCTTCAATAAACCTGCCTTAAGTTTTATCCTGGTTTCCATTTATCGCTGTCTCTTTAATTATTCTTCCCTGCACAATACTTACAGCTTTGTCTGTTATGAGATAAAGCTAATAAAACCCACGGCAGTGTCTCCCCACCCCTTTTTTAATACAGGTACTGTATTTGCTGCTCTATACCCAACACAGTTCATGAACTGATGGATGGTTAGGAATATCTGATGTTGAACCTGTCTAAGACGTACTCACTATTCTTAATTGTGAGCTAATTGCTAGTTTTTTATATTCATGCATTAAATTCTCAAGTTTTGTTTCCTCCTTAGTTATGCCAGCTCTATCACTGTACCTCTTTCTTGTTAGTTGTCCTGGCCTTTACGCTTTTTTTTCCCCTAGCATCTGTATCTTAGATGAAAATGGAGGTATTAGTCTTGGGGTCTTGGTTAAGTTTTTTGTTTACACACACCATGTGCCTGAACGGGAGAAGCCTGGACGTATAACTCGAGATGCACCTGCGAACGCTGGGAAGTCTGAGCCTAATTGTCTTGCTCCAGTTCCTCAGGGAGGTGATGACAGCTGCAATCACTAGCTCAAATCATGAAAGATTAAGAAAAAATAGGAAGGGGGAAGGTATCTTGAAAGTTGAGGTGATGGTCTCCACCTGGGAGTGAGGGGCAGGGGAGGGGAAGGTCAGGTTTTCAGAGGATTTTGGTAAGCTTGGTGAGCTCAGCTATTAATGGTTAATAGCAGCAAGAGGCTGCCGGGCTCTGCCGTTTGTACGGCATGTCTTCTTCCGAGAAGAAATTATTTTAGTGTAATTTGGAAAATTTTGCGCTGTTCATTGTGAAAGTAGCTATAGCCCCCATCATGAAAAATGTTTGTTAAAGAGAGGAATTTTTTTTGCCTCTGTAGATCTGATCATTTTGTTGGGACAGGAGAGGAGGGAAGGTGGACAGGAGCGGGTTAGCGCGGGGTTGTTCTTCCCTTGTTTAAATGCTGGTGTGGGACCACGCGGGGAAGGATCTGGCTGAGCGGAGAGGCGAGGCGAGGCGGCGGTCGGCGCTGGCGAGATGCTCCAGGGCAAATGCTGGGAAGAGCCTGGCCCCGTCGGTGTCGGACCTGCCCTGCCAACAGCATTTCTGCATGTGCTGGTCGCTCCCTGCAGCGCCTTTCTGTGGGGCTGGGTGGGTGGAAATGGAGGGGAGACAGCCCAGTGGTCCTTTTCCCTCTGACCAGAATCTGTTACCTCCGAAACCAGTGCCTGATCAGTGCCAGTCTGTGCCGCACGGCTCCCAGTGGTCTGGGCAAACGCTGGCAAGTCCTGGTTTGATGGTGTGCCTTTGACTGCCTGGAGATACGCCCAAAGGGTAGAGGAGGGGAGTCTGGAGAGCGGTGGCTTCTGGTGAGCGGGGTGGGCTTGCTCTTGCTTGGTGTCAGCCCTGTGCTGGAAAGCCGGGGGCTCGGTGCTGGCTCCGCTGGGGGCAGGTGGCAAAGGCCAAGTGCAGGGCAGCGTTAAGTGCCTTGAGAAGGGCCGCGTCTGAGAGCTGAAGACTGCCAAAAAAGGGTTTCCATCTGTGCCAGGCCTGGCGCAGTCTGGTTCAAGAAGGAATACTCGCTGCGAGCGGTGGTGGCTCGTGTTGGCAGGTTCAAGGCCTCTGGAAAGGGCGGTCTGCACAGGAGCATTGAACGAACGGTACATTCATAGAACGGTTTGGGTTGGAAAGGACCTTTAAAGGTCATCTAGTCCAGCCCTCCTGCAATGAGCAGGGACATCTTCAACTGAATTCAAGCACTGTGGAGCCGAGTGACCCGAGATCAAGTACAGGTGGATAATTCATCCTCTGATTTAGGTGAGTATTTATTTCTTCGCACGCTTTGCTAAGGCGCCAGCTGAAATTAACTGACTTGTTCGTACCCAGCAGAAGTAGAGCCGCTCGGTGTACTGGTGTTACTCTGAGGTATATGCTAGGAAAGGACGTTTCTGAGATCTCTTGGAAGTTTGCAGGGCTTGCCTTTGCCCACATTTCATTACTTTTGAATTTTCTGGAGTCTCCTGGAAAACAAAGCCTTTGGGAACTCATGAGCCCAAGGAGCATGGATGGGCGGGTAATTCAGGTGTAGTTCCTCATATCCTTTGGTAGAAACTTTCTGGTCCATCCTAAGCCTCTGTTCTCTCCCAGCAAGCTACAGCAGGGGCCAGATGTTCCTCTGAGTCCGTGATAAATCCCATACTGTGATCTGGTTTGAACGGTGGGATCTGAGCATGGGAGCTTCTCTGTCGCTTGGGAGAAGAGGCTGAAGATCCGGCGCCTGTGGCGCGTGCATTCGCTTTAATACCTCCCTTGCTAAATACCAGGTTCTCGTTATTAATAGTTGCCCGATCGGGTGGGACGTCTTCCCTCCCTTTGCAGTCAAATTTCCAGATGAAATACGTGTTTCACCACGGGCCTTGCCGTGAGGCCAGTGAATGTGAAAGGAGGATTTTTGGCTCGATTCTGAGGTTGTTTTCAGTTGTCGGAGCTGTAGCTCCCTGGTGCTGAGTGCTGCTGCTTTTGGGGTGGCTCCTTCATACCTCTCTCGTCTTCTGAACAGAAGGTCTGTCCCTGGAACGAAGGGAGCCGCGCACGTTCCCTAATTTAGTGGCAGGCATGTTCCGAGGCTTAGGTAAGTTACTGGTTTTAAGGGAGGCATGAATCATGTTGGCTAGCCGGGAATCTGATGAATAACCCTGCTGTGTGGTTACGGGGTTGAGGGTGTCTGTGTCCCTGAGAGGAGCCACTGCGCTCCTGCTTTCCATTCGGTCACCCTGAGTAAAGGGGGGGTCATCCTGGACCCGGGCTGTTTTTAGGTTTGGAAAGGCTCATACTCGGCCGATATTTCTGAGAAAGTAGTTGAACTGTAAGTCGTTGGGGGTTACTTACCAGCCAACAATTGTGGTCCTGCCAGAGTCACACACGTAGGCTGGACACGGCCCTAAAAAGCCAGAACTGCTTGATGTTGATAAACCTGCGTCGGATGCCCGGCTGGCAGAGGGGCAGCCCGCGTCCCCCAGTACCGGCCCTGGGGGGAAGGAGCCGGCCGGGGGCTGCCGCAGCGGCGGGCAGAGCACTGCTCCCTCCCGGCCTCCCTCCCACGCCCTTTCGGGAAGCTTTGCCTAGGAGCAGGTTTGGGGAGCGCCAGCTGCAACGCCGGCTCCCCCGTGCAGAGCTGGAGCCCCGTCCCCAGCCGCGGGCTCCCTGTTGGACCGGGAGGGATGTGGGCAGACCCTGCGCCGTCCCGCCGCCCTCCTCCCGCTTCGCAGTGCCCGTGGGTGCCAGCAGAATGACAGCCAGCGTGCGAGATAGGCAGCAGACAGAGTGCCGTGCTGCGGCACCCCGGGCTTAAAAGTGGGAGTGAGATTTGTCTTCTCTCCAGACTTTAATCTGAATGAGACTTTAAACAAGAAGTAAATTAGTATAATGAATAATGGAAACTGCCATGGAATAGATGGTTATAACGGACGTGTTTGAAGGAACACAAATCCGCTAAAGCAGACGTCTTTCTGTGTAGGGATCTCCCAGACACGCTGCTGGAGGTGGCTGGAATGCAGCAGGAGGTCAGGACCAAGAATACTTTTACCCCAGGGGTTTTTTCAGGCACGTTCAGCACCTGCCACGTGCAGGGCAGCGTGTGAGTAACTAGGGTGGGTGGTGGGAAGCTCCTCTGCACCGCTGGCAGTGGTGGGTTTGCTCTGACGGTTTTTCCTGCTCTTCCTTTTAGCTTCGTTTCCACTTTTTATTACTACTTTTCTGAAATTTTGTTGCATTTATGGTCCACGATGTCTGGTATAGAGGGTCACCAGATGGTTGTCGCGCTGTGTGTTCTGGTGACTTCTGCCTTGCACCTTTCTGAGGTGGTTCTTCAGCAGCTTCCTTGTGTCTGGACCTTCTTGATCTTTTGAAGCTGGCTGCTATTCCTTGTGTTGCTTACAGTGCACGCATGCCAGCTTCTGACTCGTACCACATCTCATTTCTGCAAGAAGCTCACAGCGCCAGCGGTGCTTGATATGTAGTCTGAGCCGCGGCTGTGACGGGTCATTCTGGCAACTGCAGCTTATGATTAAAAAGAAAATCGGTCACTGTCATCTTGGACCCCAGTACTGGTGATTTGACAGTCCACAATACATCAGCTTCTTCCTCATCAGAGGATCTTAGACTCAGGACTGCTCCAAGGGTTGTCCTCTGACTCAGGCTGCTACCAGAAAGCTTGTCTTATTTTATGACTAGCACAGCCAGCCACACGGTCTCCCTGCCTGAAGAGGCTGCAGTGAGACCCAGGGGACCCTTGAATTCCAATTTTTGGTCAGGTCTTCAGGGCCTCCGTGTGTGGCTTCAGAAGAAGACCAGGGGGTAAGAACTACAATTACTGCTGCTGTGTGGTATCATCCAGGAAATTCCCTTACGTCCTTGGTCCTCCGGGGAATTCAGAGCTGTCACGTCAGCTGTGGGGCAGGGCTAGGGCTGCCTGCCACAGCCTTGAGTCTCACAATTCAAGTGCAGGACAGTGGATGCAGCGGAGATCGTCTCCGCCCTTTAGAAAAGGGAACTGGTTTGCAGCTCCGCTTTCAGAGCATCGAACTTTGCATCGTCTCGGGTGACCACTGCAAAGAGCAGCTCTTCCACGGTTGCTAGAGGTCTGCCAGTGATGTTCCTTGCTTCTTGCAAATGCGTGGAACTTCCGGCAGCCCCGGGGGCACCGGGGGCACGTGCCCGTGCATGGGGCGAGCAGGGGGGAGACGGGCGTGCTGCTTTACCCAAATAACTAGTTGATCAAAGATCCCCAAAGGCCCAAGGTGTGCACGTATCTTATGGATAACACTTTTTTGCCTCACTGCAAAATACCGATAAGCTGATTTGTTTTCCAGAACTGTAGTCCCTGGAAAAAATGTAGTTGCACAGGGTTAGTTTTCATCTTCCTTCTCATTCCCACTTTCTGTAGTGTGTTAAAATTGGATTTTAATTTAATGTCTTGTTCCTGGCTGTATCTTTTAATGCTAGCATTTGCTGTTGCTACCAGAGATATTTTAAATAGGATGGCGAGTCATCCGTAGGATTATCTACGGTAATGCGTGGCCCACATCAGGAAATGATTTAGGCAACAGAGTTAAGTAAATGTTATTCGTAAAATGTCTTTAACTTATCACCTCCCTTTAAGAATTAGGGGCAATGAAAAGATTCAGTTGAGGGCTGAAGAGCTGGTGTATCGATGAATACGTAGGTCCAGATTGCAGAGAGCCCGGGAAGGGGCCTTGCGTCATCTGTGGCAAGAGACGAGCTGTGGAGCCTACCAAACGCTACTGTCATGCGTTGGACAGGTTTCAAAGATTTGACAGCTGGTTTTATGTCCCCTTGGAGCTGAAAGATCGAATGCAGGCTGGCCGGGCTCCAGCTGCCTCCTGCTATGGTTTGGCTCAAGGTACCACTGAGAAGGAAGGACCTGAATCAACTTGAGGATAAGGGGGAGGACATTTAGGATGAGCCTGACGGTCAGAAAGTGCCCCACGTCTGTATGTCGGGGGGTACCAGCACCTAAGTAGAGAGCATATGGGGTCTGACCTTCCCCGAGACCTCGTTCCCAAGCAGCCAGCGTATCGCTATTACCAAAGCACGTGTGCAAGAGGGGAAAGGAGCTCAGCTGAGAGAGAAAAATTGCCACGCGTTTTTGGTGCTGAAGGCTTGGGTTCAAGTTCAGCTTTTCTTCACGTTCGTAATGGACTCGAGCAAACCGCTGGCCTTTCCTTCCTCCACGTCTCTGGAGCGGAGCAGAGCTCCGGTGTCGGGCGGGCGTTCAGTCAAAGCCTTCGGAGCTGGCCCGGGCTCACCTGCGACTCCTGCTCACGGGGCCGAGCAGCGTGTGCTGCCTCGGCTTTGCCGATGGCTCGGTTCGAGCGGGTACGGCATGGGCACGGTGAGAGCTCGCGGAGCGGGAGAAGTACGCCGAGTGTTGCATGCATACTGTTTCAGCACTCTTGTTCAGTCTTGAAGTAATGTATAGAGTAATGTAAAAAGGATATTAAAATGCACCTCAGTTGGTTTGGGGGTTTTTTTCCTCCATTTTTAGCAGGAAAGGTATCTGTAAATTCCTCAGCATTTTAACAAGGACATATCTGTAATAACCTATGGCTTGAAAGTCATGTATTTCCTATTTTTACTGATAAACGGAGTGTGCAGGTTTGTGAACAAGTGTGCAGACTACTTCTCAGCCTCCCTTCTGGACTGATCCTCTTGGATAGAGCTGATGAAGAGCCGCAGTCATTCAGCCTTTGATGCACACAGGCCAGGCTGGATGATACAATGATTCCTTTAGGCCTTGCTTCCCTGAAGCTATCTCCTTATCCTCATTTACCCAAGTAGTTAAAACCTTGCCTGCAAGCAAATGGCAGGATGCCTGCTGCTTCTCCCTGCCTGGTAGGGAAGGGACGTGGGGGTGAGGAAGAGAGTTTGTAAATTAGAGACTTGTTTTGTAGATTAGTTCCTTCTTTGACTTGCAAAGCTGGCTGGGCGGAGGAGAGAGCAGGAGAAGGAAGGAGCCGCAGAAGGACACCGTTCAAAGGAGACACCCTGGGTGGTGAGAGGAAGCTTCCCGGGTGAGGTTTCTTGGCAGCCTCTCTGCGTTAAGGATTTGGACCTGCTCGGCTGCAAGATCAAGGAATATTGCTAAATGTTTTTGGACTTCCACCAGGCTCTCAAAGGTCTCGCTGAAGTATTGTCCTCTTGGTGGTTGTGTTACGAGGGACACTTTGGCTTTGAATCGAGTGCTATGATAGTTCCACTCTGCTTAGGGGAAGAGAACAGGAAAAGAAGGAAAAGACGTGACAGACAAAAGCTTTTCTGTGGTCCGGAGGGCTCCGGAGGGGCGGCCGCAGGAGGCCAGCGCTGGCCCAGGGCTTCTCTGGGCTGAGTGCATTTTGAGGTGGTTTGGGGGCGTTTCTGCACAGGACAGAGCCCGCCAGACTGCTGCTGGAGCGACTGTGGTGCGTTCCCTCGGTGGGTCGGATCCCACCGGCACGTCGGGCAGGCTCAGCGCGGCACCAGCCGGCCTCGGCCTCTGCAGCCCTGGGTGGGCCACGGGCTGCGGAGAGGCGTTGGGGGGCTCCAAGAGGAGTGTCGTAATGAAGAGCAATACCTTCCTGTAGTTTAAACTCTTTCGTTTCCCCCTTCTTTTCATGTTGTCTCTTCTACAAACTTTTGAAGAAGGCCTTCCTAATTAAGCCTTTCCCAACTGGGGTTTTGCTTTTGAAAGAAAAATTGCTTTCCATTTGGGTTTTGATTTTGAAAGAAAAATAAGGAACAATTTTCTATTTAACATCTATTCTGGCTCCTTTTAACTCGCTTGCTATTTACCATATTGAATTTTCTCTTAAACTTCTGCTTATGTTGTCTTGTATATTGCCCCCTTTTTGCTCTCTACAGAAAAATCGTATTTCTGCTTTCTGTACTGTTATTATTAACCCAGGATTTTCTACATGATGAGCAAATGGGCTTCATAAGTAGTGGGATCTACTGATCTTGTCTGTATGGTAAAATTCAATCAGTTATCTTGTGGTGTTTTTTCTTCTTAAAGCTCTTCTGGGCTCTGTACTGGAGTTGTTCTCTTTGGTCTTTACACTTCAAAATGGAACTGTTTATTTTTGGGAAGAGTCCTGTTTCTTCCCTGTTGCTCCTCGGAAGGTGCCTGAGCAGGGAGGTGTTCTGGGTAATTATTGCAGCGCAGCACATTCCATAGAAGCTCTCGTGGTTGATGGTCACCTTTAGACCCTCCTTGAAACTGGCCTAGGTCTCCCGTGCTTGTTTCATGCCTTTAAACCCCTCCAGTCCCCAGGAGCTGCAGCAAGGGGCAGCTGGAGATGGGTAGCTAACCTTGGATGTGACCCCAGGTGCCTTGGCGAAGGGGCCCGTCAGGGGCTAGCTCTGGTCCTCAGCCTCCCGGCATTGTGGCTCCCATCTTCCAGGTGGGAGGAGGAAACCTCCTCTTCCCCTTCCTCCCTTTTGTTGCTGCCTCTTGTGTGGTGCTGGATGCCCTCAGCCCTGGAGAAGGATCTCCTCTTCTCCGTGCTCCAGCTCCCTTCTGTTACAGAGGCTGTAAGAGAAAGCACAGTCTCTTCTAGCCCTCAGGTTTAGAAGGCTCCAGGGATAACTTGGGCTTCTTTGTGTAAATGCTGGTGATACGTATGTCTGGCATGGGGCGGGTACGTCAGAATATCCACGGATGATCCGTGGGATTTCAAAGTTGAGGAAATAAAGTCAAACATGCAAATTCTGGTAAAATACTAATTCTGCTCTCAGCATGGGCAGGACGTGGTTAAAGCTGGACCAGCATGCCCTCAGTTTTCATGAGGAGACTGTTGGGAGAGTAAATGCATCTTCATTGACTTGTGATAATCATAGAATCATAGAATGGTTTGGGTTGGAAGGGACCTTAAAGATCATCTAGTTCCAACCCCCCTGCCATGGGCAGGACACCTTCCACCAGACCAGGTTGCTCAAAGCCCCATCCAACCCTTGACCACTTTCAGGGATGGGGCATCCACAGCTTCTCTGGGCAACCTGTGCCAGTGCCTCGCCACCCTCATAGGGAAGAATTTCTTCATTATATCTAAGCTAAATCTACCCTCTTTCAGTTTAAAGCCATTAACCCTTGTCCTATCACTACATGCCCTTGTGAAAAGTCCCTCTCCAGCTTGCTTGTAGGCCCCTTTGGGTACTGGAAGGCTGTTCTAAGGTCTCCCTGGAGCCTTTTCTTCTCCATGCTGAACAATCCCAGTTGTCTCAGGGAGGTGTCTTCACAGGAGAGGTGTTCCAGGCCTCTGATCATCTTGGTGGCCCTCCTCTGGACTTGCTCCAACGGGTCCATGTCCTTCTTATGTTGGGGGCCCCAGAGCTGGACGCAGTACTCCACGTGGGGTCTCTCGAGAGCTGAGTAGAGGGGGAGAATCAGCTCCCTCAACTGCTGGTCACGCTTCTTTTGATGCAGCCCAGGATACTGTTGGCTTTGTGGGCTGTAAGCACACATTGCTGGGTCACGTTGAGCTTCTCATCAACCAACACCCCCAAGTCCTTCTCCTCAGGGTTGCTCTCAGTCCATTCTCTGCCCAGCCTGTATTTGTGCTTGGGATTGCCCTGACCCATGTGCAGGACCTTGCACTTGGCCTTGTTGAACTTCATGAGGTTCACACGGGCCCACCTCTCAAGCCTGTCAAGGTCCCTCTGGATGGCATCCCTTCCCTCCAGCGTGTCGACTGCACCTCACAGCTTGGTGTCATTGGCAAACTTGCCGAGGGTGCACTCAATTCCACTGTCTGTGTTGCCAACAAATATGTTAAACAGCGTTGGGCCCAATACCGACCCCTGAGGAATGCCACTCATCGCTGGTGAAGTTACAAGTCTTGAAGAAGTTGCATGTTGTTCCAGACTATCTTATGACTGAGAGGTGTTTTTGTTTTTTTTTTTGTTTTTTTTCCCCCCCATTTAGTAAAGGTGACCGTCTGACTTCTGCCACCTTCAGAAGTGTTGGTCATGGTGGTTGTGCGTACGCAGTGATCTTGTATTCTCCCTGGAGCACACTGGCGTGGCTAGCAGTTGAGTATGATTTAGGCAAGAGTTTCACATGTCTTTCTATTTTGAACCTTGACAAAGAGAGAGAAATAGGCTGTCTTTAGAAGCGGAGACTGGATTTCAAGCCTGCTGTTTAGATTGCTTATGGTATGGAAGTGGGGGATTTCTCGTGTCATTCTCTTCCAGCTCCTTCCTTTGCTGACACCAGTGTATATGTGAGTTCAGTTGCTGAACAGTTTTCTTTCTTTTCCACCAAACTATTTATTTGTGGTTTTGCTTATTTTTCTTCCTTGAGAAATTCTTTAAAGAGCGAGAAATTATTTCTATTTTGACACTTCGTTTTAATTTCAGTTATTCAGCTGACTTTCTCATCAACCAAAAAACGGGTTTTGCACGCTGTGTCGCATAGGTTCGTTAATGCAGCTGCCTGTCATGTTGGGAGAGGTCGGGCTTTAGTCTAAGCTGCACTGGTCTGGGTCCTTCGGAGATCCCATAGAGTCGGTTTCTGTCCCTGGGGCTGGTTTTACAAGGGAGCACAGGTAATCCGCTTGCCCTTCTACCACACGCGTAGGGTAGCTTTCCTATGGGACTCTTAAGTTCGCTTTCTGCAGATTCAGGCTCAGTGCACATCTCTCTACTTGTTTTCCTTCTTTTTGTTTTCTTAAGTTTTTCTTCCCGGTGTCCCAGCTGAGGTGTGGCTGCTGGGGATGCGCATGTTCCCCGAGTGCCTTTTAGAAAGCTGCTAAATGGTTCATCCTTAAAATGCTCACCTTACGGAGATTTTTCTGTTGCTGTAAAAGCAGTGATTTACGCGTTTTCAGTGGCAGAAGTCTCCGAGATCACCGAGACGTTTCTGTATTGGACAGTTAACCTGCAGATGTACTGCCGGCATTCAGTTCGAAAGGCAAGCCAGGCCTTTTGTGTCGCCTTGGGCGAACCCCTATGCTCGCTCCCGCTGCCACCGTGGCAGTTCTGACCCTGGTGGCATGTGGCGCAGGCAGGTCTGGGTGTGCGCAGACCACGTTGTCATCTTACCAGAGGGGAGATCGTTCAGCTGGATGGATCGCAAACCCCACCAAGAACAGAATAAATTCCCGCAGTTGTGAGGCTCTTCCGTAAGTTATCTCGCAGGGAAAGCGTTGCCCTTTTGGAGGGGAGGTGCGGAGGAGGCTGCGGTCAGACCTGGTCGCAGGGGTGGGATTTATTTGATAGCTTAGCCCTCTAAGGGGCTTCTCGCCATTTGGCCTGGGCATGGAAGAGTCAAAAGAAATGTTGCCAGAGAAGCTTGCTTGGTTCCCTCTGCCCGGGGAGCTGACTGAGCCCTCACCTGCTGGAGAGCAGCCCCGCGTTTCTGGGGTTGGGAGCCAGCACCGTCGCCCCTGGGGCTCTTGGAGCAAGTCCCAGCCTCCGTTTGTTCCAGTCTCCTCTCGCTCTGCCATGCACCTTCCCTTGCCTAGAGCTAAAACAAGGAGCCAAGAATTAATTGTTTTGTGTTTCCTTTTTTCCCCCTTGTTGCGTTGTGGTCTGATCGGTATCTGGGCTCATTGGACACTGGAAGCGTTCGCTTCCCCTTCTCCAGAGGCAGATGTTGGAAAGCTGAGTAAATGCTTGAATACAAAGCGAGAGGACGGACTGAGCCAGGCAGGGATCCCTCCACTTGCGGGCTTGCTCGGCTCCCCGTGGCGTTGCAGTTGGCGGCAGCGGGGTCGTGGCAGAATGCTGATGCTCGGCATGGCTGATGCACGCTTATCTGCCAGGCTGCCGGGGCTTTGGCAGAGCAGGATGGAGTAACTGGGGTCAGGCTTTAGAGTGTTTTAGTCTTACCGTCCTTCGCTAGTTTGGGGCAGTGAAAATAGTGGCACGCGTTTCCTTACTGGATTGCAAGTGCCGGATAGAAAAAATGCTGTTCTCAAGCGTAGATGCCCCATGGCACGTGTGGGGAGGGCAGGGGCTTAGCGCTGGGAGCTGCCGCTCGGAGCGGTGCGGGTGAGGCGGTGGAGCACGTGTGCGGGACCCGGTGCGGCGCTGGCGGACGCCGGCTCGGCTGCCCCAGTTGGCTCTGCAGGCTCCCGCACTGCGCTGGTTTCGGAACAAGCCGGGGGATCTTCTGGTGCTGGCGTTTCTGTCCCTTACCGCAGGCGACAAACTGCAGGTAATATCCCACCTTTGTAGGTTAAGTAAACTTTCCCAGACAGGAGGCGTAAACAAAGGTTAAATAAGTAAATAAAGTTTATTTCACATCTACCAAGGAATTTCACTGATGTGGAATTTAACTCAGTGCTCAGAAAAGGGCTGCGAGGGAAGAAGAGAAAGTCGCTGTAAAGTGCGAGGAAGAGGAAAATGCGAAGGGGAGCAGGGGAAACCGAGTGACTTAAAGGGTTACAAATTTCATTGGAAATGATGATATTAGTGGTATTTTAAGCCTTGTCACTCTGTAGACTTTAGGATTGTCAAATGGTTCTGGAATACTCTGTCTAACGCAAGTCTTGTCTTCCAAATAGAAACCCGAATTGTGATAAATGCAGCGTTGGGCAGCTTCTGCTTCAGTGGAGCTTAACGAGATACGAAGAAACTGAGGGAAAGCCCAAAAGGTGCCTCTCGGGTTGAGCAGACAGTGCAGCCATGAAGCTGTTAGTTGTGTTGGTAACTTTGAGTGCTTCACCTCTTCCTTTTACGTGCGTTAGACTTTTGGACTTTAGGGTGGATGTGAACTCCGGTAAAATTTCGGTCCCGTAATCCGAGGAAGGGACTGGATTTGGGAAAGACGAGGGGGAAACGTCTTGGTCACCTTTCCTTACGGGTTCTGCCCTCCTGGGGTGGGAGTGGGGTGCTGAGGGTGGGGGTTCCCAAAGGACTGCCCAAGTCTGGGGTGCTTTGGGAGCAGTGTGACGGTAGAACGTCAGCCCTGATTAACTAGAGGGGGGCGATAGCTGTGGTTTTGATCAATGTTGACTGAGAAGTTTTGGAGCTTCATGGCTTGTCTTTAATTAAAGCCTTGGATCTGTTGATGCTGTGCTGTGGGGTGGTGGCCCGTGGGACAGCCCTTCCGCGGCGTCCTTCTGACATTTCACCTCTCTCTCTCCTTGCTTTCTTGAAAATGGCCGAGGCCGCCTCCTGGGGCTTTGTTGTGGATCTTCCTCATTGCTGGTTTTTCAGAGAAGCGCTTGATCAGGAGACCGTGTTTCTGGTAATTATGCTTCATATGGACCTATTTTCTTATGCATTTAATAGGGCTCTGTCTTTTCAGCTTGTACTTGACCTGAACTCTTGAGCAAATTAAATTGTCAAGGGCCTTCCACAAGTGAGATGGGCATTAAAATCTTTGATTTTTCTCAGGGCAATTGTTGTGACCAGGTGAGGAAGAGGAGGCCGTTCAGCGAGTGATGCAGGGCAGAAGCATTAAGACCCCTTCATTAGTAATGCTGAAGTTCAGTATTTCAAGTTCCTGACTTCAGTAGCCCGCTCAAGCAGCAGGACTCCCGGGGTGACCTGTGGGCATTGAGCAGCGCCTGCAGATACCCCTTCAAGGGAGTTTCGTTTAACCAGGTGGCTTGCCTTTTAGCTCTGCTGAGAAAGTAATTTCTGAAGATGAGAAAAAAATTCCCTTAGTGCACCTTCTAATTGTTCATTTAGGAGCAGAACTTTCCTCCAGCTGGGAGGGCTTAAGGGTGCTGTAAAGTGCTAATTAAAAGTAATAGTGATAATGAAAACAGATGTTTTCAGGAAAAGTAAGTGGTATTGGGGCAGCAGTCTGCTGTCCCCGGCTTCTCTGCAGGAGGAGTGCAAGCTGGCGTCCGCAGTGCTGCACTTCCAGGAGGGCTGGGGAAGGGGACTGGATCCTGGCGGCTCGCTCCGCTTTAACAAACGGGGATGGGTCTTGGTACAGCCTGGAGGTGCAGCGCAAGGCTTGCATCGGTTGGACAGGGCCGCCACCTCTGATACGTGTGCTGCCTCGCAGCGCCAAGCGTGGAGGGGTGGGTGCGTGAAGGTGGAGCAGAGTCGGTGCACTGAGGCTGGGACCACCGTAAGCCTGGGACGTGGAGTGGCAGGCAGGCTGCTGCTGACCGCGGGGTGGTCCAGCATCGCCGGAGCCTTCGGATGCTGTTACGGAATGAACGATAAATAACGCTGAAAGCAATGAGCTGCAAGCATCGCTTGATCCACAGCAACGTCAGCTGAGTACTTCACAGTCCTGCATGTCCCAGTGGCTTCCAGCCGCTTGACTCTGTCACTGCTGCAGTCATCCCTGGAGCAATGGGTTTTGCAGGAAAAAAAACCAAAACGCTGGGGAAAAAAAAATCCCATCTCTTGGAGCTGTTTTATCCTTTTTCTCAGCTGTAGTTTATTAGGAATTGGGAAGGTGCTGTTTATTTAACTGAAATGGTTTTGAGTCTTTTTTGTCTTTTTTTTTTTTTCCTTTGATACGAGCAGAGCCTTATGCACGTAGGCTACAATCGCCAGCAATCTTTTCTGGGGAGTCTTTGTTATCTAGGTCCACCATGGTTAGCAACTGCCGTTACTGTGATGGCACTAATTACCATGCCTAGTACTAAAGCGGTTTACATGGGGAGCTTGGAGTTATTCAGCTAAGGTTAGTCTCTGGCTTAAGAGGCTTTCTGCGGTAGCTTTCTGAGCACAGAGGTATTAACAACACAGAAGACAGAGAAGACCACTTGAAATTTCATCGACCCTTTTTGGCTGCTGTGTTAGGGGTTTTTTTGTTTCGTGTTTAAAAGATTGATCTGTCTCTCCCATTGCCTGGTCTTGCTGACTGTAAGTGGTGACCTTTCCAGGCCTTAGTGGGAAAGTGTGGGTGTCTGAAGGAAGGGCTGGCTGTTTAGTAGTAATCTTCAGGACCATTATTTGACTTGTCCTCTTGTCAAAGAAACAGCCTTTGTCACTGCTAGAAAGTTGACATATTCTGTGGAGCTTTCCATAGGTGACCGGAGGATTTACTGCCTCATGTTTGCTACTTGTCCCTCCTTGACTTCTTAAGCTGTTCAGGTGCTCTGTCCGTTGTTGAAATGTCCCCTCTTTTCTCCCATTGTATGGAGGAGTGGAACAAAATTGTTTAAACTGAATCATTTTCTGGAATACTGTTCTAGAACAGGAGGGGGAAAAAAAAAATCCCAGTAAGGCTTCGAGGAAGTGCCTCCACCCTGTGTCCTGGTGATTGTGGTCAGTGATGCTTGGCTTATCTCCCAGCGAGGACCCTGCAGGGCTCTGGCTCTGTGGACGGTGTCTTGCAGTGAGCTAGCTGTCGTGTAACGCTGGCGCTTTGCTCGCTGCGTGGCCGAGAAGCGTGCGTAAAACAAGCAGCTTTACGTATGGAGTTGAGCTGCATATGTTAGTGCTTCCGGTGGGGAAGTCAGCTTTCAGAAGGCTTGTAGCTGTGGAGCTGGGGTTGGCTGATAGTGGGTTTTCTAGGAACAGCAAAGGGTCCTTTGTCTTGGAGAACCTGACGCGCTGGTGCTTGGCGCTGGCTGCGGTTGGCTCTTCTGCTCCTTCTGACCCTGGCGGGAAGGGAAAGGTGGAGGCTGGCCCTTTCTAAGGGCGGTAGGGAGGGAGGTCTCCTCCCCTTTGCTAGATTTTAATAAGAAAGGATTGTTTTCGCTTTACTTACATTCAGAATTATGGATGAGAGTCTGAAAGAGCGGCCCCAGCCCTCTGAGACCTCTGTGATGAGTTTTGTGAGGCTCTGCAGCCCATCACCACCCGTGTTTTGGGGGGAGAGCGGGCAAGTTTTAGAAGCTCGTGTCCAAATCTCCAGCCTCTAAGGCAGCGGCTGTGCGGTGTGACGTGTTCGCTCATCGGAGTGCCGGTTTCGATCACATTGTCGATTCCATCATTAACCTTTTAACTGCTCTGCAAGCGAGCTGGGGAGGTAAAACACCGGCCTCGCCAGTCTCCTGTGATACAGATGTGTATGGGAAGGATCAGCCTGGAAAAAAGGGATTGGTTCAGCAATGGAAGGATGAGAGGGCTGTAAGGATGTGTGAGGTTTTGTCTTTCACCCTGAAGAAGAACCTGGCTTGAGAATCCTTCGCTGACTACGCTTGTGGAGGAACTGGCAGCCTTTTAAAGGGGGGGAGGCACCAGGGAATGGGAGGCCTGGGGGGGAGGCACCAGGGAGTAGAGGGGTCATTCGGATGCTGATGAGAGAAGGCAGGAAGAGGAGAAGGAAGAGGAAGAAAGGGCATTAGCCAGAAGCACCATCTGTGGTCTAATCCAGGTTGAGGCCAGCCCATAGTAAGATTGCTTTGACTGGTGTAAAGTTTATTTTGCAAATGTCAACTGTGATTACTTAGAGAAAGTGACCCAGATTGCGTGAAAGCGGCCAGCCAAAACGATGGAGTTTGTGCCGAGTACTGCCTGCGGTCCGTAGCGTGTGGTCCTTCGGGTTAATACTGAGATGAAGCTGTCAGAGCCTTGTCCGTACTGGGAGATAATGGGACCCATACTCCATAATTAGAGCCCGTAGAGCTGCTGACAGAACCCTGGAGCTTCAGCCCTTGTTAAACTCATTTTCAGCTGTCATTTGACAGTGGTGGCAACGTGGAGCCCAGTTATGTTATAGTTTCCATTCCTGCTCCTGCTGATGGAGAAGTAATAGATGCTTTTGCCAGAGTAGATATCATCTGGCAGTTTGTGTTTTGCTTATCTTCTGAAGGCCAGTTGATGCCTGTTACTGCATTTAATTCAAGAGAAACTTTTTGGTATTTGAAGCAACCTCAGAAGCAAAATGTCATCTTGCTTTCTGCTGTAGATCAGTGGCTCATCTTGCAGGCACCCGGTGGCAGGGTGACAAGCCGCTGTGCGTCCCCTGTTTGGAGGTGCGGCCTGCGTGCACATGTACCCAGTGGCACGCAGAGGTGGGTCTCCCAAACAGTATCTGGAGTTCAGTCTGCTGAAAAAGAATTCTTAATGCACTGCGCAATAACCTAGGCCCTGAAGGGAAAAATTCTGTTAAACCTTCTGAAAACGATGTAGAAAACTGTAGAAAGTCCAGAGTAGGGAAAAAAGCAATTGAAATACTGAAGAAAATGTTTTAGAGTGGGAAGTTGAGGAGGTTTGATTTTCAGCTGATCAGAAGGAGGATCCAGAACTGAAGTCACAAGTTTTGGTGTCTGAGCTCTTGCTTCCCTGGAAGGGGATGTTCCAGCGAAAGGTGAACATAGGGGTGTGTGTAAGAGTGAGGCCACGACGTGGGGCGTATGCGTGATAAATAGTCCCTGAACTATGTCTAGTAACGTGACCTTCTCCATCCGAGCGGTAGCCTGGAGGTGAAGGTGGCTCGGGGTTACTGCTTCGGCATAGCAGAGTGTGGAGGACTCTCACCAAGGTTCGGAGGGGCTTCAGACAGAAGATGATGCCCTGGCAATTCTTATTTTTGTAAAAAGCTCAAGACAGCACTAGGAGCATCTTGCAGGCACCCTGCAATTATCATAATAAACAGTTTTATCATCTGCTTGGCAATCAATAATGTGGCTTATGCTGCTTTAGTATCTCACTGGTATTGATTACCTTAACAACTGTGCTGCGGTCAGCTTCTGTTAACCCGTGCTCTACTGATGGGGCTCGTCCATCCTGCTGCAGGAGGCAAAGGACTCGGCTTTCAGCCTAGGCATGTGCAGAAATTAAGAGCAGGACAGGTCAGACCCGGCTTTTAATCAGATGGCTTGATGGTAGGATTTTAATCCAGGAATGTGGAATTAAGTGCATATTCTGTGCACGTCGTATTTTACAAAAGAAGGATTGAAATGTGATTCTCGGTTTGGGCTCAAATGAGTTTGGGCTTGTACCGGTGTTGCGTAGCGCTTTGTCAGAAGGGTTTCCCCCAAGCAGTGCGTGCCCCGAGACCCCTGCCCTCGAAGAAGGAAGGCTGCTCCCTCTGCAGCGGAGCTCTAACGCTTTCCGGGGTACCCGGGCTCCAGATGGGGCTGGAATGGGAGCACACACTGGATCTCCTTGGCTTCTTTCGATCTGCTGGGGCTGCCTGGGAACTGGCTGATGCACTGGCGTGCCGGCGCCTCTCACACCTGCCTGGCCTGTGAGAACAAAGGCTGCGGCCGTGGGATCGGGCACGTGCTGTGGAACGCCACTGGCCCCGCAGCAGCCTGCCGGGCTGAGCTGGGGCAGCCGCACGCTGCTGCCTGTACCAAAGACTTTGTTTCAGCTAAGTGAACCCTTGGGGGTGTTTTGACAGCATTGCCTCCGCTTCCGGCAGAGCAGTCAGCGATTAACAATATCGGGTTAGTAGCTTACTCCATTTTGGGAGGAAGAAAGATGACTCGCTGTGTCAGCATCCAGATGGGACTTTAAGGAAAGACGGGACTTTCTGGGATTAGGGTGTACCTAGATAGTTGGGTCTCATGGCCCAGTATTTCTCCTAATGGAATTTCCCATCATTTACTGCCCTGCTGATTTCTGATCAATGAAAATAAAATTGCATTGCCTCCTGAGAGGCTCCATGTATGGCTACAGCCTCCAGCTGTGTCAGTTCCGGTAAGATAATCTCATCAGGCGTGCAAGAGGGTAATAGGAAATAAAAATAAAACCCACAATTAGCAAGAGGCCAAGCAGCAGAGTAACGCTTTCAGTCCTGGAGTTCTGGAGAAGTGTGTCTAGCGACTTCCTTCCCCATCTCCAAAGGTGCCTGCATCCCTCCCACGTGTGCCGCGGTGCAGGCCTTGCTGAGGTCGGGGGTCTGTAGAGATCTACCGGGCACATGCTTTGAAACCCGCGTTTATCTGAATCCGTGTCAGCTCTCCCTTGTGAGATGGTTAAACTTTCACAAGAGATGTGTTTGTTCTAAAGTGTATCAGGGATGTAGCAGCTGCATCCTGGGGACTAGGAGAGCGTGAACTTGAGACTTTGAGCCGTCGAGCGGCGTGTAGTTATTGACTCCTGTTGATTGCTGCAATCGGAAGGGTTTATTTTGACCAGATAAAGAAAATGCTTAGGCTGTATCTGAAGTCTAGAGCAGGGCACTGTTTTGGTAGCAGATGAGTGCAGATGCTCTATTGACAGAAGCATGGGACCTCTTGGATCTGCCAAAATTTGCCTAAAAGGCACTCCAAATGGGAAGGTTTCCCACCCATACTGGCAGGTTTCTTTACCTGGTTCAGGGTTCTGGGGTTTTTTTAGGTTATCTTCCAGCGATAAAACTGTGACCAGTAAAATTTACTCCATACCAAAACACTAATAGCCGATCTGAGCACACATCCTGGTGACCTTTGCAATGGGGCTTTGCAACACCAGTGTATAATTCAGAACTAACGTATCAGACTGCGGTGTTTGTCTAAGTAGCAAGCAGAATGGTTACTGAGTGACCTAATGCCGCTGAGCCTGCTCTCCTTGTCCAAAGCGTCGGCTTTCCCGAAGGGTGGGAAAGAGCGACTGGGCCGGGACCAGGCAGCGTGTCTGTTTCCTAACAAGGACTGGATCTGAGCCCTGGCAGAGGAGATCTGCATGACTTATGAATCTAACTCTTACCCTCTGCTTGGCCCTTGACACTAGTCTGGAACGCACATGTTGTTTGGGTAAATCAGTAGAAAGGAAAAGCATTGGCAGGACTTCTTCCTTAGGCATGTGAGCCCGCGTGTGAAGAGCACCGCTCGGGGAGCGAGTCTAGCAGTGGAGCATTAGCTTGTCAGGCTGGGCCGTCTAGGGCTGGCTGTGTCTGCTCCTGGAGTCGTGTTGCAGGGCTGCTTGGAGCTTAGCGGTGGTGGTTTACTGAGAGTTGGCTCTCGGAGTAGCAGCGCAAATGCCTCAAGTGTTTCTGACTGGGTGGGACCGCTCAGCGCGTCGAGTAACTGGAAGATGGGGGGTGGATGAACCGTCAGCAGAGCCGCAAAAGCCAGCTGGAATCCCTCGCTTTCAGGAGTCGCTGCTGGGGTTTGCATCCTGTAGTCTTGCTATACATGCCGCACTTTCTTCTCGGATTCCGGAACAGCGCTCTGGCAGTTTAAATAGCGTCTTTGATTTGTTCATATGTGTCTTTATGGTGCTTGAAGCTCGGAACGATGCAGGGCTTCTCTCTGAACAAGCAGCTCTGTGGGTTGGGCGGGTGTAGGTGTTGCCCAGTGCAAGGTCTTATGGATGTAACTGCCCTTTGGCGGAGGGACCGGGTGGCCCAAACGGAGCTGGGGCAGCTCTTGCTGGTACAAGCTAGAGGACAGGCTGCGAGGGTAAATACGAAGGAGGGGGAGAGGGCAAGCTTCAGACTGTGGCAGAAGGGAGGAACAGCAAGGCCCTTTTCCCTTAGAGGCACTAAGGTATGGGGGGACCTGGGAGACCACGGAGTCCGTGTGATGGAGCGAGGCAGTTTGTCCTCAACAGCGCTTTGGTTAGTTGGAGTTAGGTCAACAACAGTGCACTGAAAATGCGAACCAGATGCAAATGTAATTATTTATGCAGCAGCATAGGCTGGAAACAGCATTTGACAAGAAATGTTGGGCTTTCAGAGCAAAGGGGTGAATTGCGCAACTGCAGAATTGTGGAATGTGCAATGTTTTGAATCAAACCAATATGGAAACAAAATCTAAAACTTCTGTGGTGTCCTACACAAGAGGAGAGGTTTGTGCAGGACCTGAAAACAAGCTCCGTGTCCTGGGAGTGTGTAAATGCCACGTCACTTGTGAACTAAGCAAGCGCTCTCCTTTGTTTTGTAGAGAGAAATGCAACTTAAGCTAGTTTACCTCTGCTACAAAATACTTCCAGTGCAAAGAGTCTCTCTGGAAGAATAAATGCTTTTTTCCCCAGCTGCTCACTTAAAACCCTCTGGCATTCCTCTGGATTACTCTGTTCTCAATGGCAGTGGGTTGATGATTATATAAATATTTTCGTGTGTAGTACAGTAGCTGGCTCAAAGGGATCAGCAAACTTGGAATAATAGTTCATAACAAAATGTTTTCTGAAAAGCTGCCTGACTCTTGTATTACTCTCATTGGCTCAATTTTAGCTGGTGTGAAGGACAGAGGAAAAAATGTGGGTAATGTAGAAGGTTCACCTTTTCAAGGAGACCCTTTCTCTTAGCTTCATGCCAAGTGCTTGAGCCCTACAGCTTTCAGTCCTGTTTTGTTCAGCGTTTCCTTTGCTTCCTGCTGCTTGAAAAGCTGTTTATGCTAATGATCCTGCGAAGATCTGAGGAGCCGGCTGTGCCTATGCATGCGAGCCTGTGTGTAAGAGGGTGCTTGCGTTTTCCGTCCTGTTAATGAGCATGCGTGGTGCAGCGCTTGTTTGTGTTGTCAGCATGCCAGTTCTGGAGCGGTGTCGGCTGCCAAAGGAGAGCCCTCCATGTGGTTGTCTTCCTGCTGGGAGAAGACCGTCCTGTCCTTTTGAGGTGCCTGATGGATCTTTCCTTTCTGTAGACCACTGTGTGCTACCTCATCCTCTTCTGGGACCTCATGCCCTTCACGACCCATTGGCTGGATTCCCTCGGAAGAGAAAACATGCAGTGTTCACAGGGGCTTCCACAGGGGCATGTGAATTCACCCAAAGGGTTGTCCAGCATCGGAACAGGCTGCCCAGGGAAGTGGTGGAGTCACCATCCCTGGAGGTATTTGAAAGCCATGTAGATGCGGTGCTTAGGGACATGATTCAGTGGTGGACTTGGCAGCGTTAGGTTTACAGTTGGACTCCACAATTTAAGGGTCTTTTCCAAACTGAATAATTCTATGCTTCTATGATTCTTGGCTTTGCCAGGAGAACAAAGCAGTTCGCAAGGACTTGCAGCCCCAGGACTCTTGTCAACAGGTGTTGGAACCCATGGGTCAACGTTGGTTGGATCCTTCTTCCACCAGCAGCGAGGTTTGGCTTGCTAATTCCACTCCTGGTGTAATGGCGTTGGATGTGGCTATGTGTTCAGCTGGAAACAACAGTCTGGCACTGAGCAGTGTCTGCAGAGGAACTCTAGGAGAAGTCAAAACTGAGCTTGGGCTTTTGGTTGGTAAAGCCTAACCACAGATGAGGAAGAAGGCTAGATGTAGAGCTTGTTCAGGATTTGGCAAGGCTGATATCTTGTTATGAATACTCAGCAAACCACGTTTGTTGATGAGGCAACTCCACTGTGATCAGGTGTGTGCCAAAACACAACTTGGTCTTGCTTGGAAAGGTGCAAGATGTGACTTGCTATGTGAATAAGGAAAATTAGATTATAATTTCTTTAAAATGTTGAACTTGGCAAATAAATATCAGTATTTTCAGGGGGGGTTTTGTTAGGAATTGCATAAGAGGAATCCAAGGCACTGACATTGTAGAATCATAGAATCATTAAGGTTGGAAAAGACCTCTGGGATCATCTAGTCAAACCGTCAGCCCAACACCTCCATGCCTACTGAACCGTGTCCCGAAGTGCCACATCTACACATTTTTTGAACTCCTCCAGGGATGGTGACTCCACCACCTCAAAATGTTGATGGAAACCCCCAACTAGAAATCATTCTTCAAGCTGTGCATCCGCATTCGCTATTATGCTTAAATTTTGGCTCATAAGTACCATTTTATGCTAATATTTCAAGTCCTGTTGCAGAATCCTCAGCACTTCCCTTAGGCTGGCAGGTATTCATACTACTTTCTGGCACCTTAATGAATGGGAGAGAGCTGGAATCTGTATCTTCTGTTTAAGTTAGAAGATAAAAGCATTTTATGAAACTGGGAATTGAAACTATCTCTGTATTGCTACCAAGATTGAATATCCAGCCCTCGTTGCTTAGGAAATTTAAAAAGATCTTTCTATTCTAGGAAGTGACTTTCCACATATTTGTGTGATAACAGCTGCTGTATGAATCTCATAAAGTGACAACATGCTCATGGAACCTTATTTTACCCTCTTATGTGACCATCCTGCTTACTAAGCGAGGCCGCGTGTGCTCATGTAACTAAAGACAGTATCATAATGCATATGCATAAAGGAGCAAAATTAAAGTTGCTTTGGCAACATACATTCTGTTCTTCCTTAATTTTTTAATTCTTGATCCTAGGTAATGATTTTTATCATGTCTTTCCATATGCAATTTCCTAAGTGTTATGAGAGTGCTTTGTAGCACGCCAGGTGTGGGGAAGCGACACAGAAAGCTTTGATGCTCCAGGTTCGTTGTGTCACTGCTCCAGACGGGCATGCTAATTGCCTTGCATCCCCCCTCCCAGACTTCCTGCTCTCGGGAGCTTTGAACATACCTGGTCCTAGGGATCGTGAAGTTTACTTGGCCGCTCGGTCACCTTTGGTACGTCCATCCCCAGTTTTTAGGCTGGAACAAGTGTCACCAAGTGCCATTCCTGAGACAGGAGCGTCTTGGCCGACCTGAACATTCGCGCTTGCCAGGCCCTGTCCTTCTGAGGACACTGTAAGAGGCCAAGCTGAGCGTGTAAGGAGGGGTGTGCCCAGAGCATCTAAGCCCACCTTTAGTCCTTAAGCTGTCTTTGTCCTCTTGCCTCTGCCCCTTTCTGCTTCCCCCCGAATCACCAGCACCGGCACTGGAGCTAATCTAGGGCAGCCTCTCAGCCTGATTTATGGTATTGATTTCTAGAGCGTCTGTTGGCACGATGGGTAGGTGTGTATTTACAAAGTTTATAGGCCGTCGTGCAGTTTTCTCCAACAGGAACCACTCAAGTTCAGTTGCTGACTGCGAGCGTTTGCATGAGCCGCATCTTTTGTGGAGCCATGGCAAAAAGCTTAAGAGCTGGCTGGAGTTTGTGAGCCTCTGCTGCTTGCCAGGATGCTCTGAAGGAGCAGACCCTGCTCATTACAGGGTTGAGCACTTCTCTCCACCGTGCGGCTCTGGGAATAGGCAGGGGGAGGGCTGCCTCGCTGGGTGTCTTCCAGGGTAATGGCCGTGGATGTAATGCATCTGCTTGTATCTTTTCCCTGTCCTCAGCACCCTTTTTTTCATGGTGCCATGTGGGTCATTAGCTGAGGGAACAGTTTCTCACTGTCTCTTTCTCCTTTTGTTTTCCTCCTTCCTCATTGCTTCCAGTCTTGGTTTACTGCCAAACAGCCTCTTGTGAAAGGGCCGCCTAATTAACCCTGTGCTAATTAACAATTTAAAATTACACAGCACGGCTGTTCATATTTAATTCTCGGGAAGCCTGGGCAACAGCAGGAACCCCCTCCTCCCTCCCGCTCCCGTCCCTGCCGCCCGTGCTGCTGCCGCGTGTCCCTGGGGGGAGGAGGCAGCCCGGTGTGGCGGGCCGGGGGCTGCCCCAGGAGCCCCAGCGTGCCGGGGAGCGGAGGGTCTTGCTTTGGCACCAGCCGCTCCTCAGCGGTGGAAACGTTGCTGTGAGATGGCACATCTGTCCCTGTGAGGATGGGGCCGGGGGCTGTAATAAGGAGGTGACGGGGGGAGACGCGGGGATTGACTCCGCTTGTGTTCTGGACAGAGCGTGGCTGCAAACCGCCAGCCGTGGTTAGGAGAAACTCTCGGTGAAAGCGTGGGACATGCAGTGCAGCGCTTTTGGTTGCACCGTGCCATCCAGATGTAGCTCGGCTCTGGACCGCCCTGGCTGCCGCTCCTGCCCTGACGGAGCGCTCCCTGCCCCGCTGTGTCCAGGCTCCTCCAGCCAGCTCCCCAGTCTGCGCGGAGGGGCTGCGAGATGCAGCGACGCTGCGGGGAAGGAGCAGGGTGGGCTGCGTGCCGGAGGCACGGTGAGCACGGTGGTACGAGCAGCAGGAGCCGCGTGGAGCAGCGGTTGGATGCGAGGCCGGAGAAGGGACCGGGGAGAGCCCTTCCCTGCTGCTGGGGTGGTGGGAGCGCGGGGAATCTCCGGCGCTCAGGCTGTTCTCTCTGTAACTGGAGTTCATTGATTTTACGGGAAACCATGTTTACAGACAGAGTGCTGATCGACCTGACGAGTTGACTTCTGCCTCCTTAAGTAAGAACTATCTTTTCTTATTGACTGGCTGATAAATAGAGCAGGGAGGGCGGGGGGTAGGGAGAGGACGGGAGGTGTGGAGCGCACGTCGTTCGGTCTGTCCTCGCAGGCTCTCCTTGTCCCGTGCGGGTCGCTTAGGGGTGGTCTGGGATGGAGGAAGATGCAGGGCCCGTAATAGTGAACTAATAACTACATCGTACTCCTGCTTAAAGTCTGGTTTGCTTTAATGAGGAAATTGCTTTTCTCAGTTTAAAGGGATGATATCTGCAGTTCCTGTGTGAATAGAAAGAAATATTTCTGCACCTCTTCATCCCTCAGCATTGTTCTTCAGGAATAGCCCTGGTGCTGAACTGAAAGGGCAAGAAGAGCTTGGGTTTGCATAGTGGCTTGGCCTGTGCCCAGGGGCTCTGGCAAGCCGTGTTTCGGCTGTGGGTTTTTCCACCTGCCCTGGAAGGGCTCCTCCATGTCGAGGAAAGGGAGAGGAGAGAAGATTCCTTTGGAGTAGCACCTCCTGAGCTGGTTAACTTGGAGTGAGTGGGGGGAGAGATGTTAAAGCAACCCAAGGCAGAAAAGCCCACCAATTAATTGGTAAGCGCTTGCAGGTTTGCCTGGCCTGGCCTGGCCGGGAGAAGAGATTGGCTTTCTTGTCAATAAACAAGTCCCCAGTGCAGCATCAAAGCCGCAGTCCTTTATCAATCGCGGCCTCCTCTTCCCGCATGTTCCTGTAACTTACCAAGCATTTATTACATTGATTTTACAATCAGGCTGTTAACCCTCCCGCCCCATCAGCCCTGCTAACCCTTTTGGCCCAACTGTCAGTCAGGCATCTTCCTGCCAATCAAGAGTTCTTGATGGTGGAGATGCTCAGATTCCTGCTGTACCTCGTGGAGGCACGTTTCCCGGGGAGCTGGCTGTGCTGCCAAACGGAATGCTTCTTGTCTAAAAGCGTTTCTGGGGTGCTGTTGTTCCACGTTGCATTTTGAAGTCTGCACAGATATTCCCAAAACTCTTCTTGGCAGAAGTACGAGGCTTATGGAGTTTCTTATTTTACTCATTTTTTTCACCCAATATGAATTTGTTTTCATTTAATTTGGATCGCAGCTGTCAATGCGAAAGGTAGCATTGAGAGGGAGAGAGCATGTCATGTTGTGGGAAGGTGAATATGCAGCCTCAACACAGAAGGATCTGGGATCAATTTAAAGAGAACGCGTAGCTAAGGACAAATGTTCAGTGGGAGAGAGCTGGTGCAAGTGAGAGCTGTTACGATGCAGTGCTGAAGTGTTTCTTTAGCTAAGGTAAGCAGAACTGGCTGATTAAGAAGACTGAGCCTTTTGGCAACAGCGTTATGGTGCTCTTCTTTCTTATTCCACTCAGTGCACCAGGTTATTTTTATTGCAGATCAAATCACTATTTATTCCAAGTGCAACCACAGACGGCTGCGTATGGCGTAGGGTCGAAGGAAGGTGGGGGTCGGAAATGCTGTAAGGTAATATTGTGTGTGAACGCTTTGGATCATTACACCACTGCGCCTCCGTGTCCTTCTGTAGGCATCCTCGCCACGCTTGCTTTGAGAAATGTTACTTTCTACCTTCACGGGTAGTTGTAAATACTTCTTCTCAAGCTTCACCAGAAGTAAAATAGGGCAAAAGCCTGCCCAGATGCCTTCAAACAGGTATGCCCAGGATCCCAGTCTGGTGCTCAGCAGCGTGAAAGACTTGGCTTGCTTTTGTCCTGTTCCGCTTCTGCTTCCCACATCCCAGGAGCAACGTTTGGGTGTAGGGGAGCGTTACTGCTGATGCAGGGGTGAGGACAGACAGAAGACGTGTCCCCCTGCTCCCTCTAACTGCGGAGTGCTTTCTGGTGCTAGCGGGGCGAGCTTTTTCTTTCCTTTGCAGCGGGAGGCTCGCCAGGGCAGGGGAAAGGGCATCAGAAGCTGTAAAATAACTACTAGGCAAAAGCATTTAGGGATTGTATTCCCAAAGAGTGCGCAGGAGTAACCTCCACAAGAGGTTACTGGTTATTCCCAAAGAGTGCGCAGGAGTAACTCTCCCTGCAGGAACTGCAGGGGAGAGAGATCCTCTTCTCACCTAGAGGGATCACGTCTATTCCAACATACTGTTATTAATGTTAGTATATAATATCACAAAAATTATACATTCCCATTGTTGTGGATGAAGAGGGGCTTGGAAAAGCGAAGGCGTATAAACGTATATGCATCTGACATGCATATAAGTACGTGCATCTGTCATTACATATACATAATTACGTGGGAAACAGTATAAAGGGAAAATATGAACACGTAAGGCAAATCAGAAAAAGTACGGATGGCTACATGCGGTAAGGGAAAATAAACTGGTAAGGAACGAAACCAGGGAAAAAAGAGGTAACGTTGAATGTTGCTCCATTTTCTTCTGCTTGAACAAATTCAGGTACTTCATTCAGCGCTGCTGTGGCGCGTCACCTGCTTCGCAACGGATCGGGTCTCCTCTGGCAAATATTCCGTTCTCTTCATACTTTCTCTTCTCTTTCTCCAGTTGTTCAAGTACCAGTTGCATGTCTGCGCAACGGCGAGTCCCCAGGCGCTGGCACAGCTGCGCGCGGCGTGTGCCGGGCAGGTGGACGCGCGGGGGAAAGGGCTCTTGTCCGTGGTGCAGGCGCGCTGCTCTGCAGGAGCTCGCAAGGGTCTTCCACGTCTCGGGGACTCAAATCGAGCTAGAGTACTGGAAACACTTTGAAACTACAATTATAATATTTAACGTTTAGTTAGCAGCGTAGGCTGTCAAAACACGAATAGTCTCTGTTGAAAGAGACCGAGGGCGGCAGCAGGCTGCTAATGTGACCGGAGCCTTTGAAGGGAGAGACCTTAAACCGCCGGGGTGTCAGCTGGGACGTACCCAAGGCTGCTGCGTGCAGGCGGGTGGTGGGGGTCCTGGCCAGTGGTCTGGCCTGGCCAGAGCTCCAGCACTGTGCGCTGCTTGGAGCGTCTCCTGAGCTGAAGCAGCGACTCCTTGGAGGGTGCTCAGGTAAGAGCAGCTTTGAGAAAGCTGTGGTAAATGAGAGAGGTTTAAAGAAAGACTTAAAATAATTTGTAAATCCCACTGGGTCAGTTTAAGAGTAACAGCATATTGTTAGATTAAAACCTGCTCTGCCCCCCAAACCCTTACGCTGACTGTCAGCAAAAACTCTCCCCAAGCCTGTATTCAGTTTTGGAATAGTCTGACAAGCAAAGTGGCGCTTGTGTTCAGTTGGTAGAAGGTAAAATACTGGGGAAAAAAGTCCTGTGTGCCACTGATAACAGTGGATCTAGAGCATGAGTCTTTCATTGTCGCTTGGTTCACAGATTGTGAAAACATGGAGAAGTCGGCCTCTGCTTGTACAGTTTTTCCTCAGTTGTTTTCTATGGATGTTTTGTATCTGTATACCTAAGGAAATCTGTGGACCACAGGTTAAAAATCACTTTTACAGATGAGGTAATAGTGCTTTAATTTCTGCTGGTGTGTCCTCCCACGTGGCTTGCGCAGGAGCTCTCTATAGGAAGCAGACTACAGAAATGCTTCTTTGCAGACAGGATTCTTGGTAGGTTTGCAGCTGAACTGGCAGTCTCCTGCTGATTGCGGTCTGCATTACAGTGCTCCAGCTCCTAACGGCAGCACTACCTAGTCTCATAGGTCTGTAACCTCTAGAAAGGCGCGTCCTGCCAAACGGGCCCGTTAGGATCGCAGCGTAAGAGATGCTGGTGGGATGCAGCAAACGAGGTAGAGGTGGCGGGGAGCCGTGGATGTCGGCCGTGCCCAGCGGCCCGTGCTTGCCGGCTGCCTGGCAGTCAGCGGGAGTTCTCCAGGTCTCGTTGTATTTGGTGGAATAGAAATAGCGGGAAGGGCGTCCTCCTCCTCCAGGACCTGCATCGGCCGTTTGTCTCTGGGGCTGATAGGAAGCCGTCTGTGCGCAGAGGCTGTGCCTTGCAGGATCTCTGGGAGCTTCCTGGAGCGTGGTGGGCTGACCGCTTTCCGATCCCCAGGATGGACCCTTGTCAGATCTGGAATTTCCTGTTTCGTTTCTCTCCTGACGTGTCTCTGTTTAAACTCTGTCCAGAACACAGCAATTAAATCTCCTGTGCATACCAAACACTGTTACTCTGAAATCTCTGTGAGTTGCTCTGGGTCTCACGGTCTGCCACGAGGTGCAGATGTGGTAGCTCTGGTTCTGTGCTCCCTGAACCCCTAACAGAAGGGAATTGCCCGAAAATAACAGCATCTGGCTTAGGGAGCTAGAGTACAATTTTCACAAAGTTTTAAAGCTCCAGCACTGTTCTGTTGTAGTGTCTTAACTCTGTTTCTGTCAAAAGCTTTTCTGTTACTTTTGTTGTTGTCGTTTTTGTTTGTTTTCTGAAGATCTAAGGCCTTGGGGCGGCAGTGCAGGTCCTACAATCTTCCTGCCCTCTTTCAGGGAAGGTGTTGGGGGAGGTTTTCCCCACCTTCCAGTCCCCTTCAATATGCCTCTTGCCTTCCTGCTTCCAGCGTTATTTCCATTGCTCGTTTCCGGCAGTGCATTACCCGAGGCCAGGCCGCCTGTTCCCGGAGCCCATCTTGGGGCGCCAGCTCTCGCAGCCTCTCATTTGCTCCCGAAGAGGGGGGTCAGCGGCCCTCGTGGTGGGGGGTCTTTACGGGAACTGTCTCCCCTCCCTGACTCACCTGCCTTTCTCCTTCTCTCCCCGCCTGCAGGTCCGAGCCGTACCGGGTGCAATGAGCGCTCCGTGCCGGCCCTGCCATGGAAGGCTGTGACTCGCCCGTCATCCCCGGGAAGGACAATGGGTGCGGCATCCCTCAGCACCAGCAATGGACTGATCTCAACAGCGCCCACCTCCCCGACACGGCCGGCAGCATGGAGCAGCCCGCGGCGGAGAGCCGCGGCCCCCTGGACAGCCTGAGGGTCCCTTTCCCTGAGCGCGTCCCCGAGAGCAGCGCCGCGGCCGGCCCCGGCACCGAGCCCGCCGGCAAGGAGGTGAGCTGCGGCCAGTGCGCCGCCTCCTTCGCCGGCCTGCAGAGCTACATGGAGCACCGCTGCGCCGGCACCCGCCCGCCCCCGCCGCTGAGGGGGGAGAGCGGGAGCGAGAGCAGCGAGGACGGGGAGGAGGAGAGCGACGTGGAGAACCTGGCCGGTGAGATCGTCTACCAGCCGGACGGCTCGGCCTACATCGTGGAGAGCCTCAGCCAGCTGGTGCAGAGCGGGGGCGCCTGCGGCAGCGGCAGCGGGGCTCTCCCCTCGCTGCTCCCGAACTCTCTGCCCAAGCAGGGAGAGCCCTCCGCCGCCGCTCCCGTCTACCCACAGATCATCAACACCTTCCACATAGCCTCATCCTTCGGGAAGTGGTTTGAGGGCTCAGACCAGGCCTTCCCGAATACCTCAGCCCTGGCGGGCATCAGCCCCGTCCTGCACAGCTTCCGCGTCTTCGATGTGCGACACAAAAGCAACAAGGATTACCTGAACAGCGACGGTTCTGCCAAAAGCTCCTGCGTATCCAAAGATGTTCCCAACAATGTGGACCTGTCCAAATTCGATGGCTTTGTGCTCTACGGGAAGAGGAAGCCCATCCTGATGTGTTTCTTGTGCAAGCTCTCCTTTGGGTATGTCCGCTCGTTCGTGACCCACGCGGTGCACGACCACCGAATGACTCTGAGTGAGGAGGAGCGGAAAATTCTTAGCAATAAGAACATCTCCGCTATCATCCAAGGGATAGGCAAAGACAAGGAACCCCTTGTCAGCTTTCTGGAACCAAAAAACAAAACCTATCAGCACCCTCTCGTTTCCGCAGCTAACCTCATAGGCCCTGGACACAGTTTTTATGGTAAATTCAGTGGCATTCGCATGGAAGGCGAGCAGGCCCTTCAGGCCGGGGCGGCCGGTGGAGCAGAGCCGCCGGCGGCGGGCGTCCTGGCCCCTGGCGCGCTCCTCAACCTGGGCGGGCTGACCAGCTCGGCTCTGAAGACTCCCATTACCTCAGTCCCCCTGGGCCCGCTGGCTTCCAGTCCCACCAAATCCTCAGAGGGGAAGGACCCTGGGGTGGCAGAGGGGGAGAAGCAAGAGGGGGGCGACCAGGACAGCCTCTCGGAAAAGGCAGAGCCAGTCGAGGAGGTGGAGGAGGAGGAGGAGGAGGACGTGGAGGAGGAGGAGGAGGAAGAGGAGGAGGAGGAAGAGGAAGAAGACGAGGATGATGAGGGTTGCAAAGGACTGTTTCCGAGCGAGTTGGAGGACGAACTGGAGGACCGGCCCCAGGAGGACACTGGGGCTGTGGCAGGCGGCGGCAGCAGCAAAAAGGACCTTGCTCTCTCAAACCAAAGCATTTCTAACTCTCCCTTAATGCCTAACGTGCTCCAGACCCTGTCGCGGGGCACAGCTTCTACTAGTTCTAATTCTGCTTCTTCCTTTGTCTTTGATGGTGCAAACAGGAGGAATCACTTAAGCTTTAACAATGAGGGCGGCGGAGCCAGCGTGGCAGAGGGCAGCAGGAGGCTGGACTTTATCGATGAAAGTGCCAATAAAGACAATGCCACAGCACCAGAACCAAATGAGAGCGCGGAGGGCGAGGACGGGAGCTACATCTCCCATCACCAGCATGCTGGCCCCCTCTGTGAACTTGGGGGCGGGGAGTGCCCCTCGGGGAGCGGCGTGGAGTGCCCAAAGTGCGACACGGTCCTGGGCTCCTCGCGGTCGCTGGGTGGCCACATGACTATGATGCATTCTCGCAACTCATGTAAGACACTCAAGTGTCCCAAGTGCAATTGGCACTACAAGTACCAGCAGACGCTTGAGGCGCACATGAAGGAGAAACATCCCGAGCCGGGTGGCTCCTGCGTCTACTGCAAAAGTGGACAGCCACACCCGCGGCTGGCACGGGGTGAGAGCTACACCTGTGGTTACAAACCCTTCCGCTGCGAGGTCTGTAACTACTCCACTACTACCAAAGGCAACCTCAGTATTCATATGCAGTCCGACAAGCATCTCAACAACATGCAAAACCTGCAGAATGGAGGGGGAGAGCAAGTCTTCAGCCACACCGCTGGGGCAGCGGCGGCGGCCGCGGCAGCCGCGGCGGCTGCGGCAGCGAACATTGGTAGCACCTGTGGGGCCCCCTCCCCCACCAAACCAAAAACCAAACCTACGTGGCGGTGCGAGGTGTGCGACTATGAGACCAACGTAGCTAGAAACCTTCGTATTCACATGACCAGTGAGAAGCACATGCACAATATGATGCTGCTTCAGCAAAATATGTCCCAAATCCAACACAACCGGCACCTGGGCCTCGGCAGCCTGCCGTCCCCCGCCGAGGCCGAGCTCTACCAGTACTACCTGGCGCAGAACATGAACCTTCCCAACTTGAAGATGGACAGCACTTCCTCAGATGCACAGTTCATGATGGGTGGATTCCAGCTCGATCCCACCAATCCCATGGCAACGATGGCTCCATCTCTAGGTGAGGCTGAAGGGTTTTCCACCGTGTCCGTGTGTAAGGGAGGGATTGTGTTTGCGTTACCGCAAAACCCTCGTGCATGGACTGGGCGCTGCGTGCCAAATCCCTTCCTTCTGTCTCTGCGACCCGCGCTGCGTAGCGCAGCCGCAGTGCGGTGAGTTGCCTTTGTGTGGTGGTCGAGGATGGAGACTACACAGTGGAGACCTGTCTTCTGCATTCCCCCAGGCTAATTTTTCTCATCCTGGGAAAATACATTACTTTTCTGGTACATTTTCTAAGAGTTTTAGTAGGGAGCTAATAAAACAGTAGATACGGATTATTGCTGACATGCATTAAACGTTCCTCCTCATGGTGGGAAGCAGCCTTACTACAGTGTTTCCTAGTGATTTTTCCTTGGTTTGGTAAGGGGTGCGAGTAGTTTGGCGGGTGGCTTTGTGAGAGGGTCTCATCAGCTGCTGGCGCTCTCGAAGGCAGATACTGAGTTGGCTGTGTGCTGCGTTGCCCTGAGAAGAAAAGGTAAGCAAGTTTTGATAGTTGTGATGAACTCAGTGGAAGGGGTGGTGTTCCTCTGCTGTAGAAACTGAGCTGAGACCATTCCTGTGATGCCAGTGTGAGAGACAAGATTTGAGGCTCGTCCAGATGAGAATTATTAAACTGGAGGGGAATAGCTATAGAGAGAGAAGATTATTTCTCTCATCAGATGACAAAAACACTTAAAAATGAACTACTAAATGTATTTTTCCTGACAACGAGCATTCATCGGGTTCATGGTGGCACAGTGGGGGGCACACGCTATCCCCACACAATTTAGTCCAAGGATTAGACTTAGAGTGGGGATAGAGGGTCAGGTCCTGTTAGGTTCCTCCCCCGTGGTGCTTACGTCGCCCAGGGCCAGCAACAGCGGCCGGCAGCGTGCACGTGCTTCCCGGTGCGCGTGCACTTCGCAGCGCTGTCGGGCGAGAGCTGGCGCAGAACAGAGCCTCGCACCACGCTTCAGGCATGGCAGACACTGGTTGAAATTGCTGCTGTCTCCCCGTTGTTTTGCTGTTGCTGAGAATTTTTCACAGTGCCTTGAGAAAGCATATGAAAAGAAATCTGCCACTTTACCTGCTTTCCTCTGAACTAGTTTTTCCGTGCTGCACTCTGCCCTCCCTAACCGTGTCCATCCATCGATGCTGTTCTTACTGATGTGCTCCGTTACTGGTTCATTGGTCTCATGCATGTTCTCCTTTCCTTCAGCTATTCATAGTACAGTTTATTATTAGTCCAGAGGACATGAAAGTCATATGAGAGAACAACAACACAAGATACTAAAAAAATGAAAAAGAAAACGAAGGAACTCAAGTGACTATAAATTAAAGTAATTATCTTCCCTTTTTTCTTTTTTTTTTTCTTTTTTCCCCCACCTGTGGTGTCCCAGCTTGCATCTTTGGGAGGTCAAGGACACAGTCTTTTTAAATGGATTTCAATAGCTCCAAGTTGTAATTGTCTCCAACAGATGTAATTGACAGCCATTTTAATATAGCTTGTAGCGTACAAAGTTAGTGTGGTCTGTGGTGGGTTTCTTGGAAGGCACCCTTCTGGAGCTCATAGCCCCTCCTTACTGAAGCACGGGGCGGCTGGCGTGAGAGGAGGTGGGAGTATTTTGACTGAAGCATCCTAAAGTGCGTGGCAAGGCCTTGAACGTATCTGAGCTCGTCTGGAGAGTGATTTGTGAATTGTACACTTGATGGTTGCAAATGTTGAGCTGAGGATTACGGAGGCAGGCCCTTCCACAGTCAATAAGCACTTGACGTGAGCTCAGCTCGTTAGACTCCTGTACACACACTATCAACTTTGCTAGAAGTGAAGCAGAGTTTTCCCATTTTCACACTTCAGTCCAAAACTGGATTTGAGTAAAATATTAATAATTCAGAAGAGCCTGCTTTTGGGTTTTTACTGCATGATGTGTTCAGGAGAGACTGCTTTAAAGAGAGGATTTCAGGATATACCCTAACAGGGATGCTTAGAAAAATCACTGCGATTAGGAGATATGAACCACAGAAGGCAAGTGGTGGGTTCCCTGCTCTTCAGATATTTAGCAAGCAGGTACGCGGGAGGAGCTGTACAGAGGGTGTAATTCTGCCGTGGCAGGGAGGGATAGAGCGGATGAAGAAACAAGATGGTTGCTTTGATGGAAAGACAGGTTCCTGGCAGTGCAGGCAGATGGGACTTTCCCTCTCCAACCAGCTCTTCTCTGTGTGAGCACAAGATATGCTTGATGAAAACGAGGTGCTGTTCCTCCGACAAACTCAGCATTCAGGTTGTCTCGTAAGCTGTAGTTCGTCCTGCTTAGGGCTGTAGTGAACATTGTGGTGTTGCGTTTCTGCAGGAAAGATAGTGGCACGTGCCCTGCCCAAAGCTGTGGTCTGCACCAACTGTGGCCGTGTGCTTTCAGAAAGGTTAGTACGGTTCTGCCTGAACTTTGAGCGTCTCCCCAGTATTGGCTGCTTCTCAGAAAACAGGTTGAAACAGAGGAAACTAAAAATCAACGAAATAAAATCTCTCTTTTTGATTGACTGAGTAACTGTTGACCTGAAGTTCCTTTAATAAGATTGTTAAGCTGAGCTATGACGTAAGATCGGGGTAAAATACCAAAAAGCTGCAGGAGGAGCATAAATGTCTTAAAAATGGAAAAGGAGAGCAAGGTGGAGCAAAGGTCCTAAGAAGAGGCTGGTGGTTGGTCTCTGTGCTTTGGCATAAAAAGTTAATGTTAGAAAAAGAAAGTCTCTCTGTCCACATCTTCAAAGTGCTCTGATGTAAATAAGAGTTTGCTGCATTCATTTACTGTAAGTGAATAGAGTTCGGCTCTTGGTTTGAAGAGTAGATGTGACACAAAGACCGTAAGCGTCCCGCTGGCTTTCCTTGACATGCTCTTGCACTCTCGTTATTAATAGTGGTTGTCTTTTCCTTGGGCATACAAAGCGTCTGTCAACACTGCTTTTTAGAAGACTGTCCGCCATTTTGAACTCTTGGACGAGAGATGAGATCTAATAGTGCAGCAGTGGCACTTTTCAGACTGTTTTTTGTACTTGCCGCATCCTGCACCGTTGCCCGCTTCTGACGGCAGTGTGGTGACCTAACGGCAATGCTCCCGTCACTTGGGCTTGTGACTGTTGGCCTTTTTGTATTTGGCAGGGACTGTGCTCAGGTACTGCATGAGGTAACATTTCTTGCTTCTCCGGGTAGGCAAGAAAAAAGAGGAGGAAGTGTTACGCTGCTCTTGAAATGGCCATGGAGACTTTCAGTGTGGTACTAAGGAAGTCTTCATCCTCTGAAACTTTGTAGGGTTTTTCTTGCCACCTTCCATGGGCAGAGGGTTGGATGCTTTGTCTTCAGAGGGTGGGTAGCAAGGGCTGTTGCAGTCCTTTCCCAGCCTTACACACCGGCTGCGATTGCTTTTTTTCTTCAGCTATGGTACTGACCAGCAGCGCAGAGGAATAAGCGAAGGGACAGCTGTGCTTGGCTTTCGCTGTGCATTTGCTGGGTGCAAGGGTTGCACTAAGAGCAGCGTATGTTCCGCTCTGTGCTTCTCTTCTGGCAAGTAAAGAATTCAGCTTTTCTGACCTCTTTCTCCCCTTTTTCCTTCGTGCAGTGGGTGGAGAGATCCCCCTGGACATGCGGTTAGGTGGTGGACAGCTGGTGTCTGAGGAGCTAATGAACTTGGGTGAGAGTTTCACGCAAACAAATGACCCATCGCTGAAGCTCTTCCAGTGTGCTGTGTGCAACAAGTTCACTACAGATAATTTGGACATGCTGGGCCTCCACATGAACGTGGAGCGTAGCCTCCCTGAAGACGAGTGGAAGGCAGTGATGGGGGACTCGTACCAGTGCAAGCTGTGCCGCTACAACACGCAGCTCAAGGCAAACTTCCAGCTCCACTGTAAGACGGACAAGCATGTGCAGAAATACCAGCTGGTAGCACATATCAAGGAGGGTGGCAAGGCCAATGAGTGGAGGCTGAAGTGTGTGGCCATTGGGAATCCGGTACATCTGAAATGCAATGCTTGCGACTACTACACCAACAGTCTAGAGAAGCTGCGTCTTCACACAGTGAACTCGAGGCATGAGGCCAGCCTGAAGCTCTATAAGGTAAGGGTTGCTTTGCTTCATCTTCCTTCATTGCCCGAGTGCTGGAACAAAGGAAAATCTGTTTTGAACCGCAGTGGATTGTGATCCTTTGGAGACGAGCTGCTCAGATCTCTCCAGCGGGACCCAGTCTCACTTGCGTGGTACAGCTCTTCAACCTGCGTTCTGATAGCAACTGTGGTTGTTAAAGCTTTAGGGTGTTCGTGGCAAGGTGCTTTAATGGGGGCTTGCATGTCTTACAGCCCTGTGTATGTGTTAAATGATACTTTTGCAGAAAAATTCAACAGTCACTGTTGAAAACATTGCGCGAGATGGTATTTGCCACGCTTCTGTTGGCTCTTTTCCCTAAGGCAGTTTGTTAACCCGTACGAGATGCTTCATGAGCACTTGAAGGCTTTTGCTGTTGTCGGAGAAGTGTGTTCGTCCTGGCATTGAGAAGCTGGGTGGATGGAGTGGGGAGGGATGGAGGAAGAGGGCCGCTGCCTCTGTGCTTTTATGCTCCGTGTACGTTAATGCTGGGATCTGTAAGCAAAGTGTTGCTTGAGGCTGGAAAAGGGAGAAGGCTGGAAGAGAAGGCTGTATACGCGTGCGTGTGCGTGACCGTGCACGTGGACGGACTGTATTTGGAGGCATTGCAGGGTTTCATCCACGGCAGTATTTGGCCTATGACTGCCATCTTGGTTTCTTTACCCCCTCCCCCCCCCCCCCCCCCGCCCCCATTTTGTGTCTTCTTTATAACCATCTTCTCTTTCCTGACTTATTTCTCTCATTCGCAACCCCCTCCCCTCGCTGGCCTGAACCCTGTGGGCTGTAACCCAAGAGGAGCTCCGGATACAGTAAATAGTCCTTTCACTCGTGCAGCAGAATTGCTCCAGACGTTTCTATTGATTTTCACTGGACTTAAAGCTTCACCTTTTTCTCTAATCATCCTATAATGGCTTTAGTATGAACAATCAGGTACGAATTGCCATAAATCTAAGCAGCCGCATACCTTCCATTCACACATGCTATCCCACTCATTGTCTTCTCATTTCTCTCAGGTTTTTTTGTATTCTTTCTGTCCTCATCCTTTTCTTCCTGCTTTCCCCCAAATGTGGTGAGAATTTTTTATATATAGGTACATACACACGCAGACTGTATTTTGTGCTTCTTAATTATTTCTTTGAATATTTTTCTTTATGTAATGGGAATTCAAAACTTGACATTGAACTGTACAGTAGCCCACCCATGTCACGGTGCAGACACATTAGATTTCAAAACTCCCGGATTTTCCCTGGGAATGAGCAGTTCCAGCAAATTCAGAGAGGAAGGAGACAACCAGGAGCATCATAGAAGGTTTGCCTTGAGCTGTGGTTGTTGGACCTGCCTGGAGTTGACGGGGAACTGCTCAGAGGAGGAGTACGTTTCTGCTGAGCTCGCTATTGAGGCCAGGACTGCTGTGACAATTGCTGTTACCATCATCAGCTGGGATCCAGCATAACACAGGAGAGTCTGGCTCTAAAAATGGTCAGGTCTACACAGACGCCTCTGCTCTCAGTCGTGCAGGAGACCTGAGAGAGTAAAATCAGCTTGGCAGCTGGGGGCAGGAGAGTCCCAGTAAGACTTTTAAAAGCCAGTTGAGGAATTGAATCTCCTCTGTCTGCGGAATTCAATTTGGGGTGCAAAAGAGTTGTTTGAAAGCTCTGTTATGAGTTTTAACACATAATATTGTTCTCTTAAATATACACTGCAAAAGTTTAAAAATTCTTTATCTAGACCCTTCATCTACAGTGGTTTCTACTGGGGAAGAGGCAATCGGGGCACCAGAAGTCTCTCACTCGGGGTGGTGGCGGGGAGGAAGGAAGACAGAAAAAAAATCCCACCGAAGTCAGACCAGGGGAGAGCCATAGGTGCTTGTAACAGAGATTCCTGAAATGCTTTCCTCAGACAGGCGAAGAGGAATTGACAGTTCTCAGGTTCGTAAGAGGCCTGGGCAGTTCTCAGAGCTGTTACAGCCCTGTGTTGCTTCTGATGCAAAAACAGTGAAACACCAGACAGAGAATAACACATTTCAGAGTAACGAAGTCTGTTGTATGGTCCATATATTGGCTTTCTAGTATGCCTATATTGGCTTTCTAGTATGCCTATATAAAGCCTGTAGCAGGGGACAGCAGACGGCTGGATTCATAGCGTCTCGCTCCAGCATAGCTGGAATCGGTGTTTGATTTCATGGAAAAACCCGTCTGTGGATCAGGCAAGCTTCAGTGCAATTCTTCCCGTCTTCAGCGTGGTTGTAATGCCATGTCTCTCTTGATAGCTGAAAAGATGCAGCGGGAGTGGGGGTAGTTCACAGAATGGTTTCTCTTCTCTCAGGCCTTGGTGTGGTCTGCAGTAAATTGAGATTGATTGGATGTTATTTTTCCTCTTGCTAATGTAATCCATTAGCCTGGCACATGCATAATCAGTTTAGAGCACAGTTAACTGGATGTAATCGAGTTCTTCCCTGCCTGCTGGAGAAAATCCTCTCCAGATGCTGCTGGGTGAGAGCGCATACTAGGCTTATCACACACAATCCTCCTTATTCTGCTTTTTTGCCATTTTCTCCTAAATCACATGTTATTGGCTGTTTGCATTGCCCAAGAGCCACTTCTGTTAGTGCTACTTGCTGCGAAAAAATGTGATCTGGAGACACTGTTCGCCCGTAGTCTGGTGAACCTTTTAGTCTTCTCCTGCAATGCTTCCAGTGCCGGAGGAGAAGGTCTGGTCTTCTGCTGCCGTCTTTGTCCTGCACGTTGCAATAGCTTGCATCAGACCTCTTCCCATATCAGTGATGAGGGGGCAGGGATGCCACAGTGGGGTCCTTGCTTACAGCAAGAAACTGGAAGGGTCTGGTAATCTTTCCTTTATTCTTATCTTCTCCCTGAATCCTTACTGTCCCCCTAAAATCCTGCGACTAAACTGGAAATCCTGTCGTTGATCTTGCACTTGCTGGGGGAATGCGGTACTTGTGCCTCTCACCATGATGACTTATCTCCTTGGTGTGCGGTTGGTGGGCTTTACATTCTGAGAAACTACCTGGAAAGCAAGAGTACTGTTGTAAATGTGTGTGCTTCAATTTTTGAGGTGGATGTACTGGTTTGAGGTAGATGACGGGTTTGAAGACCCTTCATCTCTTAGCTAGGGCAGCCTGATGAATATAATGAGACCGAGGTTGAGTTACACCGGTGGCTGTAAGCAGAGACTGTGCAAGCTCTTGACAAGTGCAGGCTTACTGTAACAGAAGCTAAGTCTTGTCTCCTCGTGACTGCAGAGCACTAGACCAGGCTTGAAGCAGAGCAGCGTTCCCCACATCTGGAAGAGGTCGGGCACGAGTTCCCGGTGTCTATTGCACAGGTGGAGTTTCCAGAAGGAATTAATCTGCTCGAGCAAGAGCCAAGTTTGGACGTTTCCTACAACTTCCTGAAAATCTCTAGTTCAAAACTCCGAAGACGTTTGAATAAAGAACTACTGAAGAAACACATTGCTGGCCAGACTGCCAAATGAGTGCATTCAATGAGTTCATTCAGTGTCTTCCTTTTCAGTCTTTCCAAGTGCTGAGTTAACTTTTTTTAGGGAATAGGGATTCTGAAGGAGAGGGTTGGGGTTACATGATGGCCTGAATAGGGGTTCTTTGTCAACTAGGAGATGCAGAGTGTGCAGGAAAACGACACCTTAATATCAGTACTCAAGATACTAGCGGTGATGAAACTTTGTGGATCTGTGCTGACTTGGAAAGAAACGAAGACGACCCGTGAAAACAGGAGGTGCAGCTACCAACCCAGCAGAGGTGGTGGGAGTTCCCCGTTCCGCCGCGGAGCAGCCTGCGTCTCGTCCTGCCTCTCCCGCAGGCGCAGCAGGAGTGCACGCGCGCGTCTCTTCCGAGAGCGGAGAGGCTGAGCCGGAGTAACTGCAGCAAGATGCTGAGCTGCGCTGGGGTCTGGGAGCCAAGCTTTACAGTTCCAGTTAAGTACAATACATGAGACAGACCGAAACCAAAAGCATACGTTCTATGTGGTGTTAATTGAAGAGCTGTGCTGGGGCTGTTGGTCTGAAGTGAAGATACTGGTCAAATAGGCAATTGAGAAAGCTGGTGGAAAGGAAGATGACCCCAAGGACGCTGCAGCGTGAGAGTGCATAACATGTAGGGGTGCAGTGTGCAGTAACTTACTCGACTCCAGTGCAATACCATAGAATCCCCAGCAGTGATTGGCATCCCACAATTAAGAGGAGTATACGAGGCTGGATCACCAGCTACCAGACCAGGGTGGTGGCTGTGGTGTGCTAGGGGAAATGCGACAGCCTGCAATGTAGAAAGTGCAACAGGAGACGCTTTTTTTTTTGTTAGCTACCACTCTGCAAATGGGGTAAAGCGTTACGGCAGCGTGTGATGCAGTGACTAAACTTCTAGAGGCTCTAAGTGTCAACTTGAAGAAACTTGTTGGAAAATCCCAAAAAGGTTTTAATCCCAGATGATGCATGGAATATTGTATGAGATGTAGTTACTGAATGGTAATGATAATGCATTCAAATTCAGTATCCTTCCATAATAGAAACAGACAAAAAGAGCATTTACCATAATAGTATCTAGCTTTGAAGTTAAAACTACATGCAAATGGGTGAGCTACTGTTAGAGAAATTAAAAGGGTGTGATGTGTGCAGGTCACAGCGGATTTACTTAAAACCACATTAGGTGCTTGTATTAAATGTATGCTACCCATGAGAAAAAGTTGAAAATGGAGCAGGGGGAAACCCTGCCAAAGTCCACAGAAAGTCCAACGTGATTAAATAGGAAAGTGTTCCAAGGGGAGGCAGAAAAAGGAAAGGGGAAGAAGGACCACAGTATGAGGAGGGGCAGGAGGAGTGAATTCTTCTCACCCCTGTTTCAGAGAAGAACTGAAGGATGCCTCTTTACGTAGGATAAATCCAAGAGGTGGTCTCAGACAGAGGGGCCAGTGAAGGAAGAAGTCACTGGGGTTACCAGCACTAAAGAGTTCTGCAGGAACCTGCACGTGGAACGGCAGACTCCCGGCAGTAATGTATGCCAGAAACTACAAAGCATTAAGTCAGCAAACTGATAGAAACTGTAATAAGAAGAGTCTTAGTAGGCATATGGATTAGAAAGGGGAAAAACCAGACTTTTGGAAGGGAAGGTTCGCCCAGCACTGCTAGTTGTTTGAAGGAGTCAGCCAGCCTACAGGCAGGGCTGCTCTGCTTCATACGGGCAGGGGCTTCCCAGAGTCTTTGTTCATTCTTCATGAACGGCTCTTAAGCAGAGATGTGGTTATTGTCACTAGGGGAAGAGGTCTGCGAATGGATAGCGAGGTGAAGGATGAGAAATAAAAAACAAAGTAAAAACTAGCTTTCCACAATGGAGAAAAAAGGTTAGAAAGAGACATGGATTTTTTCTGTGTTTGTAAGTGATCCAAAAATGGAGTAAAAAGCTTAAAAATCTGCTATAAGGTAGACCGCTTAGATGTAAAGCTGGATGGCGGTTGCAGAAGAACTTTACAACACTAAGTGCTTTCACAGGAAGTGATAGGTGAAATTTGGTGTCACAGAGCGTTAGAGGAATGGAGGGCAGATAGCCCTAACGTGGATGTCTGGGCTTCTCTCCCAGCTCCCCCCATCGAGAAAAAAACAAAAACACCCCACCCCCCCACCCCCCCCCCCCCCAACAAACAAACAAACACCAGAAAAAAGAGCAAAAGAGGGTTAAAATTGCTCTTCCTGCAAGCAAGATGTGGAATCGTTCCCAATCTCTTGAAAACATTAGCTCAATGATCAGTAGCCAGCAGAAAGGCAAGGGTAAAACAGGGGAACTGTGTAAATCCTTGATTTGCCTGATCATTGAATATTGTGTTTAATTTAGCTCATTTTAGGAAGGATTAAAAAAACTAGAAGCCCAGAGAAAGTGGCAGGGATGATAGCTGGCTGGAATGACTTGTGTGAAGACAGTAAATAGACTTTGGAGTTAGCTTGACACACAAATCCAGAATGGAGCAGAGGAGGTGAACAGGCAGCAGTTGCTCACCTTTTCCTCCTAGCACAAAAAATAAGGAGCATCTGGTACAATTAGCAACAGGTTTAAAATGGAAAAAAACCCACTTTTTGTGTGCAGCATATCATTTACCTGTGAATCTCATTGCCACGGGATGTTGTAGAGAGCGGACGCGCGGATGGACTGAGGAGGAGCAGGACGGCTGGGTGAGGAGCTGGCACGCCGGTGCCCGTTAGATGGTCATCGAGACACAGGCTCCAGCTCAGTAAATTCTCAAATAGCTGGTAGCTGGAAGCCTTGATTATGTGCTAGAAAAGGATTGGTTTAGAACTGCCCTGTTTCCTTTCACAAATTTCACAGCTAGTGGAAGTTGCTAGTTTATTAAAATCTGGTTACCATTCCTTTTTGGATTAGCGTGAGTTAAGCATGCCGTAATTCTGCAGTAAGGTAGCGCTGTCTCATCTCATCCCACCGTTTGGCTGACAGTAGATGTTTCCTGTAGGACTTCAGTGTAGGAAAGCTCTATGTTTTGTCAGGTAAAGAGTTTTAAAGAAGTATCTTGGGTTTTCAAGCTTTAAAAAGAAAAAAACCAGAAAATTAATGGCATCAACGAGAAGCAAATAAAAGGAGTTCTTGGCTTTTGGCCCCAAGATACGAGAGACTGAAGTGGAAGGTTTTTTGCATTTCCCTCCTCAATGCATTTTCATCAGCCTGCCAGAAGTTTGGAAAACACTCTGCGTAGTCCGTCCTGCTGCAGCTGCTGGTAGAGGTCTGTCTTCTGTCACACAGAGGACTGCAGACAACTCTACCCCTGGCCATTGCCAGCGAGCGGTGGCTCTGCCGTCAGCCCCAGGAACCGGCCCAGCTTCAGCCTCGCCTCCGGACCCCACGAGGGCTCAGCTCGGCGTTGCCAGAGCTGTGAGTAGCTGGTGTGATTCAGCTTCGAAATACCCAAATGATTTAACGTAGGCAAAAGGAAGCATGTTTGGGTTTTGATTTTTATCAAAAACGTCCTTCGATCTCTGCCTTTTAAGGTTCTTCGGGTGAAGTTGCCCACAAAGAGCCTGTCGTACTTGTTACAGAGGATTTAGAGCTGTATTAACCTTTGATTTACTCACTGTCTGCCTTCTGTGTGGTTTGGGTTTATTTTTGCAAGTTTATCTTTTGAACTACAGATGCAGCATCAGAGCTCTGACTTACGCTCATGAGTAACACGAATTGTGCCAGAAGCCTGTTTAAATTATAGCATATAAGGGACTTTTAGCTGATTTCCTACAAGGTCTTAAGTTAAAATTCCAACGGCAGCTTCACAAGTGAATACCCATTTAAGTCTCCCCACAAAGTTGTTTTTAAAGCTGGTCTCCCAAACCTTTAATTCAAATCTGCCATCCTCTAGTCTTGGATAAACTCATGATGAAAGATAAGCTTATGAACTGAAGCAGTTCTGAGGACTCGAGCGTGCTTCAATCTGGAATGAACTTTGAGCCTTGCTGAACTCATAGCTGGAGAAACTTTGTGAACTACACCCTGGTCTGCACACGCCGTGGATCTGAGTCGAGAGGGGGTTTGGAGCCGGTCCGTGCGCCTGGCGGGCTGAGCTCCTGGCTCAGCTGCGGGGGAGCAGTCGCCCCAGCAGCACCTCAGCAAGCTCTGCACGCTCTGCCTTCTTCCAGGCTTGAAGACGTTCAAGCAGTGCTTTGCTTCTACGCGAAACTGTTTTTCACAGTGCAGCCAATTACAGGAGGAATGAACGCCTACGATCTGGTTCTACTTTTGCATCCTGTTGGGATTACCAAGTATTTTAATACAAAAACCACTCACTATCCATTTAACCCTTTCAGAAACCTCCCTCTTGGGACTGCACGTTTCTCCGAGTGACAGATTGCTCCGTCACATCACCCTGGCATTAAAGTAGGTTTTACCTTCCTTCAGGTATTTAATAATAAAGTACGTTAGTATAGGATCACAAAATTTACGCTTTCTCTCTACTGCTTTTTGAAAGGGTTGAAATCAAAACTATTGAGAATACACAGCACTGCTTGCTGTATGTTTTATTTATGGACTTCTGTCGCTTAGATTTTTCTTTCAGCAGTTTTTCCAGTAAGTCCTGAGCCATGTGCAACCAACAGCTTAGTGAAGAAGCCACCCTGTAAAAGCAACTTGAATAACAAATGAGGGAGACTGCAACTGGAACAGGAGCAAGTGATCACCACAGCAGGAGCTAGGAGTTAGCCAAAACACATAGCTAAAAGCTCTCTGTCAAACAGGATTTAGAATTCAAAGTATTTGTGAGAATGGATTAAAAAAACTAGCCAAACAACCATAACCCAAGAAAAAACCCCCAACAACCAAAAAACACCTTGACAAGCTTTTATCCTGATCTGCATAAATGGACAGCTTTTCACAGCTTCTGCAGCAGGCGCTTGTGAACGTTGCAGGTGGCTGTTGGGGCTTGGTTTCTCTCTGGGTCACCAAGATGGGTGGGTTGGCGGGGAGAGGCTGAGCGCTGGGGAGTGAGGAGCGTCTTGCAAAGCTGTTCTGGACCTCGGCTGCTCTCTCACAACAAGATGTCATCATTTTGATGAGGCGTCAGTGTGAATCTCGTACGACCTTTCCCCACGCGTGATGCCAGTTTTGTCTGTGTTTATGGCTCATTTTTTTTAATCCCAGTAATTTTGGAACACGTGGATGAATATCTAAATTTCAAAGCAGGCGTTTTTCCCATTTCAGATGATGCTCGTTGTACAGACTTTCAGGGTGAGGACAAGGTGGTTATGGTCATTGCTCTGATGCAGGGCCGTTGACAGAAGCTCTAGCAAGACCTTGCTGTGGTGGCATCAGTTGTCGGGGACCTGCTGTCCCTCCTGTACTGATGTGGGAGGTTGCTGCGCTGCAGAGGAGAGTGTGGAGGGTGAATGTGTGTCAGAGATGCTGGTCTGGATCCGAAAGGCCTGCATTTTTTTTTTCCAGGTGATCAGCCACTGTGAGCACAGGCTGGCACAGAAGCATGTGTGTCCACTTACTCTCTGGCCTGCAGATTTAGCATTGTGACGGGGAGCTCCGGTCAGGAGAGCTGAAATGAGATTTGTCCAGGACCTGTTTGTCGGGGTCTTATCCCGATGTTCCTACGTGCGCCTAAAGCGTGTAGTTGAAGACAAGCGGGTAGGACTGGAACAAGCCTGGGTGTAAGAGTGCTGGAGTGAGCAGGTAGAGGAGATGGGGGGACAGTTTTGTACGAGGCCGAAGCTGGCGCGTGGGGGTGCAGTGCGGGGCTTGTAAGCCCCTGCTTGCCAGTGTCTGCTGGAATCTGGGCTCGGGTGATTCCCCCGCCTGGCGATCCTGCCCTCCCATCTGGGCGGTCGTCTTTCTCTTTGGGTAGCATGCCTCGAAGACCTGGGACGTGCTCTTCATTCCCTTTCCTGGTTGGGGTAGAGTCAGGCTTTCAGCACCGTGGGTAACAGTCCCGGCCAGGTAACAGCAGCGCATCTGCAGGCTCTTTGACAAAGAGCTTATTAAATAATGGATGGCCATTCGTTAACATCCATCTCTCGCAGTGGCTTGATTTGCAAGCTGGGAAGGAGGCCATGAGGTGCATTCCCCAACCTGTTCCGTGTGACGTGGCGTGAACTGCTGATTTCTGTTAGGCTGTGCTGGTGCAACCCGGCTACAAGGCGCTTTGTCGTCTTCTCTCCTGAGATAACTGAGCTATTTCTGAATAACATTTTCTAACAGTTAAAGTCCCCAAAACTACTGTGGAAGCAGCACGGGAGGTTCTGTGTTTGCTACCTCCTAGGAAATTCATTAAATTACAATAAATAACGTATGCATAGCACATAACTTAGTACCGTAATGTTCTTTTGGTCCTACTTGCCAGTCCTAAAAATTCTGGCCTTGCACTGTAATGTGTGCAATCAAGTTCTGCAATTCAAATTGGGCAATAGGTTACACTCGTGCAACAGGTTCTCTGAAAGCTGTGCCTTTGGGTACGGTTGGACAAGCTCTGCTAAACCTTATTGCAGCTGTTTGAAGATACTTGTCTCCGGGTTACTTTGCCTCTCTGCCAAAGACTGCTACCCACGCCGCAGAGCTCCGGGGCAAAGCGCGAGCGTACCGTCCCGTACCGCTGCTGGAGCGTGCGGCCGCGTGCGCTGGGCGTGTGGGCACCGTCGCCTGCGCGGCCGGAGCTGGCACGGGGCAGCTCTGGGCCTGCCGGGCTGCGTTCTGCTGTGCTGGCTGTACCTGGGGGTGCCAGCGCCTGGGGGGTGTCTGGTAGGTGAATGTTTATTTAAAAGATTTGTGATACCAGTTTGTCCCTTACTACCTTCGCGGAGTTTGCAGATCCCTCCGCCAGGACGCAGTAAGCCAGGGCGCTGGCGATGTGTTATGAGGAGCAGATTCCAGCTCACGTGGCTCTGGCAGGGACTTGGCGTGTCTGTGCAGAGTAAAGGCAATAAACAGGTATTGCAGTCAGTTGATTTTTCGCAGTGCTGTATCATGGTTCTCCAAAACTTCCTTCCCGCTACCGTATTTTGAACCTTCCCCTTGCCAGGAGCTGTGAGGAATTAAGTCTGGGTGTTGTGGCACAATGTGGAAAAGCTGCTGGCATCAACTTGCGGTACAAATGCTTGTTTAGGTACTAGTTTGATTTATGTTGGACTTGCCGTACAGCTCCATTGTGATATTGCTTTTTTCCTGACACCAGAAATGAATGCCCGGATTCCTTCCTTCCCGCTCTTGTTCCGCATTTAAAGCAGGGAGGTGGTTTTCTAAGGAGGTACCGTTATTGGCCATTGAATCATCAGAGGAATGCAGGTAATCCCAGGATCCTGGTTTTCTCTTTGCCCCAAGTATTAGTTCAGATTGTTTTCTGCCCAGCAGAACAGGCTGTGGCGGCTCGGGTAGAAACGCAGTCGCTGCCTCGTTGCACGGCTGTGTGAGCCTGCTTTGACTCCCCCCTTGTCAGCGCGGGGGCTCGCGACGTGGGGAGAGTGGGGAGCCGATGCAGGAGGCAGAGGCCAGGATGCTCTGATCTAACTGGGGAGAATGTAAAAATTTGCATTTTATCCCTTCCTTTCATCCCTCGTGCAGGGCTGCCCGCGGTTACAGAATTTGCAAGGCTTGATGCACGTGACCTGTTTGGGTTTCACCACGATTATGTGGCGGTTAGGGTCCTCTGACCTGCTGCCATTTATTTCCCTTCAGCTGCCTAATGGCCTCGAGACTTTATTCCTGCCTCTCTTTCTGAACAGGCATTACAGTCCTGTCCCACCCACTCCTCCCTTTCTCATGCCTGGAGAACGATGGTTTCAAAGAAAATCACCTGGGGAAGTTTCAGGCAGCAGTAACAAAGCCTATCTCCACAGAGGGGAGGCTAATTACACAGCTAATTAATCCAACAGATGTCACTTTAAATGCCTGTTTCTTTGTGATTCTGTTGCACACATCATGCTGGTTAAACAGACTTCGTGGACCCTGTTCAAAATGCCTGCACAGGCTGCTGGAAGCTGCCGCTTTAGACCCTGGCATGTCCTCTTCGCTCCCCGAGGTGCGTATGGAGGAACGAGTCCCAGAGAGCCGAGTCTAGACTGCGCTCCCAACAGATTGCACTTGGAGAGAAACGCCGTTCAATAGTTACGTTTAGTTTAAAAACTCTGAAATAGCAGATGCGAGTATCGAAGTGGTTGTTTACATTCTTGCTCGAAGCGTGGAGGCGAGGCAGAGGCGTCGGGGAGAGGAGACCCGTCCTGCTGCACCAGAAGCGCCGCTTGGCGCGAGGCAAAGAGAATTCGGAAACCTGAGCCGCTCCGGTAAGGTCAGCAGTTCAAACCCAAGGCTGGTGGAGGGCCTGAAGCCGCTGTCTGTCTAACGTGAATGTGGTCGGTCCGGTTCCCGCAGCCAGCAGCTCCTGTGCCGTCGGGAGGGTTCCCTTACTCTGGCTCCCTGGGGTAAGAAAAATTGAGCGTTTCTCCAAGATCTCGGGCAAGTCTTTGCTCGTAAGGGTGGGGACGTGTCCTGGTTGCCCCCCAGGAGAAGGGAGCAGTTCCTTACCCTCCTGCAGAGCTGGTCCCTTGCTGCTGAAGGTCAGTGGTCACTGCGTGACAGCTCTTGTCGCCTCTGCTGAGACTCCCCCGATTTGGTCTCCTGCTGCATTTGATCACGAAACCGGGGGGGGTAGGAGACACTTGTAACAATGCAGCGTTGTTAGTGCGGGTGGTTTTATACATAGGTGCTGCGGTATTTTCTCCCCTTTGTGCTGTTCCGCAGGCTGGTAACGTTAAGGCAAGGTGCGAACACCTCGGCAGCGTGTCATCACCGAGGTAAACCCTGCCGTTGTCAACCACAGGTGTCACGCTGCACGTGAACGTCCCAGTTTGAGATTGTGATTCTGAAATTGCCCGTCTTCTGCGTGTGTGCTCTGCTGGCTCGGCTTTTTATTCCATTTCCATACTAGCAGGGTCAGAGGACTTCTTACTGAGCAGGTGCCTTCTGGGGACGGGAGACCTGTACAAGGTTGTCTGCAGTGCTGGGCCAGGGCCGACAGCGCTGTCTGTGCCTGAAGGGTGGCTGCTGGAATGGGGAAAGCGACCCCAGTGCTCTGGACATAACACACAAGACAGTCTTGAAGGCGGCGGATTGAACTGCCTGGTGTGACAGAAGCAGGAGATACACAGTCGAGGGGGGAAGAGCATCTTTCTTGGGGTCTTAGCATTATCGGTAAATCACAGTTGGCGCACTTGATTCAGCGTAATGGATGTGTTCTCATTTCCCACAGCTGATGAGGATTATATCAGCTTGGTTTAACAGTCTCATTTTCTGCTCCCAATGCACACTTGTTTTAATGCGTTTCAGTTAATGAGGTAGAAGAGAGAATGAGGTGTTACTGTTTATGTACAGACAGCAAGTCTGCGCAGAGGACTCTGGAGTCCACGCAGTCCCTTCCCATTGCTCTCAAAGGGACAGCATTAGCGGGCGTTTATAGAAAATTTATTGGTTGTGGTTTATCCAGGTAAAATTTTTCCCAGTGGTGCACATTTCGCTCTGGTGCCTTCCTTACGCGTTACTGCAGGCTACGAGACGTGTCGCCAGCAGCCTGTCTGTGGGCAGGGGATGTCAGCGAGCTGAGGTGGCCCAGATGCCGTGTCTCACAAAACAACACGATATATTTGATATGGGCAAAGCTGCTGTGATCTACCTGGGGTAAAAAGTTCACGTGTGCCCTAAAGTAATTTATGGCCGGGGCACTTCACACCTCCATCGGTTCGCTGCCGTGGTGTTTGCAGGTCCCAGCCAGGGTCAGGGCCGCTTGGTGCCAGGCGCTGTGCAAGCAGGTTCGTGAGCCGGTGCCCGCAGAGCGCTCAGCCCGGCGTCGCCGCCTCCCGAGGAGAAGGCCTGCCGTGCCGCGGTGAGGTGCGGCAACGGGACCCGCGGCTGCGGAGGCTCGGGGCTGCGCCTGGAGTGCCCTGACCAGAGGGACTCTGCCTTCCGGAAAAACAGGTTGTCCTTGTGCTGACGGCAAATATTTGCCGAGGGGCGGGCTGGAGCTGCGTTTCTTCCAGCAGCATCCTGCCTTCCCCAGCCCCACGCCCTGCTCGCTGCTGGTGAGAAGCGCCTATAAATAGTTAACGCTGTTATCTAATTCCTGGCCGAGTGCCAGCAGCTGGCATCACTTGGCTGACAGCACGCCTGAAAGGCCCTGCACATTGTACCGCGTTTGAAGGTAAAGCTGCTGTTGGTTTAAGCGGGAATTAAACAATTACCGCGTCTTAGTTCTCCCCACCTTCGGTGGATTGACTCTATAAATTGTCAGCCTGTTGACATTTTAATGCGAATTATGTCATATGGTATCCCCTTTGATTTCAACATGCCTCGGTTTGTAAATACACGAGCCTCTCAAAGGGTTGTGGTTAGCATACACGCAGGAGGCCTCGGGGTTTTTGGTGGGGAAGGAGCGCAGCGCTCGTCTCTCGGCAGCGAGCGTGGCTGGCACAGCGTCTCGCAGCTCCGCCGCCAGAGCTCGAGGCACGTGCGGCGACGGCTGCCTCGGAGCGCCCGCGTCTGGCAGGGCTCCCCGTGCGCTGTGGGCTTGGGCAGCCCCGGAGACGCGCCGGCGGGGCGCTCGCTGGCAGCGTGTGGGGTCCCGGTGCTTCCTCCAGCCTCCCTCGGTCTGGGGACCCCTGCCCGGGGCTGCTTCCCTGCCCCTCCATGGGGCGAGAGCTGCCCCTGTCTGCAGGGGGCGAGGGGCTTCTCCGCTCCCCGTTGTCGGTGTCTCCGGGCCCGCTGCAGAAGCCAGGGCGGTGCTGGTGCCGTGCAAAGACTCGGCGCTAGCCGGAGCTCGTGCCGGTGATTGCTGTCGGGGTGCAAATCGGCTCCTCGGTGAGGAGCGAAAAAGAGAATGCTGGTAGGGGAGGAGCCAAAAACTTTTTGGGAGGCGGATTTAGCTGAAAGTAGCAGAACAGTGAAGTGGGTGGAAGGAAGAGGCAGGAAGGGCTTGTGTGGGTGAGGAGGCTAAGACAGGATCACGTCAAATACCCGCGTGGCAGGGGGCTGTGGATGACGGCTCGCGCTGTGGCAAAGCCTCTGGGTGCCACCTGGGTCACGCTCCAGGCAGGCAGGTCCTGTCCCCTTGTCTGGGTCCCTGCTGGGCCTCCTTGGCTGGCTGTCCTCCCGTCCCTCAGCCTGTGCTGCAGAGAAACCCCTAATTCAGCAGGTCCTGACTTTTTGGATCAGCCATCCTTTCTTTTTTGAAACTGGCTCAGAGTTGTTGTGCCAGAGGAAGGAGGATCCTTAGGCAGGGTAAGCAGAGGAGTGAAGAATAGCTGGGAGCTCTCCTGGGGTGACGAATGCCTTCCTCCCCGCAGGTATGACTTGCATCCTCTCCAGCAAAAAGCCTGAGGGTGTCCCAGTTTGAGAACTGCAGATTTAAATTGTAATGCCCACAGCGTTCTTGGGACTGTTTCATAACTCTGGGGGTGCTGCCTACGGGTATGTCACGTTAGGACCGTGCTTGTACTTCTGTGGGCGGTTGCAGCGTGCACCTGCTTGTGGTACCTGCTGGTGAACCCAGGATCGATGCCCGTAGGAGGGGGCGTGAAGGAGGACAGCACTGTTGGACAGTTTTGGCTCTTGACCACCAGCTGCACTGCCAGACGTGGAGCAGATGCTGATGCACGTGCCCTGCTAGAAGTCCTTTGGAGAAGACCGGCTGTCGCAGAGCTGGTTCTTGAGCGTGCTTTGACCATAGGTGGGAGAGATTTAAAGACTTTGGAGTCCTTCTGTAGCTGGTCTTTTCGTGTCATGGGGTCTGTGTTACAGACAGTTTCTGTCCGCCTGTGCATGTTTGCCATAGTCCCACAAAGTAGCATCCTTGCTTTTATTGTTTTCACACCTCCTTGTTTTTGAGTTACCTGGGTTTTCTGGCCTATGCACTGCATTGCCCAGATAGACCTATTAAAATGTCTAACTCTGGGCTGGGCAAGTGGATTAGCAAGAGATGAAACCTACGTACTGGCCTCTTGATAGCATACCCTAACCCCGAGCAGGTATCCTTGCAAAGACGTTAATCCCACACAGTCACAGAAATGAGAATCTTAGGGCTACTGGAGTAAATGGAGTTACACATGCAATTTCATAAATAGGATTTAGAAATCTGTCATCTCTTCGCACTTCTCTGCCATGAGTGGACACTGCTCCCAGAAAAGATTTTGCTGCTTCCATTTTATTTCTGAATTGCAGTAGTCAGTAAGTACTCTTAATGCTGATTAATGCTGCCTTCATAGTATTTATCACTTACCCTGTATATGTCTCTACAGAGTTTACATTGTGGATTGCAGATCCAGAATTGCTAACACCAATAAATACCGTGCCTGGTTTCTGTACCTGTATACGGCAAATACAAGTGGATGCAGATACACTTGAACAAAGGGAGCCCCAAAGAGCAGAGACGTTTATCGTCTCAGGTTTTATTCTGTTTGCTTCAGTGTATTTCTACAAGCTCCATATTTTCCATTTTTGTAGTCTATCTTGGAGGGAATAGCTGCAACTAATATTGAGAGCAATTCTGGTCTCTTGCAGATCCCTCTACAGAAGTGTACTACAATTGAGTTAGGTTTTAGATACACCTAGGAAATTTGACACAAACATTGCTATCGGTGTTACAGTTGCACCGACAGCAAGCACCCATGAACTCGGGAAGCTAGAGCTTCACGTTCCGTAGGAATCTAAACAGGTCCAGGCGGTGGAACCCTTCCTCCCTCTTTGTGTCGTGCTCAGTGCTGTGCGGGCCATGGGCTAGAGCAAAAGGATTTGGGGGTCTTCTTTGTTTGTAAGAACCAGGAGGGACGGTTACAGTCTGCCCTGAAGAGAAGCTCTGGTATCTTACCTTGTACTTCGAATTATGTCTCAAACTTTGGCTTTCAGTTATAAAATCTCTTATTAGAAAGTCCTAGGTAAGGGATAACTTGCTGTATCCTTTTGTTTGAAGAGTTAACTACTGACCTTGTTCAAAATACACACACCATTTCATGTCTGCGTTTATTTAGCTTCAGGTTGTGAGCACTGGATTTTGCTTTGGCTTTCCCTAAAGATGAAAGAAACCTTTACTCTGGGAAGTTTCGTGTGCAGGTGCATCATCATATTAGTTGTTTAATTTCTCATGGATGAGGTAAAAAGATTAAACTGAAATCTCACTGGGAGGCTTACTTGGCTCTACCCTGTACCGAGGCCATAAAACTAGGAATGACGCATAAAAGTGTGTTGTTCGTTTAACTGGAGACCCAAGTTTTGGGCGTGTTAGGCTCCACCGCAGCCCTGCGCCGCAGTAGTCTTGAAGCCTTGCCCATGTCTTTCCCAGTTGTCTCAGCAATTCTTTAATTCGGGGTGCACCTCTCGGGGTTAAACACAACGTATCCCCGTAACGTTTTAATGTCAAGTAAGTCCTTACACCTTATCTTTCACTGGCAAAGCTTTTGCTGGGAGTTTTCTTGGTGTCTTTTCATGTTACCGTGAAACTGATAAGGAAAAAGAATGGGGGAAGGAAAAGACTGTCACGTGGGGGATTTCTAATAATTTGAAGGAAACTTCGGGGTTTTTTATATTCATCATCAAGACTGGAGCGTATTGGCTAGTTAAAGGTTTTTAGCTGCAAACTCAGTTTATTTTCAGAGCTGCACAAAGCTGTTTTGTCCTTCGGACAAAGCCCCGGTCGGTGTGCAGGGTCTGCAGGCAGCGCAGGTGCGAGGACGAGCATGGAAGAGCGAGTGGGATGCTCTGACCCTGGGCCTCCGTCCCCGGTTCCTGCTCTCCTCGCGTGCGTCGGTGCCTTTCCTTGGGCTTAAACTGCCTGGGAATGGAGGCTGACAGCCCGGGAAGGGCAGCAGGTATCTCGGGCTGTGCCTTTTGTTTCAGGTTCGTCTTTCTGTCTGCGTGGTGCTAGGTCGGTTGTACCGACAGTGCTGCCAGATCTGTCAACATCCCCCGGCTGCTCCCCGGCTCTGGACAGCCATGCCCGCTCTTATCTTTGTGGCAGTGACATGCAGGTTGTTTAGTTTCTGCCCTTCTGATAAGGACGATGTCTTGTGTGTGCGTCAGCTCACGATGGTGGAATAAAAAGCAGAAGATCTCCTGCTGGTGCAAAATACTGGCCCTTTCCCTGGAGAGGCTTGGAACAGCCTGTGAGAAGGAGGGGAGGCTGTGGCAGCCCCAGCCTCTCAGGGTGTCTTAGGGCGGTTTGCGCTTCCATACCGGTGCCTGTTGGGATTGTGGAGAAGCATTGCCCCTATTCCTGGCAGTCTCGCAGGCTAAGAGCCTGTTGCGGATGAAGTTAGAGCAGCAAACCCAATCCATTCCTAGACCGCAAACTGCTGGGAGGACATGTATGTAATACACGAGCCAAACAGTTCTGCTGCTGTAAATTGTTACGGGTCATTGACGTGTCCCCTCTGGTGGAAACCAGGCCTGGGAACGTGTGTGCTGGAAACCGTCGCCCGTTCAAGGGCTGGGGAGATCTTCCTCTCCAGTCTGCAAGAGGCTGTAGTTGGAAGGCTTCTCCTCACCAAGAGCTCGGGGGCTTTCCTCAGTGGTGTGGGGCATGGAGCAATTGCCTGAATTTATATACACAGTTCTTAAGACACATTAGTGTCCATTCAGTTCATGGAAGCCCTCACAACCATCTTAAACATAGAAAATATCAGACTTCAGGTTGCCTCAATTCAGCCCTTTGTGTGCAGGCATTATTATAGTTTTTAATTATAATTATTTCCATACATATTTTTCCAGTAGGATTCTTGCCTCATTCTGTGAATGAGTAATTATTCAGTTTCTTTTTATCTTCCTCTTTCATTACATTGCCCCAGGCTTTGTCTAATACAATCCAAAGCTTTCACTGAATGAAGAATTATTTATTTTCTCATGGGCATTTCTGGGATGCTCTGTGTTCTGTTTGTGTGTTTCACAGACACTTAATGAACTTACCTTCGCAGCGCTTGTCTGAAATCAGATGGCGCTCCTGTCCTTGCGTGTTGGCTATACTGCAGCACGACAGCTGCATCAAAGGTTGTAATCTTGGCTGCCCAGCTTGGTGCCCAGCCCTGCAGCCTGCAGCGCTGGGGAAGGGCTGCTCTGCTGGGAGGGCTTCCCTGGCTCAGTCTCACTCTGCCGGTTTTCATTTCACCTTCAAGACTCAGCTCTCTTGGAATATGATATACTTCCCCTTTCCGCTTCTGTTCTCTGTCGTACTAATTCACTGCACCTTCCTTTGGTTCTCCCTCCTCCCGTATCACCTACTCTTGAAAACCCTTGCATCACCCGCATCTTCCGACTGTCACAGCTGCACCACCGCCGCTGCTGCTGTCCAGCTTTTCTTTTGTTGTAGCAGCTCCTAACGTGCCCCAGAGCGCGGACGGTGCCTTGTCGTTGTCCAGGACTCGTCTGTGTCCTGGGCTGGCCCTGTAAGCCCGGCTCCGTCAGGGCCGTTGGATGAGGAGAAGGCTGATGCTATGTGGGATGCCGGAGAAGGGAGCAGAGCGGAGGCTGGTGATGATCCTGGTGACCTGCCTGCTGAGGAGGTACCACCGTACGCCACAGCAGGTGGAGTTTTGGAAGGGCTGATGGCTTTGTGTCTAGGGGTATGCGTTCCAGCGTCGCAGGGGTGCCGTGGCGAGGCAGGAGGACAGAGTCTGGGCTTCTGTTGGCCAAGGTTGCACGGAGTCCTCCAGCTGACTGGAAAAAGTGGAAATCATTTCTCACAAATGTTTCTCTGGGAGGACTGTGGACGAAGGATGAGCTTGGTCTGTTGTTCCTAAATGCATCCTTGTTGGCTTCTGGGAGGGGAGGTTGTGTCATCAGTCTCTTCGATATTTATATTCTTCGATTTATGGAGAGAATTAAAAAATTGTCTTGTGTATTGTTGTTGTTATTGTATGGTTATCTGTTGGGATTCTATGTGGTACATTGCTGTAGGAAGTTATAAAGAAGCTATATGAAAACAAGGAAATCTTCAGTCTATCATAGCGCTTGTAACTTCTCTAGAGACAGATGAAACAATAAATACTGGGTGAGGGAAGTTAATCTGTGTCTGTAGTATTTTATTAAATAACGTGAGCTCAGTGTGGCTTTCTGTGGCTGGTTCAATTTCCCACGTGGTTTCGTGGAGCATTATTACAATGGTCCCTTGCTGCGTGCGTGCCCGGGAGTGCTGCCCGTGGGCTAGCGGCGGTGGCACCCTCCTGTCCCGCCCGTCCCTGCAGCGCCTCTGAAAGGACCTCGTTCCACGACGCTCCTCTAACTTGCTGCACGGGTTCTAGCTGCCGTCGCTGGGGCACCTGGAGCCAAGCCAGGACGTGAAAGGACGGGTGAGGGCTCGCTGGAGGGGCGTCCAGCCTCTTGTCCGTCCTTCTGCATGCCGAGAGCCGGCTGCCCTCAACGGACAGGGAGCCGCTTCCCATCAGGGCCGCTCCCCTCTTTGCAGGGTTTCCTCGTGCCGCTCCCCAGCGCGCGCGGGTGCCTCGGCTGCGGGCCGTGGTGAGGAGCACAGCGGGTGTGAAACGGTCCTCAACTTTTTCCTTCCGAGAGTGGTGGTTTCTTTTCCAAAAGACTTAATACAGGGAAAAAAACCCACATTTTAATTTAAATTCTTAGAGCAGGCTCCACACATACAGAGAGGGTTTGGGGTAGTTGTTTTAAGTCTGAGCCGGCATTAACAACACGAGAGCAAGTGTGTGTTACGTGCTGTGCCTTTGAACACGCAGAGCCTCCTCGGAGATCCCTCGCAGCGTAACATACGGATCGTTCCTGTCGCTGCTGGAGGAAATAATACATCACCTGTACGGATAGTCCTAGTCCTGTTCTGTGTTACAGAAAGCCTTTTTCAATCACTCAACAGCCATATAATTACAATATGGACAACAGATTTTTATCCTGCAGTCTTTTCAGGTTCCCCCCAGCCCTTTTTATTATATACTTTGCCTTTTATCCAGTGCTTTTCCATATTCACAGGCTGCTCTAGTTCACCTGAATGTTCACAGCTTAACAACTCACACTGAACTTATTATTTTCAAGTATACGTACAAATATGTTGAAAAAGAAAAACGACTGGGTAGTGGGATCATTGAGCCTGCTTTTGGTTACTGTCTTGTCTTCGTGTTCAGCTGTTCTTTCCCCATTTCTTTTCCTAACCCTGGGAAAGATAAGGCTCCCTGAATTCCTCGGCTCTTGGCTGTCCCCGGCACAGAGAAAGGAGCGGACTGGAAGACCTGACCTCCTCCTCGGTGACACTGCTGAGTCACGGCAAAAATGTTCTTGCTGTTTTTATAACTTCATCCTGTTGCTGTCTGTACGGTACTTTGCAGGCACTGCTTTTAAAAACAAAGTACTGCTTTCCTGTCTTATTTCTCCAGGGATGACGGCATCCATGGAAAATAGGAAACAACAAAACTGCACGTTTTTCTGAGGAGCAAAATGTCATCAATTCAGGTTTTGGTTAACTTGCAAGGCTCCAGAGGAACTCCCCCGTCACCAAACCTCTGTGCCGCTCTGCAGAAACTGCTGGGTGAAGCTCGGCTCACGGTGAACATCCCTCACGTCCCTCATTTGTAACAGCAGAGTGCACTTCATGTGAAGTTTATTGGGTTCATGTGTGTCAGAAGCACACAAGTGAGTAGCAGGAGGTGTCCGTGCAGACTCGCGGGGCTGTCGCGGGTCCTGCGGCGGGAGCCACGGCCGGAGCAGGAGCACGCAAGGTTGAGGGCAGCACTTTTCAGAACAGCTGATAGGAAATGTACTCTCAATTGTGCTTTGTTTTTATCACTATAATTAGCAAGATCAATACACACACTCCTGTTTTCGTCTCCACATACAGCAGTGCTTACGCCTGCGCCTCCCTGGGGAGAGCTGTGAAGATTCAGGGATCTGGAAAATTCTCGAAAGTTGTAGTTGCCCAGGAGCAGATCTGTTGTGACTGCAGCTCTTGTAATGCAGCGGTGGGAGAAAAGAAAGTTTCACGGCTGTAGGAAGGAGCCCAGGTGCAGTGAGACCTTTCTCCTTTCTCCCTTTCTTCGCTGCTCGGCCGTCTCTGCCCAGCGAGCGTATAGCGTGGTGTCCAGCTGCGCAAAGGGACGTACCCTTCTGCTACCAGAATTAAATAATACAGATGGAGAATGGCAGCTCTGACTGCTACCTTAAGTCCCTTCGCATCTCCTCCCTCCCTCTGGGAGGTTTCCAGTCGACGTGCCGGCGTGCTTCCTCTGGCTGGCGGTGCCGCTCCTGGGGTGGAAGGGGACGGCGGGCACAGCTGGGCGAGCATGGGCTTTACCGTGGACTTTGTTCTTCCTCGAGCGTGTGGGAGGAATCTTAGTGATGCTCTTATACTTTCAGTGGTCCCACACAGATTTTCATCTTTAGGGATCTCTTCTAACAAATGATTACTTAGTACTTTGAGGTCTGTTGCTTAAAAAGGCAGGGGGGGCGGGGGTGAAGCGAATACAAGTTCCACCTTTCCTGGCTCTTGTTTTGTTAATCTCTGTCGGGTTTTGCCCACTGACCCTGGGGGACTGTGAATATGTGGGGATGCTGCTCATCACAGTCTGCATAAACAATGTCCTCGTTAAGAGCTGATCGGCTTCGCGAGGCCCCATGAAGAAGTTAGCTGCCAGAGCCGAGCAGAGGCTGGGACTGTTGCCTCCCTCTGGGCTTTAGCCCCTCCTCATTAAGCAGGTCCGGGCTATTGATTGGGAGCTTGTGTTTGGAAGAGTCTTACTTACTCCATGCATTATCTTGACAGATTGATCAGACCTGATTGAGAACCTCTTAAAGGAACGAACAGCTGTAATGGGAAAGTTGGACTCTGTCATCCGTTAGGATGATTCTGGGAGCGAGAAGAACGAGGCTGACATCTTGGAGCAATTGTATTTACAATTAACATGGCTGAAAACGATTGCCTCTATTGATCCCCCCTTCCTGCAATTACAGCCCCATTGTTTACATTCCAGCACTTCGGTTATAAAAAGGAAATTCAATAATTATTGCATTATTTAAAGTTAAAGTGCCACAGAGTTTGCTGGCTACGCTTGCTGGTTGATTTAACGTTCAGTAAAATCCATGCTGAGCTCTCCATCTTTAGGCTGAGCAATATTTGGCTTTTAATGAGACTTGAAGGGCTGGTGGAGCAAACCCAGCTTGCTGGATGGCTTTTGGGGTCGTTTATGGGGGAACCCAAAAGCGTTTCAGCACGGCAAGCACCAGCCTCGTGGCCAGCGGGGAGAGCGTCTGTGGCCCATAGCCTCTGCCTGGGCGGGACCCCGTGGGGACGGCTCCTTTCCCGTGCTGCAAGGGTGATCGGCTGTTACGTGGAGCTGCCGAGAAGTTTTGTGCCTCGTGCGTTATTACTGACCTTTCCCCAGGCGTGGCAGGTCTCTGCTCAGCTGCCCTGTGTGTTGCTGCAGGGCTCCTTTTTGAGGACAGTCCTTGGTCTTGCTTCCCTCCCGCTTTGCAGCCTTGTGGCTGGGGGCTCGCGGAGCCGTGGTCGGGGGCTCTGTGCAGCCACGCTCGGTTCTGCTCAGGGGCTCTGCGCCTGCATGGGGCTCGCAGCACCTGCGTCGGCCCCATCACGATACTGGGGTGTTCACTTAATGCCAGGCAGGGTTGGAGGGCACAGAAAATACAGATTCAGAAGCGGGGGCGTAGGGACTGGCTGTTAATTGGGGCGGTGGGTGCTGTTCTTCAAGCCTTTCTGTGTGACTCAGACTTGCATCAGGTATCTCAGCCTCTTTGGCAGGAGGGAGTGCTACGTTCCCAGCCTTTTGGAAAGAAAAATAAAGATCAGAAACCAAAAAGTAAATCAAAATCCAGATTTGTTGTGCAAAGTCTCCTTGTCCTCATCTTGTGGTGGTGTTTTTAAGGACTTGGGTGATACTGAGGAAGCTTTAGCTGGAGGTGGGGGAGTGGTGCTCACCATTAGGCCATTGAGTTACCACAAGCTAAACTGCAAAAACTTGTGGGCACGGGAGCCTGCACTCCGCAGTCTGCAAGCTGCGCGAAGGAGCTCTTACGCAAGGAGCCGGAGAGGCTGGAAGGAGGGAAGGGTTTTGTAACGCTACTTCAGAAGCAGTAAACAATTGCAGGACGTCAGTGGAATATGAAAGAGCATAAGTTCATCTTTTGAACCTGCTGTATGGAGAATCAATTTTTTCCTCCTTTCAAAACATCTGGGCCGGGGGGCGGCTGCGAGCCCACCAGCCCTTTCCAGCGCGTAGCCAGCATGTGTTCTCGCTGCGTGCCGCCTCCGCCCCGCGTCTCCATCAGCTCCAGGAAATTCCAGCCGGGGCTGCAGGTGTGAAAGGAGAGCAAGACGGATGGGCCAGCTCTGACTTTTATGGAGTACTTGGAACAGACCAGGATGAGACAGTTGCATCCACATGACTTTCATTAAAAATTCAGATTCTTCTCTTCCAGGATTGTGTGATTTATCTCATGCAGCAGATCAGAGGCACATGGGGGCCAAGAGACGCTTACGAGGCTCCTGAGGTCTGCTGCAGGGTCTGGTCCCTTTCCATGGCGACCTGTAGCCTCCCCTCCAGCTCCGCTGTAAGGGTTGCGTCTCGTCTGGCTCCCCCGGAGCGCCTTGTCACAGGCATGGTTCTTGCTGGCATGTGAAATGTTTCTTACCAAGCCTGTTACTAATTACCCATGCCCGACTTCACCTTGCGGAAGAGTCAATCCCTGGGCATCCTTCTGTACTGAGGATGTGCTCGTAGGGCTGGCGTGCCTCCGGCACCTCCTCCTGAACGTGGGAGTGTGTGCTGGTGTTGGCTTTCGCGGTGACCTCGTGTGGTTCAAATCTTGCGTAACCTCTGCGGTGCTCCCCTGGTTCTGTGTGCCACCGTGGGCTTCACTGGGGTCCTGCTGGCTCTGGGTCTCGTCGCCGATGCTGGTCAGCTGTAGGCGCTCTCAAGAAGAAGGGAGAGCGGTGCAGGTCTGCAGTGGCGATCCCTGCCATGGCTTTTGTAACCCTCCAGCAGTTTTTTGGCTCCTTCTTCCTCAGCTGCATCTGCCAATTCTTCTAAATCACTACTAATTTTACCCATTCTAACACAGCAGACGTCGTGCTGAGTTCAGCGGTAAGAAGAGTGTTATGTGGAAAAAACCTCCTCCAGAGATGTTCAAGACTGAAAACTTTTTCTTAAAGAAGCTCTCAGTAGTTGAGCGGCCTCTGATTTTGTGGCAGGATTGTCCTGTAATGTGAGAGCCTGCTGGAGAGTGATCAGAAGTGATTTGGAAGAGATTTCTCCAGACCGTTTATCAATTATCCATATAAGCAAAAAGGATGTCTGTGTAAACAAGGAGGCGGCGGCGGACGCGCTTTGCCCGTCCCCGCTAGTGCTCTTGCACAGATCTCGGATCAGTTGTCTTCGGATCCAGGGCACTGCTGCGGCTGGTGATCCTCTCAGCCAGCTGGGGGTGAGGAAGGGGTTTCGTTTTGTTAGCGTTGGTCCTCCGTTTGCTGCAGAGAGTCCATGAGGTTATTTTCCCTCTTCAGGTTTTGGCCCCCAGGCCCGTTCCTTCACCTGCTTTTCCGACCTACAGACACCTCGATATGGGCAGGACATCCTTGCGCAGCGGGGAGGGAAGCAGGAGAGCACAGGCTGCTTGTCGCTGGGGGCCGTTACCGAGTTTCTTTCTACTGCTTGTTGCCATTTTGAGGTCTGCAGAAGAAGGGGGCCATCCTCGAGCCTGTAGAGAGTTTTCTCACGTGTTCTGCTGCTTTTTGTACCATCGAGACTTCCTGAGGGCGGAGGTGGGATCTCACCATTCGCAGGGATGGTTGGTCTTACGGCTTGCAAACCAAGGGTTTGTGAGATACCCACTGCGGTCAGCGTGGGTTCGTCCTAAGCAGCTTTTAGGGCCCTCCAAAGGGGAAGCTTTATGCAAGGCGAAGTTAAGGTTGCATAGAAATTGGGCCTTTTTCTAATGAATAATACACATCAAAAGCACGAGAGAGTTCGAAGTGGCTATTGCGTCTCCCTAGTGAGCTAGGGTTACAGTTCAGATGTCCCCCAGAACAGTATCTGACCCACTAAACACAGCAAATAGGGCTTGGGAACTAGCACCGTGTCTCCCGGATATAGGGAGGATTATCTGTCTGTGTTACCGTAGGAGTCGGGCTCTTTACGCGGTGGCTGTAATGAACTTAATACAGAAGAGGTTTTGAGCAAATACAGATTCAACATCTTCTAAAATTTAAAAGACATACAAAAGTTTTTAGAAATCAGGTTAAATGGTGAACATTAACTACAGTAACACCTACAAAGGTATTCAGCGGGAGAGCTCATGACTTGCGTAATAGTAGCAACACGGATCTTCAGCGCTGGTCACAACAGTCTCATCTCTGAAGAACGTAGTCTGAGTACACGGCATGGGGGTGAGAGGACTGCCTGCAGTCAGACAGATCAATACAGCTGCACATAAATTCCATGATTCCTTAAAAATACTGTGGGTGAGGCAGTGTTAGATGGGGAAACAGTAGATTGTAAAATAAACAAAGTTTGGGGTATGTGACGGATGGAGGTGGAGAGAAGGAAAAACTGAATATAGCGTCATTCCTTACTTTGCTTAAAAATTAGATTTCCGTAGTCATACACTGCGAACGTTTATTATGCTAGTATTTATTAGAAGAAAACAATTCCAAGCCAGATGTTAGAGAACGAGGGCTGGAAAGTCAGTCCATCGGTCTGGCGTGGGTCAGCTCGTCCCAGCGCACACGTGCTCGCTTGTGCTCGCGCCGGCGCCTCTCCAGCCCGCGCCCTCTGCGCCCGCGCCCTCTGCGCCCCTTCTCCTGCCCTGGCTAACGCCGCGCTGACGGGCGGCGGGCAGCGCCGGTGCGGCACCGCCTGCGTGCGGTCGCCTCTCTCTCCCTCCCCTCATGTTTGGGGGGCTGGAGGCTGTGCGCAGTGCGCACCCCAAAGGGATTGATGGCTGTCTGCTGGCCCCCAGCGCTCTGCGATGCGTGTAAGCACAAGTTATAATTTTTCTCTTGCTTATTTAAACTCTCTTCGTGCTCAGACCCTCCCAACGTGCCGATTTCTTCGAGCCAGACCGAGCGGAAGGGGGAGGTTGATATGCAATACTTCCTAAACCGGCCCGAAACACTCATCAGGCAGGGCTGAATCCATGCTGGCTGCCGGCGCAAGCATGGCCGCCCGGCGAGTGTGGTTTGGTACCGAGTCACCCTAAAATAGCACTTTCCTTCTCAGAAGCTAAAGGAGAGGCTCTGGCCACTGCCGGCAGCAGGCAGGGCGGTGGCTGGCGGTGCCTCCTCTGCGGGGCCGGGCTGCGGCTCTCCCCGATGGTTCTTCCCCGGCCCAGGTTTGTTCGCCGCCCCGCTCCAGTGCGGCTGTGCCCAGAGGAGACCGCCCTGGGGCTCGCGGGGTAGAGCCGCAGCGGATGGCTCTTGATGTTGAGACAGAATTACCAAACCTGGGGTGTCTGTAACTGGGGAGAGACTGGTGTTCCACAGGGAAGGTCTGTGGTGAAGGTCGGGGGCAGGCGGTGCAGGGATTACGGCAAACGGAGGAGACGAGGTCTCTGAGCAGGATCCTCCTGCGCTAATCACTGCGCTGCAGAGCGAGGGCGCAGCTTTGCCCAGAGACCCGAGCACTTCCCGAATGGAAGATGGGCTGGATTTGGTTTGATTTGTGTGTAGGAATAGGTGGTGTGAGCGGCATGGTGTCGTGCTGCGGTTAGTGTACGTACAGGAACAGCCCGCGTCCCCCTGGGAAGCTGTACTCGTGAGCCGTATGGTTTCCATCAGAGCGTTCCTCTGTCTGTTTCTGATTTAAAGTGGAGCTTTGACTAAACCTGATCAATATTTTGCATGCCATGCGTGAAGAACCAGATGTTGGAAGTTTCCTATCGTTGAGAGGGAGGGGGCAAACACCCCCCCAGACTTGCAGAAATCAATGTTCTCTGACAGAAGTTGGTTGGTTTTCCTAGGAACAATATATTCCTTTGATTTTCAAGTTGATTTGTCTTCTGACGAGGTTCTGGTTTAATATTTTGAATTTGTTCTCTGTGATATGGATAAATTCTCACAAGGGGAAAACTTATCAGTATGATGGACAATAACTACGCTTGTCTAGTGTTTCATCACTTCCAGCAACTCACAGCTAGTACTTGCTTGTCCGTCACGTTGTCTTATTTTGGCCTCCTTTCCTCCGTTGGAAGACTGGCGTGAATCAGAGGTAGGCGTGCAAGGTCGTGCCGTGTCCGGGGTGGACTTGGTGCTGTTGGCACCCTCAGGTCTTGACTCCTCCAGCACGACAGGCAGGTGAAGTTGACCCAAGCACAAGGAATATTTGAACATGCATGGAGTGGGAGCAAAAGAAGAGCAGAAAATAAGACACGTTTATTGAACTGTTTAAAACAAATGTTTTCCTAAAATCCCCCTTTAAATGAGAGCACTACAGACTGTGCCTCTGGTTCCCACAGATACCATGTCCTTAATATTTCCTTGAACCTGTGGCCAGATTTTTCTCTAATTGCTCACTAGGGGTTTCCTCTGCCTTCTCACCGAAGCTGCTCCTGAGCCCGTTGGCACTTTCTGAGCTTGAACACGGTGTTGTAGGACAGGGGCTTCCCCGACACGCCTCTCGAGAGGAGAGAGGGGGAAGGGGAGAAGGGGCTTGCCGTGCGTCTCCTGGAGCGAGACCCCCAGCCTGCAGTGAGATGGGGCGGCGGGGAGGTTTTATTGCAGAGGTTGGATCTAAGCAGGGCAGAGCAAGGCTGGTTAAGCCGGGCCATGCGAGCTGCTTGCGTGGCTCTTGCGACTGGCTCGCTAACCTTAGCTTTTTATGTCTTAAGCCATTTCTCTTTTTCTGGCTCAGGAAGAGAGTAATGCATGCAAACAATAGAAATGAGAGGAAGAAGAAGTTCTTACGAGGGAAAACAGCAAAAAAATCTTTTGAGGGCACCAGTGGGATTAGTGCCCTAGTGGATTCTTCAAATATTACAGTGAATTTAATTAAATACATTGCAATCCCAAAAGAGGCTAGTCTAATTAGCCAGATCTAGAATACATTTATTCTCTTCCCTCGCCCTTCCAATCAGAAGCCTCAGCATCAGCTCCTATCCTATTTTTAATCATTCCTAGACTCAGAGGGCTCTCCTTCCTCCGTGTTAGCTAAGCACACAGCGCTGGGTAATATGTGTCTTTAATCTTATCTTAGCTGTAACTGAGATAATAGACGTCAGAATTTTTACCAGAAGGTCCTGGCTGCACGTAGGCAATATTTTTGATTGACAAACCTTGAGATCATGTGCCAGTCACCTTACTTATGTGCCTTGGGTGCAGTGCGTGGCGAGGCAGGAGTTTCATAAGATGACCCAGAAGACAAAAAGAGGTCTTGAGGTTGGACGGTAGGAGCTGGCGTGGATTATTGCTTAGCTGAAATGTAGGTGGGTGGTGGAAACACCAAATGGCCTTCACTGAGGAGCGTCTCGTGTCATTTAACTTTGGTGTCCATTTTTCCTCAGCCTGTGATAAGCCCTTACTGTGGGGATTGGGAGAGTTACTGTGAACTCTCAGCCCTGCCACTGCCCAAACTGAACGGAGGGCGGCTGTGCCCTGGCAGCTGACGTGGCTGTAAGCAGTGAGTTCTTCCCTCTGGTTTTAAGAACTAATTGCCGCATCCTTGGGATCCGTGACATAAAATAGCTATTGGTTTCCCTAGCGGCATGGGCCTCTGTGCCAGACGATTGATAGATTCTGTCAAATAATCAAGGTATAATACTCTCGAATTAGCTATATTGGCTGCGATAGCACAGCTTCGGAGGGTGACGAGATTTTTTTTCCGAGTGCTAACCTCTTGCAGTGATACGCAGCTGCATGCTCACCGCTGGCTTTTCAGTCTGGATCGCTGTCACGGCCATCTTCCAGGCCAGGCTGCTGCTTTCTTCCAGATCCAAGGCAGTAAAACCTAGATGCCAGGGAACAGAGCGCTGGATGATGGATAGGATGGCACACGCTCCGCGCTCCGCTTCCATACGCTGTTTCCAGGACCTCTCCATCTAATGGGTTCCTTGTGTTCTAGGATTGCTTTGGTTTTATTCTTCTTAGTTTTCAGTGAGAACTTATCAAATTTAATTTTATCTGTTTGACATGAAGTTGGATCCCCTCCCAGGATAAGCTTTAAATATGAAAGAATTAGCCATGCATAGGTCGTGAATAGTTGTTAATGTTGGATCTGGTATTTTCTTTCACTGAAGGAGATGATCTTGCCTATCTCGATTCGTGCTTCTGTGCTCATTTCAGCGTGTTATGTTTTTCTTGCTTCTAAGCAGGAGAGTGCGTGGTGCCTTGAGAATAAACAGGCTTGATCTTACTGTGTCTTTGTCAAAATGTGGTTTCTTACTTAAGTCCCAGGTGGCTTTTAGCAATTTACGGTGGACTAACCCAGGGAGACTGGAGATGATACAGGAAATTCACATCTCTCTCTTTTGCTCTTCACAGCACCTTCAGCATCACGAGAGCGGGGTTGAAGGTGAAAGCTGCTATTATCACTGTGTCCTCTGTAACTACTCCACCAAGGCCAAGCTGAACCTTATCCAGCACGTGCGCTCCATGAAACACCAGCGGAGTGAAAGCCTACGCAAGCTGCAGCGCCTCCAGAAAGGTCTCCCTGAAGAAGAGGAGGACCTGGGACAGATCTTCACCATCCGGAAGTGTCCAGCTGCTGAGGCTGGTGAGTGCTGCCTCCCTTGCATGAACAGGGTCGGGCTCTTGGCTCCTCTGCGTCACAGGATTTGACTAGCAGCATCGGACCCTCTGTGCGGTTCCTGTCAAGCTCGGTGACTTTCTCATTTCTCTTCCCTGCTGTGGGGATGACGCTTATTGCTTATCAATAGTATGTTACGGAAGTCCTGGCTGCCCTAAGGTAGCACAAGACCTCTGTTGTATTTGCAGCGTCCAGCATAGCTCTGCCTGACGGGCTTGTGGTGGTGGCTCTGAAGCACCAAGTACTCGCACACGTGCTGTGTTTCGTACTTGTAAGCGGTCCCCTCCGTTCCAGTGGGGCTAGATGCAAGTCTGACATGCAGAAGCGTGTGTGTTTGTTCCGGTTAGTGTCTTAAACAGTGCAATATTGTGTGAGCATCTAAAGATACCATCACATTTGGACAACTCTAACAAACTAGCGTACTATACTTTTTGTAGATGTTTTGCAGTGTGTCAAGTGACGTCCTGAGCGCCGTGCAAACCTGTCCCGGCTTGTTCATTGATTTCTAGGATTTCAGCCACGTTGGACTGGGAGGAGGAGCTGGTTGAGAGGGGTGGGCAGGAGAAGGGGCGAGTGTTTGTCAGTTTTCCATGTCTTCTCTTGATAAGATGGGTAAAGTGAAGGTCTTGGACGGAGCATTTGCTCACACAGAAAGGACAGATAATAGGAAAGGGATTGCAGCTGCGAATCTAGCAAGAGAAAATGTGCCTTAAAGGGGACAGTTAGGCCGGGCAAAACAGAAATTGTACTTTGTTTAATCATTTAAAGGGTTAAGAAGTTTTTTATGTTGGGAAAAAGCAAGATCTCATGAAGTACTCTTTGGAGGGAGGAGGAGGAGAGCCTGCCTGAGTCGGCTGGTACAGGTGCTGTCAGGGATGTGAAGGCGCCGGAGCTGGGGGGATGCCAGCGCACGCCTTCACAACCCTCATCTCAGCTTCAACCAGGACTTTCCTCCATGACTGCTGTTGAAAAGGCTAAATCTTACAGAAATGCGCTCTGAGGAACTGCCATTCTGCAATTAATGCACGTAGAGACGAGGAAAGTGATCTTAGCTTAAAGGCGCTGAGAAAGGAAAGCAGCACCAGCTGGAGGACAATACGTGTGGGTCTTAGAAACGCCTCTTGAATTAAGACCTGTTTGCGTTGCTGTTACGCATGTTAGTAACAGGATCTGAAATAGTTGCAAAACACCCAAAAAGTAAAACAGGAGATTTTTCATTAAGAGTTAAATTCAGTCTCATGGAAAAAAGTGACCGATCTGTGAACTCGGCGGCCCAGCGGAGTGGAGGGCATGGAATATGCTTTCCCAAAGGTCACGGTGACAGCGAAAACGTGCTGTGGTTGCCACACCATCCCGGAGGGGAGAGCAGCTCTTACAGCCGTTGCGCTTCCCTGCGATGCTCTGCTGTAGAAAATCAGTCAGATTTCAAAAGGATATGTTGACCAGCGTTGTATGGTTTCTGAGTTTTCTTAAAAGCAAAATGAACAGAGGGGAGAAACCATCTGTGCCCTTTTGTGATATGCGAACAATCTTGAAAATCTTTGTTTACTTTAGAAATTTTTGTTTACTTTGTCTTTTACTTTAGAAACCTTATCTTTCCCTGTACGTCTGCCAGGATTATGACATTGCAGGTACTGAGAGTGCAGAAGCTGACTAGCTGAGAGGGAAAAGGATTTGTTGACTGTTTAAAAAAATGTAATTTTTTTAAACTGAAAGGCTCGACAAGTCACTGAAAGGAAATCTCGGTTTAAAAAGATTTTATTTTTTCAACTGGCTTGAGATAATTTCCTTTAAGCTTGTTGGTTCTTCAACAAGATCTGACAGCAAACAAGACACTAAGAATTTCTTTATCGTATCTTATTTCAAAGATTAAAAATACAAGTAAGAATAAGACTCTAGAATGCAAAGGGGGGAACCTCTGATCTGTTTTGCAGGTCGCTTTAACCTGAGATGTTTCATTTCGAACACTCTCCAGCCCATTGTGGAGCGAGACTGAGCAGGCACACCTCGCCGGTGCCCTGGCAGCCGCAGGCACGCGGCGCCGGTCCGGTTCCCCGCAGTGGCGGGAGTCGGATTTGGGTGAGAAGGTGCAGTACTCCTGCGGGGGAGAGCGGATGCTTTCGTCTCCCCTTTATTCTGATCCCGTTACGGTGTCAGAACGTCAACTGGAATCTAAAGCGCGGTGGCCCCGTAGGCCCAGGCCAGCGGCTGGGCTGAGGACGTATCCCGGGGGCGGGCGCGTCGGGGTGCCGCAAGCCGGAGCCGGGCAGCCCTGGCGGGTGCTGGGGGATGCCGGGCTGGCGCCTCTGCCGCCGGGCGCCAGGGCAGGCGGGGGCAGCGCCCAGCACCCAGGGGTGGTCCTCGCGGCGGGCAAGGGCGGCCCCTTGCAGGGCACAACAGTAATTTGTTTCTCAGCTTTGATTTATGCGGTGTAATTTCTTCATGCGTAAAAAGATCTGCCTCGAACAGGCTGATCCTTCCCTTCTTTCTGTGACGTTTAAACTTCCAGCATTATAAAATGCTGCTGTTATTTATTATTTAGCTGGCTGCTGTTATTTTTCTGTGGGTTTGGGTGTCAGATGCGTACCAGGAATACGCACGCACCTACGCTTAAGTTCACTCTTCGGACGTGTTTGGTTTTTCTTGGTTTTGAACTTTGCTGGTGTATTTGGCTGCTACCCCCGTCCGGGAGAGCAGCGCGTGCCGCTCAGCGAGGCTTCACCGACGCGTCGGCCCAGCGCGACGCTGCCCGCCTGGGAAACGCTCTTCCTTCGTGGCGGGGCTGCGCTTGGGGTTTGCAGCTGGCTCTCTGCGTTTCTTCCTCCTGTATAGCACGACGGTTTCTCTACCATATCCCTGTTTGGGTTTTATTGGCTTTTTTTTTTCCTGAGGGCTGGGGGGACTTTCCTCCCTGCCTTTTGATGAGAGTCTCTGGTGATAACGGATGGCAGAAGAAAGTCTTCCCTGTGCTTCAGATGCCTTGAGCAGAAAGTGCTTTTCTGATCTGTGACACGTCTCTGTCAGGGGGCCCAAAGGGAGAGTGACTTTTTTGCTGCATTACAAGTGCAGTGGTTTGTTTTGATGCTGCTGTTACTCCCTGGTAATCATCGCTGTGATTCTCTCTCCCCTTCGAGTTAATTATATTTGTTTTGAATTCGGTTTCCCTACAAATACAGTATCGGCTTGCGTTTTTTTCCAGAGTGAGTCCCCTTTTGTTATCGCTGCTCTTTCTGAGGACTCTTAAAACATTTCAGTCCTCACAGCCTTTCTGCCTTCTGCAGAGCTCCTCCCCGGGAGCGTGCCCAGCCCTGCTCCGGCCGCCCGGGGGGATGCTCCAAACCGACGCCGAGGCCGAGGCCCTGAGCAGGACCCTGACGAGCGCCTGCCTTCTCTCCTGTAGAGCCGCGGGTGCTCAGGGCAGGGCTGGGCTGGCAGGAGACCGTTCCCCTCTTGTGCTGGGCTGTTTTCCTGCTGGTCTGGCTGGCCAGCTGCTGGGTGGCCTCAGTAGTACTGTGAAACATCATCCCTCTCCTCGCTCCTCGCTCGTGCTGTGACCAAGAGCAAGCAGGCGCGAGGGATCACGGTGTAAGGGGTCTCGAGTTTCCAGGGGACGGTGGGGTCCAGCCGGCTGCTGCTGCTTCCAGGGCAGACCCCTGGGCCAGCCGTGACCCCAGGCAAGGTGCCGGCACACGGCAGCTACGATCGCTCCTGCTGCTGTCGTAGACCTTTGTGGCTTTGCTAGAAACGCTGAAAGAATCTCTATTGCTTTTTTTCTTTCCCTAACTTCATCTGGTTTGTGCCAATCTCCTCATCCCCAGCTTTACATAAAACTGCTGGTTGCGGGAAAGAGAGGTAGCTCAGCCCTCGTAGCGTAGCCTCGTGTTGAGCGGGACCGCGCAGGCCAAGTGCGTGGCGTTGCCTCGTTCCCCTTCCCGCTCCGTCCTGCTTGCTCTGTGGCAGAGAGCAGGTGCCGGGTTAAACGCCGTGTCTGTCTGCGTACGTACTCGCTGGTGTGTGCAAGCATGTAGGAAAAAGCATTGCTGTCTCCGGGGCGGTGCGTGGATATTTGCTTGTATAGATGCATCTCAATCTGTTGGAAGAGTGTCTGATCATACCTTAATTAGTCCTCTAACAATCTACAAAGGTCAGTGCCAATTGCCTGTTCATTTACATTTGTAATTGTGATGGTTCTTGATTGCACATTAGTTGCAACTCATTCCCTCCCACCCCGCAGAAAACACATGCAGCAGCCTCAGCAACAGCCTTGTAGACACAAGGACCTTTGTCTCGGCTTGCGCCAGCAACACAGCCTTCACTGAAACTTTTGTGTCTTTGATGGAAGAGAGCTTTAGAAGCTACACTCCACTTCCAGTAAAGGGATGATGAAGTCGTTGGCAGGGAAATTATATGGACATCAGGCGAGGAACCCAGTCCTCCTTGAACTGGATAATTAAGGACAATTAAACTTTTCTGCTTGCTCTGAGAAGTGTGCTACTTATGCAGGAGACAGGGAAGTGGGCCCAGGCTGGACGTTCAGCTGTTTTGTTGATCAGAAAGAATACAGCTTTAGGGGCGGGGGGGTATTTTCCTCTGTGGGTATTTTTGGACATCTATTGCTGTAGTATCTGGGCTGCTGCCACTGCAGATGTCAGCCCCTTGCTGCAGAAGCATCTGTATAACGTTACCCATAAGCTAATTGATTTTTAATGATGGAGGTTTAGAGAAGAAAAAAAACCCAAACCTATAATAAAAACCAAAACGTTCTCAAGATGTAGGGATGGATGCACTTATGACTCATTAGATAATGATAGAAATAAGAGTGAAACAACCTGCACCAAATTTTCATTCTGGCTTTGAAAGTGTTTCCTTCTAGAAGGCATTGAGTACAGGCAGCCCGTTTTATAACTCGGACAGCCGTGCGCGGAGTAGCCGGTCTGGCGTGGGACCGCTGCTTCGTCTCCAGCGCGTGTTGCGCAGGGGCGTAGGCAGCCCCTGCTCACCCTGTCGCGTCGCTCCTCACGTGCCGTCCACACGGGTGTGGATGCGTTACAGCCCCAGCTGCCGAGCCTGTTTCTCCTTACAAGCGCTGTTCATAATTAATCTGTTTCCTCCCTTACCTATTTCTTCTGACTCTTCCCGTTTTCCATCTCCGTCTGCTCTCCTTTCCGTAGCTGTCCTCCGGTGGGAGGAGCAGAGGGGGTTTGCCCGCTCTTTGCACTGTGCGGGACAGAAGTCCGTCAGGTGTCCCGGTTCCTCACCTGCACCGGCGTCCGGGCGTCCCTGGCCCGGGACCGCTGCTTCATGCAGCTGCACAGGTCAGGGTCTGCCACGCTCCTCAAGTCAGGAGAAAGTCCTGTTGCTTGTGGTAAGCTTGACCTGAGCTGAGGTCCCTCAGGTGGAAACACTTCATGCTTGGGCTCTGCAGGAGAATAACTAGGTCCAGAAGGGTCAGGTGGAGCTGAGGCAAGAGACCACCTAGAGTTTTATGGTGCCCAGGAGTTTCATTGTGATCATCCTCTTGTATGAGTCCTGAAGTTGTTGGCATCTTTGAAGGGAAACAGAGTTTTTAGCCGATGGAAATGCGGAGGACAATCTGCATGGCCAAGGAGCTGTGTTGGTACCGGCGCGCTGCGCGGTGCCTCTGTGGCTGGAGGAGAGGCTCCTGCCCTGCGGCACGAGCGGCCGAGGCTGAGACCACCCCGCCTCGTCCAAGGAGGGAGCAGAGCCCGGCAAGGCAGAGGTGTGCGCCTTTCTCCCTCTCCTTTTCCGAGGCAGTTTGAGTACCAGTCTGGACACAACCTGTGGGACTGTTGAGAATGCTTTTGAAAAAACAACAACAAAAAATGTGGCAAGTGAGCCCAAAAAAGTCAAATTTGTTGATCTTTACAGTTGTGCTGGAGGCCATTACAGAGCTTTGTGGGACGAATAAGATGACTTGTGGAAAAATCATGTAATATTTAGTGGGAAATGCTGACTATTTCTCAACTATGTGAGTCATCCTATAGGCTATTTTACCAAGCTTTGTATCCTTACTGTGAAAATCCATAGGAAGGCTAAAAATAAAGTAAAGGAGTATCTTCTGTTCAGTGCGGCTCTAGATTGTTTTTCTTAGCACCATATACTTCTGGATAACCTCTTTGTCCTTGTGGAGATGGGACTGTTCCCCTAAGACCAGGCTAAGCCAGCCAGAGATACCACTCGTAGTTTTTGAAGAATTATTTCGCTGGACGCGTAGCACAAGGGGATGCCGCAGTCTCCCCGTTGCACCGCAGAGAACCAGTCCCCTATGGTGGACGTACTGTTTCAGCAATCCTGCTAATCTCTGCCAAATCCTTAGCAGCCATCTTCTTCCAACAGACAAAGTCATTGTTGGGGCCCTCGCGTGTGAAGAGTGGGGGCAGGCTCTCTGGAAGCCGTTGCTAAACTCGGCCAAGCGCAGTCAAAAGCCCCTTTGTTTGGGCAGGAAAGGGGCTGGAGCGGGTGTCAGCAGGAGGATCGCTGCCTGCCCGTCCTCCCGTGCCCGGCCCTGCTGGAGCATCCGTGCTGCTCACTCTGCTAGCAAACAGCGAGGGACCGGCCACTCTCCCCGCTCCAAACAGGTTGATTACAATTATTTAGAGGAATACCTTTACTGTAAAGCTCTGTTCTGGTAACCCCTTGAAAGCTGCTGGCTCCCAGAGCTCCCTGGGAGGAGGGGAGACCCCGTGGGTCCCGCTTTCCCCCTCTCCCTGCCCCCCGGGCAAAGGCAGGTGCAGATGCAGATGCAGATGCAGATGCGCTGTCCGTCCACGTCTTCCTTGTATTTCCGTGTTCGACCTTCTGAAGGGCTGCAAACTGTAGACTGAAATCAGGATGTGAATTTTTAATGAAACCAAGTATGTAAACAGAACTGAGGTATAACTAGAGCAGTTGCCAGATGAGAAAACCCCATGTGGTTTAAAAATAGTAGTTACCAAACTCAGCTTGGCTCTGCCTGTGGTGCTTGCAGGCAGCTGGATGCTCATATGGTGCTTGCACCTCTGTTTTCACTCTGAGTCATATGAAACACTTTGCTAATGTTCCTCTTTCTTAAAAGCGGTTTTGTAGCTGCACCAGGGATGTGAAGGCATCGCCGTCAGGAGAGAGGTGATGGTAAACGGGAACGGAAGCAAGTTCCCGTGTGATCGGGAGCAGATTTGTTCATGAAACACTCAGGATGTGGTTTGCAGTATGAAAAGGTTTATCTTAGACAAAAAGTTTCTATTTAGCAGAAGGGAGGCTTGATGTCAGCCACATTTGTCAGTTTAAATTTGCGACTTGGAAGTCCCGCAGCATGCGCTATCTTCTTCTCGAGGCAGAGGTGTTGCGCTCTGAATTGCCCTCTCTCCTGTCCAGGCTCTCCAGTTCCTCCCTTCCCTTGGTGGCCGTGCCCTGGTCTTGGGAATCGTGATCGGCCCAACTGTAAAATGAAGTGAAACAAATGGTGGAGAAAGAGGAAGGGGATCTTCCACAGAACTCTCCTGTGAGGGGAACCATCCTGTTATTTTCCCACCTTGAAGAGTGGGCAACCATACAAGGCATTTCTCATTCTCAATCATCAAGCATGGAGTAATTATTCATGTAATTTGTTACAACAGGGATGCGAGACGCTCCTTTGGAGTGGATTTTTCATGATTGCAGGCTCTGTACTTCCAGTGGAACTTCAAGACTTTTGGAATGAAAATGGGGAATGCCAAATGATATTTCTCCCTGCTTGAAATAACTCAAATTTATTAAGATCTGATGTCCTCCACTTGGTCTCAATTAAAGAAAACGTGGTCATTGCTAATGCTGGAGAAACATGCATGTTGCTCTCCTACATCTGATAGAGGTAATGGAGGGTTCCAGAAAGAAAGAGTTTGCTTTTGTAAGCCTCTCTCCACTTTTCCGTGGGACTTAATTGCATACAACGATTAAAAACTTCCCAGAGCGGGTTACTTGTACAGTGTCTGCAGGAGAGCGGCGTCCAGAGTTTATACGATAGCGTCTAGCGACCGAAAGCGCGCTACAGCTCTGGCTCTGCTGGCGATGCACAGATCTGGCTGGCTGGAACGTGTGGCCCTTGCAGAGGGCTAGGGAAGAGGAATGTGCAAGGTGCACACTGAGGGATTTGGTGTAAAATTTCCCACCTGGTGCAAGCAAGAGTTCCAAACTGATGTTCTGCGTGCCATCTCCTCCCACTGCCCCCGCCGCTTACGGCTGGAGAAGCTCCTCTGGTCTCGTGCTGCTGCCAGGCACCCTCTCCTCCTCAAAGCGAGATTCCTTCCTCTGGTGTTTAACAGCTAACCTCGTTTCACATGCTTCCCCTTGCCATTTCCAGGCTTGTCCTTGATTGACACATTTAATAATCTGCCAACCTAAATGACAATCTGAGCTCCCGTGTGCAAACATCAAATGCTGCCCAGCTTCATTAGCTTCTCTCAGGCTTTTCACCTCCCTCTCGCTCCCCGCAACCCAATATTGTCTTTTCCCAATATGTTATCTGTAACCCCCTGAAGGCAGCAGCCTGCTCGGTCTTTGTTTCCCAAGCGTTGCGTGTAAATCCAACCAAATCATCGGTACGTGAATCGTCAGAGAGGTGCTCGGCGCGCGTTGTGCAGCCCGGCCGCAGCAGGTCCTCGAGAGGGGGCCAGGAAGGCCCTTGGGTGCCTTGTCGCATGCACCCAGCTCTCTGCCGGGGGCTGTTTCCTACAGCTGGGGGTGTGCAACAGCTTTGTTGTCTGAAGAGGAAATCCGTTTCTGTCGTCTCGTCCTCAGACATAGGGAGTAAGACAAGCTATTGTCCTGTTTTGAGAAAACATTCACCCACGGTGCAATAACATACGTGAAATAGCAACAAAGAGGAAAACAGCCCTTGGCGATATGTATGTTAAGCTGATTAAACTTGCAGCTCCCCTTTACTGTAGCATTTCTGATCTCTCTGCCAACCCCACCAAATACCCCCCCATGCAGGATTATCGTCTTGTTTTCCAAGATCTCATGTCATGTGTGTTCATTTAAAGCAGGAGGACAGCTTGTTGCTCTCCCCTTTGTTGTTCTGCTGAACCTTGGAATTTTTTCATTTTTTTGTGGATTGAATGGCTTAAGGACCTTTTTACCTTTCCAGCCAGTTCTTGATGGGAGCTGTGGTATTTCTGCGCAGGGTCTCCTCTGGAGGATGTCCAGAGGCCGGGCGGACAGCAAGCTCTCTCCTTCGTGGCTGGGCAGAGAGGCAGGTGGAAACTTTTGGTTCTGCTTTAGTTTCGCACTGCTTTACTGGTTATCAAAATCCAGCAAACGTACATCTCGCAGCCGTGGGGCAGGGCTGCTGAACACAGTTAGCTCCTTTGGAAGGTCTGAAGGTGAGGAGAGCCACATGCTTTAAGAAAGTCAGTCCCTTTAGGGGACTTTGGAGTCCACATACAGGGACTTCTCTGTCCTGGTATTATTCTGTAGCATAATTTATAACTGTTCCCTCCTTGCGTCCTTTCCCCCGCCCAAATTTTGGAGAACGCTATTCCCGTCCCAGCAGCATCTTTCTGTCTTTGTGCATGCGGGACACCACGGGGCTGTTGAGGTCTGGCTTCGCAGAAGGCAGGGATAAAGTTGGTTCCCCTTTAATATCTGGCAGAGGCAGATTTCCTTTGTTATTTATTTTTTGGGGTTGGTTTTGAGTTTAAAGTAAAAAGCAGTTGTGCCTTAGCTCTGTTTTGACCAACCAGCAGTGAATAGATAATCTCTAAAGGATATGAAAGGTTTAATCGTTTTAATTTTGTTTTTATTAATGTTTATGGTGACTTTTTTCATGTGCCCCTGGTAAAGCGGGGGGGTAACAGAAATCTGCACAAACCCCCAAGCATTCGCTTAATGAAACTCTCTAATGGGAGGCGCCTGGTGGGAAGGAAGTGGTTAGATAGCTGGGCTGGGGACGGCAGACCAAAGGCGCACTGTAATATCACTGAAACGTGGCAGGAATCTCATAAACTCCCCATCTAGCTCCAGCAGACACTTGTCACTGGGAGCTCATGGCTTTCATTAAGCAGAAAGAGAGGAAGCTCTGACGGCTGACTTGTTCCAGAATGTTTTTCTTGTTCGGCTGCATCTTAAAGCCCTTTCCACTTAAGAAAAGTGAAGGGGAAAACATCACCAGATGCTGTAGTAAAACGCTGGGAAGCTCCTGCTCCCTCTCCTACTCTACGTTTTTCTCCCCATCAAAACAAACTCCGGAGCCAGACTGAAACCAGGTTGGCAGAGCGCAGTGTCTCTCCCGAGCTCAAGCAGCTGCGGTTTCCTTTGGGACGGAGGAGTTGCATCCCTCTCCCTGCGGTCTCGCCCTTGGTACTGAGTTTGGTCACCAAAAGCTCTGCTGCCGGTGCCAGCTGCACCTTCTGCTTCTCTTCCCCGTTTCTCTTTTCCCCTCTCTCCCTTCCAGTTTTAGAATAGGGAGCTCTTCTCTTGAGGACTGCGAGGTGGTCGTTGCAGCGGTGCCGGTTAAATTCAAGACTGAGGGCTCTCCCTTTTGGGGGTTAATCAGTAAAGCAGAAGACGTTGCAGGTTGAACAGCAGTAGATACTGCAGCCCTGTCTCAAGACGTGTTGGAGGAGGGTTAGATGTCAGTGTGAACGACACAGGATTCGTATTAGCAGCAAATTCGGCTCGTGTTTAAAGTCTCATCAGCACAACCGTGCTGCTTCTGTCCAAACCTCGCACTTGCTCAGGTGCTGTGTCTGACTGAGCCCCCTGCTTTGACGTTCTGGTGGTAAGGAGAAAAAGAAACCTTCCAAAAACTTAGGCACCCGTACTCCAGTGACTATTCCTCTGCTGTCAACCCTAATTTATGATGTTCATCTCCATAGTATTGCACGGTAGCAGCTCATGTCCAGTATCTTTCCTATAGGTTTGACTGTTCTTGCAATGCTGCACTGCTGTTTTCTCCCTTTCTACGCTACTGGGCTTCAAATTAAATATGTCTGGAATGAGCATGCCTTCGTCTGTGTTAACAGGTTAGTGAGTTTAGAGAGTTGCCTCACTTGCACGCTTTTCTTGGTGTATTAGCTCGCAGTCTCTTTTCCTGTTCTGCTGTTGACCTGAGCTGAAAGGGGCTGGAGCTCCAGCGCGGAGAATTGCCGATACCTTGATACCTTCCTTCCTACTAATTTGCCCAATAACACGTTAGGTGGGGACAGTGGCAGAAAGGAAAGTTCAGTCATGTTCAACTGGGCACGGGCTTTGTGTTCAAAGGCGATGAGGATGTTCAATTGTTTGTAAGTAAACAGTGGAGTAGGGTGAGGAGGGGCCGTGGGAGGGAAGACTGCCTGCCAGGCTTCATGCTCAAGCCTTGCTGAGGAGCTGCTGCACGGCAGGACCCAGCAGCTGGGCTTGGCAGTTGCTGATTCCCGGGTGTGATTACTGATACAGAACGAGAACGCCGCTTCAAACCAACTGCCTCGCCGGACTCTGCGTGGAACAGAGCAAACCTCCAGCCTGGTCCGTCGGCGCTGCTCATGCTTCCTGGGTTTTGCTCTGCTCCTCGTGGGGAGGTGCTGCCCTGTTGCAGCGTCCCGGTGTCCTGCGGGGCACGGCGACCAGGCAGACCTTCCCGGCCTTACGCCACCTGCCCGGCTGTGCAGCCCCAGCGCAGAAGGGTGCTGGGCCCGTGCCAGGAGGAGAGGTAGGAAAGGTAAGCAGGATCTGCCAGATGGTATGGCGGGGTTTGCTGCAGCTGACAGAGCTCCACCCACACTTAAGTTTGGGATCTCTGTGGTGGGCAGCCTGGAGTCTCGCCTACCGACTCCTGAAGAGCGCTGGAAGGCTTGGGAGTGCAGTGCTCTGCCGGTTCGTCTCCGTTCGGTCGTACAGGCTCATCCTTAAGGAGCATCGGAGGCTGAGACCGTTTCCTGGGACGGGGTTTGCCTTGGCTGCACGCTTGGGTTCTGTGTCACGGCAGCACCTCTCTGTGGTGGCAGAGTTTCCAGGAGTCCCTTCCGCTCAGCTGTTTCCTGCCCATCTGCACATGTCATCGGTAACGCGCCTTTCTGGCTGATTTCGGTGATGGGCGATGAAAATGAAAGTTGTGCTCGAAGCCAGGCATCTTCTCCAGACTTGGGGCCGTGTTGCTGACTGCTGCGGTTCAGGGTCAGGAACGGGACTGACTCCTCTCTGATGCTAACACCAAAAAGGTGTTGTGGTAGCACCAGTCCTGGCCAAGGACTGCAGTTTCCTTTCTGGAGGAAGCATCAGCAGGACGTCAGGAGGCGGTGGGCAAGAGCTTGCCAGCTCAAGGGGGCCGAGACCTGCCTCTGAAGGTCTCACCCTGCAACCGATAGCTCATACGGTCCAGTCTGGCAGGATGCTCCTAGGCAGAAATGCCAGGCTTATTTTCCTTCTACAGTTTCATTGCAGTGTGAGAAGAGCAGGGAAAGAGGATGTGGGATGGTTTGTGTTTCTCAAGAGGTATATACACTCACTGGATGGAGTGTCCCTCAGTGTAGCTGTAATTCTGTATTTTTCCTATTCCCTTGAAAATGTTGCACTTTTTGTATAAAAAAGTTCTTTTAAAAGGATATCTGAGCCAATCTAAACACAGAGCTCTCCCTGAGACTGGCTGAGGCAGTACCAGGTGTCCTGGGCTGTGACGGTGCGTCCTGGAGAAGGCAAATCCACGCTTTGTGCAAAAGAGGAAACTATATGGTTCGGACGGATGGAAAGGATGCTTTTATGGAACTGTTCTGTTCCTCACACGGGACATTTACACTGGATTTCTGGTCTCCAGCTCCATCTTTTCATCAGCAAGGAAACTGCAGGACAAGATCCCTTCCTACCTCCTCCTGTAGTGCTTTTTCACCACTGGTTGTAGCAGAACCTGCCTGTGTGTTTTCTGAGATGGGCAAAGTTACATTCGCTTCTTGCTATCAGTGAAAACTCCTGTCCAGATGTTTAATGCAAATAGTAATGGAAAGGTCACTGCAAGAGCCTATGGAGGATGTAAATGAGGGTCCAGAAGCAACCTCTAGGCCTTGGATTAGCAAAGACACTAAGTACATATTAGCTTTGTCCTCGGTGTTTTAAACATTTGTGACTTACAAATTGTAAAAATGTTGCTGATTTGTTTCAGGAGTTCTCAGAGATGTTAAAAAAATGGGACTGAAACTCCAGAAATCTGGACAACTTTACAGTTCTGACATGGATTGATAGAAAAAAGTTACTTCTCAATTTAGGGTTTCATCCATGGAACAAGAAGAATATCTGCTTACTCTTCAAGGTGGTTGTGAAACTGAATTCCTTGATGTTTGCCATGTGCGTTTCGATCCTTGGAAGGGAGAGGTAGAGTCCCTTCTCGTGGTGTGTCTTTCAGGTCTTCAGAGACAGAAAATTGTCCTTCCGAGTGCCAAGCCTGCAAGGAGAGTGCTCTCAGCCCTACCCCTTCTTGCTGCGACCAGAGCAGGCTTCTCTCCCAACTGGTCAGCCAAACAGTTCCAAAGAGAGAGAGCAAACATGGGAGAGCTTTTCCAGAGCTTGCACGCTCAGACCTGTAGCATCAGCACGCTCATGTGCCATCCTGTTTGGAAGGTGAATTTGAAGCTTGTTGCCACGGAACGTGCTGATTTTGGGCTACAGTGCAGGCTTCATTGCCCGGTACAAGAGAACCATTTGTGTATAAAAGCTGATGCAAGTCCGCAGGGTCACGCTCAGTGCTGGAAGAGAACGTCCTGCACCTTTCCTCCCTTCAGGGAATATCCCTGCAGAGCGTCCAGTCCGTTCCTGTTTGTTTCTGACTTTTCCCTGTCCTGATTCTCTCATACTTCGTTCTGCTGCAGGAGCACATGTCTGATGGTCTTTATCTAACTGGCAGGACTGGAGAAGGAGAGTGTCTGACCTAAACGAAAAAGTGCTTTGAGATCTTTGTTCAGAGGAGGCATTATGAAAACGGAAAGTATTCTTATCCTGCAGCTCATTTGTTAGGATTATAGACTTAATTGCAAGAGATACAGAGCTGGGTTTCTGAAATCGGTTTTGTTTTTCTTTAAGAGCCATAGGCAAAATGAGATTGTATACGTTACCAGTGGGAGGATTTGTGAAACAAGGTTTTACAGCAGCTGGCACAGGGCTAGAAGTAGCCCCTGGCCTGACCCACCCCAGCGTTTTCTCTGCCGTTAAGGGTACTCCGACGTGCACGTCAGGAGAGCGCTCTCCGGTGTACTTGCTCGTGATCTGGTATTTGCCTGTATTTCTCAAATATACTTGCTTCCTTTTCCTTCTGTAAGGCCTATTGATCCGCTGGTGATGGCATTAAAGTCCTCAGAACTGCCTAAGAAGGAGCTACCACACGCATTTATTTTTCCACTAAAAACTTGAGATTGGTTAATAACATGTCTGCCGAGGCCAGTGTCTTGCTCTGGCTGCTTCAGAAGGAAATTTGGGGACTCATAAACAAATAATAAGTTACCTCAATAAAGGTCTCATCTTTATTCCTACTAAAATTTAGTTCATGCCCTTAAGCAAGAGGGTTTCTATTTCTTCCAAATAGTCAGTTTGCTTTTCTAAGTTGTACATCTTGATGCCCTTGCCATATATTTTGTTTTGACCTCAATGATTTCTTGAGGGCAGGAGTTCCAAAGGTTAATTGGGAGCTGTATGAGAAAGTATTATCCGTATTTGCTTCAAATTTGCATTTTTTCCATGTTCCTTGTCAGTCCTCCAGAGACTGGAGGGTGAGAGGAGCAGGAGCAGTATTGGTCCAGCTCCCTTGAACCAACCTTCATGTGGATGCTGCTGCCAAGGCTGCCTTATTTCTTTTCAGACCAAGCAGCCCTGATCCTCTCCTCCTTTTCTGTGTAGATACCTCTTCCTGCCCCTCTCTTCTGCCTTTTCATTCATCTGTGGCCACTTCATTAAATAAATGAGAGTGTTTAATTTTTTTGTCCTGTTCCGCACGTGTCCTAGCGTGCTGTTTCTTTCCCATACAGTCTGTCAGGTGTAGGTTTCCTTTGGTCTGCCTGCAGGGATGTCCTGGCCTTTTCCGAAGCTGGCACGACGCGGCTGCGTACATCCCCGCTTCGTGCCCTCCCTGGTCCTGCGTTGGACCCCGAGCCCTTAAATCTCGTCTTTCTTCTGGAACGGTGCGTGCGGGGCCCCTGCGCGGCCCCTGCTATCGCTCACCCCCAGGCTGAAAGGGACAGAAGCGGGGACGGACTGAGCGTGACTTGCGAGCGTTTCTCTTTGCTCCTCTGATCTGCTGGTATTCATGCAGGCAGACGCTTCTGCTCCTTTTCTGGGAACTACTCTCTCATTTGGTTACCAATTAAGCTGAAGCGTTCTGGCCTCTTCCATCCTCCCTTTTATTGTTATGAAGGGTGAATTAGGGCTTGGTGTTTAGGATTGTTCTCTGGCCTCCACTGCTACTTTGCTGCCTCCTTTGTGGCAAAACAATGGCATTAATTTTGGCCTTTGCAGGCGGGCAGGCAATCTGGCAGCGCACAGTGCCTGTCCGTTCCACTTCACTTGTGCAGCCACCTCTCCTTTCCACATCACCTACTCACTTTTCGCCTCCTATTCTTTTTTTTTTCCTCCCCTTTTGTGCGTGTGTGTGTGTGCGGTGTGGAGGATTGCTCAGAGTTTATTTTGTTCCAGTCTGGAAGGGGTTAGAGGTCGCAGCCTGGATGCCGAGCGAAGGGAAGCAGGCATGTGTGCGATACGGAGCGAGCAGACCTTTCCCTGCTGCGCCTCATTCCCTGAGCCAGCGCCTCGCCAGCCGTCGTGGGTCTGATGAGATTCGGGGAGTGGGAGATGGGTCGTGCCCCCCTGTTACCCCTTCACCAAACAGTCCCTCTCCCATGGCCCCAAGCGCTGTCGTGAGAAGGCGATGACGTGGGGAGGATGGAGAGCTCCTGGTTAGGGGACAGACGGATGCCGACAACGCCCTGTAACAATGGGAGCACGGGCGTGAGCCGCGGAGGGCGCTGGCGCAGACCCGTTGGGGGATCCCGAGCGTGCGGCGGCCCCGTGAAGGGTCAGCCACGGGAGAGCGGGGCCAGAGTGCGGCTACGGCCGGCGGCAGAGGAGGAAGTCCGGCTGCTCTCCTCTGCCATGCCCCCGAAAGCAGCAGGAGCCCTGGGCCGCCTCGGCTCAGAGAGGTCCCCGCGGGTGGCCGTGGGCTGGGTGCAAGGCACCGGGTGCTGTCTGTGCCCTGCCGGGGCTCTGCGGGCCCCTGCCCCCCCCGGGCATCGCTGCCAAGTGGCCTTTGCCTAAACTCACGAAGGTGGCTGAAGAAGAGGATGGCGGCCGGGCATCAGGTGCGCTCGCGCCGGGTCCTGGAGGCACTTGGCAGCAAGCAGCCGCTGCTGCCTCTGTTCTGGATTTCGCTTTTCCCACTGATCGATGGCAAGGGAGGACGCGTATGCGAGGTCAGGAGCACGGCAGCAGCTCCCCGGGGTCACCAAGCACCTGCTCCCCACCGTGCCATCCTCTTCCTCCCGGCCGTGCGCTTGGGGAGCACGGGGGACCCCTCGCCTTCCCCCGTGTGGGGTGCCCTGGTGGAAGCGATCCCAACCAGCCCAGACCTCCAGGTGACAGCCCCAGCCACCGCCGCAGGAACAGGTTGTGGCGGTGACCGACTCGCCTCCCTGGAGCTTTCTGGTCGGTGTTAAGCTTTCCGTTTACACTTGTGCTGCTGTTGTGCCAGCCGCTGAGGGGTGCAGCGTGCCACCCCGAGCCCCATGGCCGCTCGGCGGGTGCAAGGAGGAGAGCAGCGGCGTGGGGTGCAGGTCCCAGGGCTGCGGGGCCAGGGACGGTGCCGGTTTCGGACCATCTCGCCCACGGGGGCAATACTGGTGAAAGAGAAGGAAGGAAAAGAGGTTTCACCAGCATCACCAGGATTCTTCTAAAATGGCAGAAATGGGAAAATGCTGAAAAAGCAGGAGACATCCGTATGTCACGGATGTGCTGTTTGAAAGATGCAGTGGGGTTTTGCAGTGCCTCTCACTGGCATAGATCATGAAGCCCTCCAAAACTGGGTACCATTAGAGAGGAAGGATTGAGAGCTAGGGCAAGGAAGAAAACGTACTTCTAGCCCCAAAAGGTAATTAATATGAAATAAGAGGCATGTTAAGCACCCATCAGATGGAAGGCTGCTCCCAATGGTGCAAGTTGCAGAGGGAAAGACTCAAAAAAAGAAGAGAATGTCAAGATTAAAATCAAGTGGAGGAGCACAGTGCTTTTCAAAAGATAAGAAGAATGGTTCTGAAACGAGCAAGGTGATTAGTTTCTGTTTCGTTTCTTAAGGCGGATGGGATGATAGCCCCCTGCACTCTCAGGGAGCTGCAGTGAGGAGGAAGAGTGTGGTACTGGGGCCAGCATACCCAAGGTGGTGGAGAGCTTGGATCTCACTGGAGAACTTACGGAGCTGGCTAGGGACATGCACAAATCTGAAAATGCCTGAAAGTCAGAAACGTGAAACAGAAGTCTCGTGCCTGGCAGTACCCTAGCGTCGGCCGTGCTCCCACTAGAGTTGGGTCCCAGCTCGCGGGGAGGCGGTGACCCTGTGGCGGTCTGAGGTCTGGATCCTTTTTTGTTTTCTTTCAAGTAAAGTAAAAAAGAATAGAGGAGTTGGCAGCCGTCGCCCACAGTCCGTTGTTGTTGTTCACGGTGTGAGACAGGACTTTCCCTGGCTCTGCGCAGAGTAGCGATTCCAGCTCGATACGGCCAGCGAAGTGGTGAAAGGAGGACGTTCCCCACGGCCTGGCCTCCAGCCCCGGCACGCGCCCGTGTGCCTCTCGCTGCCTCCAGGCTCCTGCCGGGGCGCTGGCAGAAACGCGCTCCAGGTCCCGCGGCTGCTTTCAGCCCCTGGGCGAGCTGCTTTGGGCTCAGCTCTCTTCCTCTCTTCGCTGAGATTTTTGCACAAGACAACTCGCGCCTGCTGGCCCACGGCCGGCTTTGGACCCCGGCTGAGTCTCCTTCTGGTCCGAAGGAGCGTGGCAGGCGAGGTGGCTGCCTGGCGTCGGGCGAGCCTGTGCTCCGCCGTCCAGAAGGCAGCAGCCAACTGCATCAACAAAGCGCGCGCACAGTCAACAGTTTCCTTTCTTCTGCACAAATTGGCAAGGACTAACCTTGTCATATCTAGTGCAGCGCTAACGGGCGCCTGCCTCCAAGGGGTAATCATGCAGGCATAAATTCGGAAAGTTGCTAAGCTATGAGCAGTCTTATGAGCATTAAAAGTGTCCTCTTTGCCAGAAAGGTCATTCATAACTTGGCTGCGCCACTGATGTACAGTCAGTGATATTGATTGATTAATGTATAAAAAGCACCAAATCCATTTGCTTCTATGAAAGAGAATAAAGTGCAGTCGACTCTCTCTTTATTTTCACCTCATCCTTTTGTTTGAAGGACGTTTTTTTTTTCTCTTTTTGTTTTGCCAGCTAGGTTTAAGGGGGTTACAAAAAGCCAGTTTCTGCCAAGTAATGCGTTCACAAAGGGAACATTGATTCACATCAGTGTCGCTTGAATTACCCTTAAAGGTTTGCCAAGGAGTTGTTCTTATATTAACCTTCTGTTCATCAAAGACGAAATAAATAAATAAGTCATAAAATCAGCTTCACTGCCCGCGCTGGAGTTGGATGCAAAACAGGAATTTCTTCTGTTAGGAATTTGTGCTCCAGGTGCTGCTGCTCAAGCCCTCTCCCCCGTGCTTTCGGCCTTTTCCCTCCTGCAAAGCTGCTTCGCCCGAGCCCCCGGCCGGCCCTGCTTCTCCCCTCTCCAGGGGCGAGCGCTCTCCCTCCCTGCCCGGCTGCTCCCTCTTCCCGGGACGGGCTCCGGGGCTGCCCCGCGGGGCCTCTGGGGCGGCACAGGGTGGGCATTCACTCCCGCGCAGAGATGAGTTCAGGGCCGCCGCCGCTCCGCTCGCGCCGCCCGGCTGCCCGCGAGCCCTGGCCCTGGGGACAGGGGGACGGGATGGGGCTGGAGCTCTGCCGGGACCCTGCCGGCACCGGGGCAAGGGTTCAGCCTCGCGGGTTAGAGCCGGGGCTCGGCGGAGCCCCGAGCCTGCCGGGGTTCGACTGCTGTTGCAGCGTCCTCGTAGCTACCGCGGCCGCTGGGGTGCTGGGACCGCGTGCTCGCCCCGGGACGCCGCGTGGTGCGCGAGTGCGGTGCTTGCTCTGGTCTGAACTTGGACAAATGCTGACGGTTTCAGGGGAGGGGGATGCCTGCAGGGGGGGTGTTCTGAAGGATTTTGTATAAAACGTTGATTTAATCATTGCAAGCTTAACTACAATGATTTCTACGCGCAAGGATAGCCTGGTGACGACCCAGGACGTTCTGCCCTGTCTAGTTTTAGCATTCATCTAATTCACCTGAAGTCCTGTTTGTTTTTCTGCATTTCTTTGGCCACTGGTAATTAATTACACGTTATTCCCGTTTCCTTCTGGTTGATTCTGAAATGGGAGATATTCTTGCGCCTGTGGAGCTTTGTGCAACAACATCTCACCTTTGTATGTGCAGGGTGCACCTGCGTTGTCCGTCCCAAACTGGCCTCTCCCGCGTGAATGCAGTGAGGGTGCTGCAGTTATCTGCTCCTCTTGGGACGATGGCTGGGGAACGTGAGTCCACGCGATTGCTGTTCTCTGCAGCAGGAGCTGTGTTGCGTTTTGTTAGTGGTGTTAAACTCCAGCCAAACTTATGTGTTTTCACTTGGCCCCTGTTCCAAAACCCGTGAAGGACCGTTCTGTTTTCCTGTGGATCGGTGTCATTTCTGCTCTTGAGCAGGCAGTTTCTTTGGCTTTGTTCTGCACGTCGGGCAGCTGTGCACATCACCCTTGACCATAAAACACAAAGCTCGGATATCAGCCCCCCTTGGAAATGTCTCTGCATGAGCTGTCCCCACCTGGCTGTCACGACAGACAGCCTCCCCAGCACGTGAGCGTCGTGACAGCCCCCAGGTTCTGTGTGTCATTTCACATAACCTGAGCCAGTCGGCCGCGAGCGGCGCAGAAGCCCATGGCTTCCAGCTCAGCTGCGCGTTCGCGCTGGTGACCTCCCTCGGCTCCCGAAGCGCCGGCCGGAGGGACTCAGCTCCCAGGTCCGCAGTTGCGTCAGACCCCGGGTTCTGCTGAGGGCTGTGGAAGCGCGGTGCTGACGCTGCAGCGCGAAGCACGAAGTGCCTGTGCGCAGATGCACCGGCTGGCCGAGGCCGGCGGCGGCGTTACGGTGGCCGTGCTCGGCGGTGGTGTCGGGGCGGCGCTCTGCACTCGCGTGCCAGCCCGTGGGTCGCTGAGGTGCCACCAGCCTCCGCAGCGCTGCCCACGTGGCACTTTTATGTCATTGTCTCTTACCCGGCGAAGGAGAACGATGGTGATAATCCTCCGAACTGCTGAGGGTGCGTGCTTTGGTGTACACCAAAAGTGGTAGAGCGAGCGGGACCACCACAGGGTGTTCTTCCCACGCGCATGTCTCTGTCTACGCGTTTGCTCGTGTGGTGCAAGCGCTGTGGTGAGCCTTGGACCTCGTGCAGCTGATTTAACGTCCCCGAGAAGCAAACCCCTCGAACCCCTGCGCGCCGCCCGGCACAGCTGACAGCGGGGGTTGGCACCTTGCGTTCCCAGGAAAAGCTTTTTCCCTGTGGCTGCTGCAAAACCCGAAAGGAGAATAATCTTATTTTTTAATCTTTTTCTCAGATTGTGGGAGAATTGCAGAACGCCGAGGCCCCCTCCCCCTCCGGCGAGGCGGTAGGGATTGGATCAGACGATACAGAGTGAGCATGCTGAGAGTGAATCCATTTTCTCTCCTCCATCTCCCCAGAATAAATTAGAATTTGCCTGATTTAATAAAATGGCTTCATCTCTCTGCCATCTTTTCTATCTCCCATGCATTTCATCCCCACCCCCACTGCAAAATAATAGATCTCGGCTGCGTAGTGTCCTGTTATGGGCTGGCAATTTAACATGTAGGGTACGTACGTAAGCGTCTGCATGCACAGCCTGCAGAAGGGTCCGGCCACTGAAAGCGCACAGAATTTGTCCCTGTATCTCAATTTCCTTATTGTCAACTGTGATAGTTATAATTGCTGTCGAGGTCAGTGTAATTTACTGTCCATCTGTCATTAACCTGACCTCACGGGGGGATGTGACTGCCATGCAGATATTGTTTGGGGACTGGGAGTGGTTAGGGATAGAAATTTTACAGCACAAATTTGCCCCAGCCACTTTTCTCTTTAATTGGCGTGTATTTGTCTATGCATAGAGTGGAACTGTAGTTCTTTGCCGCAGACTGAGAGGAGGGGTTATTGTTAGAATTTAGATGGTTTCGCTACAGCTGAACCTTTTTCTCTCACTTGAATCTGGTGTTTTAATTTCTGTTTCCTAGGTTGATTTTTTCCTTTCCGTTCTGACACTAATTATGCCAGGCGCATTGGGAGCGGTTGCTGCTGAGAGGTACCCAGCTAAGTGTTAAGAAAGGTTTTAAAAACAGACTGAACTCTTTCTTAATGAGGCTCAATCGTGCTCTCCTCCGGGTGGTTTTGTTTTGCTGATCTGTCAGTTTTTCGAGGATTTAATTGCACTTTTTTCATATTAGTCTTTGAAATGGGGCTAAGCAGCTTTCTGTAAAATAAAATACAAAAAAGGAGAGATGTTACTGGCTTTCCTATTTTCTTTCTTTGCTTTCATCACTCTAGGATCATCATCTGCCACTGACTCCTGGGACCCAACAGTAGTAAAGAACAAAATTTATGAGAGCAGCAAATGAAATGGCAGGCTAGACCACTATGGCAGCTCCAAAATTGTAAACCCTTGCAGACAATTTTCTTTGCCTCCCTGCTCCTCAGTCTGGCTCCTGTCATGTCACTGCTCATGCTAATCCTAGAAGACCTTCCAAACATTTATTTTGGAGGAAGAAGCAGGAGGCTAAGAAGGGACGAGGAGCGCTGAAGTGGCTTGTCTGGTGTAGCTCATTTCCTGCAGAAATTACACAAAAACGTTTCAGGACTGAGCACTGCTGTGAAGCTCTGGAACGGTCGGAGAGTCCCAGAGCAGCGGAGGTTGGCAGGGACCTCTGGAGGTCACCTAGTCCAACCCCTGGCTGAAAGCCGGGCCAGCTACAGCATTTGGCCAGGACCATGTCTGGGGTCTGAAGTATCTCCCAAGGACGGAGACTCCCCAGCCTCTGTGGGCCCATTCCAGTGTTCCAGCTCCTCAAGAGCCGGGAGTCCAGGGGAAGGGATGCAAAGTGTAGAATCATA